>NC_071571.1:10456033-10775932 GCF_024509145.1 Vidua macroura
AAAAAAGGGCAGGAGGGAATAAAAAGAAACATGTGTTTCCAAGACTGCAGTTCCTGCCTATTAAAAGAACATTTTTAAAAAGTTATAGCTACATCCAGAATACTATTTATCCAGCTTTAAAAGTGGAAGCATTTAGTCCAGTAGAAGAAAAGAACTGAAAGGACCATCAAGCTTATTTATTCTTTAGGACTCCTTTTGCAGTGTTCAATACTACAGCATTGTAATCAAGATGATTTTAAAAAATGAACAAATTTATTCCAGATGTGAAAGTCTTTGAGTCTAAAGAACTCAATAAGACGTCAATACTGCAAAGATTGTGGAGATTAAAAATAGCAGCAGAAGGAGGTTTTGTGTTCACTTTGCTTCTATTGGAACAAAAAATGCTGAAGACAGTGTAGTCCCCCAAAATGGCTGCGATGTCTCCTACAGTCTTTCTCATACTGAATCCTTTACATCACCAGTTGAACTCTTTTAGGAGTATCTAGGCATCCTTTCTTTTTACATGGCCTTTTGGATGTTTTCTTCTTCTAGTTGTGCAGTCCATCCCTGGACAGCAGAGTCCTTAACCATGCAAGCCCCAAGTATATGTCCACTTATAATCACGTGTTTCAGCTCTAATTGGTTTCAATATGACTTAAGACCATAATAAAAGCACTATGACCCATGCAACTGTTTGTGCCTACACATTTCCATAAGCAAATAAAAAAATCCACAGTTGCACAGCTTTATAACACTATTCTGATAAAAAATTTCTTCCACATAAATGTCACACGGCAATTCCAAGTCCAGTCAGTTTTTCACAGGACAATCCACAATAAAATGCCCCACAGCTTTTTATGCTAGACTGTAAAGAAAGATGTAACACTTGTTCTTGGCTTTAAGTGGTAGCAGAGTGCTCCCAGAGTAGCAATTCCATTTCTTAAACTATAATGATGTCCAGCCTCAATATACTATGTTGTATCAACCTGAGGTTTGTCAATAATACAGAACTTCATGTCTGAATCTAACATTTTTTTAAGAACCCATATACAGTATTAGTTTCCCAAACATAAGAGATTGTTCTAAACCTAAAGATGAAACACCACTGGACAACTATCATCTGGAAACAAAGTACAGTTTTTCCTGCAGCACAGGAAAGAATGGCATCTAGGAACTGTAGCTCATCCACAGCACATTAGAACCAAGGTAGGAAAAACAAGGAGAACTTTTTCATGTCTGATCAGTAGAAATTTGAATTTCTTATGACCTGAAAGAAAAACTCAAACAAAATAGCTATCAATTTATGAATCCTTGAGATATCACAGTAAAAAAAATAGGGGCATGGGGGATAATCACTGCTCAATGTCTCGAGTTCCTGGCATATATTATTTATATTCTGGAGTGCTTATTGACACATTAGTTGGAGACTTAACTTTAAGGGCACGTATTCACCTAGAGATGTTTCAGGAGAACTGGGCATGGGCATCAGCAAACTAAACTGCTATTGACATGACCCCACTGCAGCTTTGCTGCCTGCCCTGCTGAGGCTCTCAGAAGAGCACAACACTGCTTCTGCCACTGATGGGAGGCTGAGCACGCACCTCCAGCCACCAGCCCAAGGACAGAGGAAGGACTCTGGCTCAGAAGGAGCATCCACCTCTGCCTCAAGCTGCTGGGCAAGCCTTAGGGTCAGCTTTGGATTTCAAAGCCCTTTTGCTTCCAGCCCAACACCTTCTGTATGCCTGTGTCCCTGTCCGCCAAATTGATCTTCCCTCTCTCATTATTTTCCCAATCCTTTATATGGGTCTGAAATTGCTCCAGTTTTCAATTTGGTTCAGTGAGAGCCAGACACTGCAAATGGAAAGGCACAACATGTTCAAGTAAACCTCAAAATATATATAATAGAATTTTACTTTATTGACTGCATATTTTGACATACCAAAGGTCATAATGGTCAATTGTTCCAAGCCAAAAGACATTGTTGCAAATTCAGCAAAGGCAGCACGTAATTCCTTTCACGTGACTGAACAGAAACACACAGATCACAAAACTAACTGTAAAAAAGATGTCTTCTAAGTCTGTTTAACAACAAAAGCATCGGTGACTCCTTTGAAAGGGTGTGAGTCAGTATAAAAGCCAAAACACTCCTGAGAAGCAATAAATATAATGGGATTAAAATTATCTTCTTGCACCAGACAGCTGAGACTGAGCATCAAGAAACCCCACATACCCTGGTGTGATTTAGAAGGCCTCCTAGTGACAGTGATCTGTCCCTTGTACTTCTTGACCTCAGCTGCTATTTAAGGAATTGGGAGCATGGTGGGGAAGGGGCTTGCACATCTAAACCACAAAGCTGCGGAAAAATCCGTGACTCAGAAGGGGCAACTTGCGCATGCCTATCCCTAAGGGAGCTGCTGCCTTCCATAACATTCCCTTAAGTGGGAAGATTTGCTCATTTGAAGAGTCAGTGTGTAAGGTTTTTCCTTCCCCTCCTTCTATGAATGTATATTCCTTTATATCTTTAAATATGCCTACATTCCTTTATATCTTTAAATATGCCTACATACACGCGCACACTGCTTGCAAAAACAATGACGTCTCTGCACGGATTTTTACATTTCAAAAGCTACTTCCTCAAATATCACTGAAAATAAATCATTGCCTAAAGATATGTTTCCACAGCTAAATTCTTAAGTTCCTTAATGTGTCACATTTAGCCTTTAATGGAATACATAGTCCTTGTCCACATTTTCATGTCTAAATTTTAGTTTTTCTATCAGTGACAGACTAACTTCTCACTGTCCTCACCCCGTAGCAGTGGGTAGAAACAATTGTGTACTTGACTTTGCAGACCATTCCTTTTACTACACAACCAGAAGTTTCTGTTATCCAGATCTTATGTAACAGAGTAACAGAGGACTAAACCACCATAAATGCTGGATATCACAAACGGATATCACAAACGGATGATATATTTGAATCAACTACATTTTCATACAGTTAAATGAAACAAATCTAATTCATTGAGAAAACCATGAGGCTTCACACCGAGTTCAGCAGATTCCAAGTACACCAGGAAAACACCATGATGAATGGTAAAAGGAAGATGAAAATAAAAAACTAGTCATAAATGTATCTCATAGTCCTGAACAGAATCTTTTATCTCATGTGTTGAGCACAGCAATACACTTTCAAATTCCTAAAACAAATAATTTATGCCTTTGACATACAATGTCAAAGGACAGAGACACCAATCACTTGGCTTCTCCCATTCTTTTGATATTTTGAAAATCCTGTGAAGAAATTAAACAGATCTTCTTACCCATCCCTCAACTGCCTCTTTTTCCCATAAGAGAGTGGCTTGAATACAGTCTTCAGGAAATTATCCTGTTGTATCCAGATTTTTCTTATCCCTGAGCTGCAAACCCAGCCCTGGAAAGCAGGAGACAGATATTTTTGTCTTTGGCTGGTGATTACACTAATTGCTCTATGAACCACTTTTTTTAAGGCAATACTAGAAAAATCAAAAAGTGCAAGGCTGGAGCAATGCTTCCTTGCTTCCTCATGATTCTTGCCTTGCAGCAGAAGGTAAACAGAAACAGCTTCAAAATGTTTTCCAGAAGATGGCTGCTTAAATCAACTCACATTCAGGAGGAAAGGCAATCACTGTGTTCCCTCATTTCCTCAGTGTCTTGAAAGCAAGGACCTGCCTTGGGATTTTAAGGTGACTGAACACGTTTGGCTGCAGACAGCAGGTCCCTGCCCGTGACATGTGTCTTCTGACAAGCTATTGAATGTATCCTTCACCACAACATACATTGTATGATGGGATTCTTCAGCTGACACACATTCTCATGGAGTTACTCTCTTTTTGTTCCAAATTCAATACAGCACTAAGGAAGCACAGAAAATGAGACACAGGTATGGTCAGTTCCATTCTTCATCTAATGACCTGACCTTAAACATATAGTGAAGCATCATATAAACAAAAAATGCTTGAAGATCCCTTTCCATTTACTTAGTAATCCAAAAGAAAGACTGTTGATCCTTTGATTTAACACTGAGTCTCTTTTTTAAGCAAGCAATGAAGATGCCAATATTTTTTTTTTTTCCATGCAGGAGACAAATATGCTTGGTCCATGTGTGACAATTTGGTTTAAGTTAAACTGGCAGTATCAATGAGACTGAAGCACATGCCTAAAATGCCTTGCTGAACTGGGACCATACTCTACATAACTTTCTCTCACAAAAGCTATGTCCAGCTGCTCACTGAACAGTCAGGAGATGATGTGGGTATGGGAGTTCTTCCATATTTGAAAGCTGTGTTCATAGCCCAAAAAATACAGTCCAGTTCCACTTTTTATAGAGAGGAAAAGAAAGCCTGGTGGCTGAGAAAGTATTAATAGTGTGAGGCCAAACATTCATCTGAGGACCACAGCCACCACATCACTTTGATAAGAAGGCTTACTTGGGTTGTTCTACTACACCAAAGTATTGGTGACTGATTTCTAGCTCTGCCAGGGGACTCATTATTGCATTATTGACATGAAACTTTGTAAAAATATGCACTATTTAACTGTACGATTACAGCTACATACTACTCAAAACAGATTTCAATAAAAGTAATAAAAGATCTCATCAACATTCAAGGTATTTTCATATCTAAAATTGGTCTTAATAAGTAATTGAACAAAATTATTTTCAAAGCCATTCAGCTCTGCTCATTTCCCTGCTCCTGACAGAACCAAAGGAAATACTTTTCCACAGATATAAACAAGCATATACTTCCATCATACAGAAAAAAAAAAGACAGGATTTGTCTAATTGGCAGTCATATACCTGAGTGATGATCATAATGACAGTATTAAAATCATCACAAGCACCCTTACCCATGCTTGGATTCTAGTTCATTTACATAATATGTAAATTTACTGCCATTATCAAGTTTTGCATACAAAAACCAGTAACATTATTTTAAGGAAAACAATTTCAGAACCAAATACCTGTTTAATGCACTGTGCTTCACCTCTCATGTGGCATATTTTTGCTGACTATCACTACAGTGCACAAGTCATAATTACATCCAAAATTTTAAAATTTGGTGTTACAGCAGATCTCGGGTATGAACCCACTGCAGGAGAGGCCAAATATTCCATTCCAAGAACCACATATAGTGTGTGACCCACGAGAAATGTGCTGGGAAGCACAAAATTACTTATCAGTGAAAGGGTGGAAATTTAGAGGGGTATCACAGAATGGTTGAGGATGGAAGGAGTCTCTAGAGGTCACCCTGTCCAACTCTCCCTCTCCAGCAGGGCCACCTAGAACAGGTTACCCAGAACCACGTGCAGACAGCTTCTGAGCATCTCAAAGGATAGGGAGTCCACAACCACCCTGTGCAAGCTGTAATAGTGCCTCACAGTAACAAAATGTTCCCCTTACCTTCACTGTAATTCTATAAATTATTTTATTCAGTAGAAAAACTGGATTAAGATGCTTCTATACATGCACCCCTTCCCAATGCATCCATCTTCTTCTCCATGCATACTGTTCAGAGCCCTGTTCTCAGCAGGATGCAGTTATTTCTGAAGTTGCACTTTACAGCAGACTGTTGAATTGATCCAATTTTAAGTGCTACAAAAAGAAACTTACTTAGAGGAAGGAAAAAAAAAAAAAAAACAAGCTCTACAAGATTTTCTTCCTTTTCTTATTTCTTTTGGTTTTGTTTTTTCTTGTTTGTAAACCCAGATATCAGTGGAATCATAACCCACCTGCAAACAGCAGCAAGGCAGCAGTGACGGTGAAAAGGACTTAAAGTCCAGCTTCACATCACATCGTGTGCAACCCCCAGCCCTGTTGTTCCAAGTCTGGCTCCCCAGGAAGCTGTATTTTGTGGGTACTCAGGTTAACACCAGAGGCTAAAGTGGCCATAGCACTTGCACTGAGCAGAGAAGAGGTGCAGGATACAGCAATCACACAATCCAACTCTTCTCCTCAATATAGGCCTGGTGCTGGAAAAAGGTGCAAGTAACATGACTCTGCCCCAGCTGGCACTGAACACTCCACAGCTAGGAAGTTCACAGAAGCCAAGAAGAAGGTCCTTTATTTTTTTTTTTTTATTCTTTTCCACATAAAAGTGTGAAAGGAGACACGCTTCAGTATGTCAGGGATGTTTTACAGCCAAGCTGCACATTGTGCTAAATGACAGTGCCAGGGAGGGGCAGGGTGGGAGCAGGAATCTTTATATAGCACTGAGAGCAGTAATTCAGCCCCTGACAGTCACATGAATACAGCCCTGCTGAACACAAACAGTGTCTTTCTCTGGCATTAGGCTATTAGGCAGATAAGGCTCCACTCTGGATTTGAAAGACTTACCCTGACAAACGATCTTGGTTTTTCTTCACCCTGCAAACGGTGGCAGAGGACTGAAGGAATCTCAGCACTTTCCACTGCTTATATAACAGGTGTACTCATAAATATGCAAAGATGATTTGAAGATGCAGTTTCTAATCCGTGCTGTATGCCTGAACAATTTAAATTACTTTTATCATGTAGACAGCATTGCCAGCTCTTTGCAAGTAGTTCCTTTATAATTTTAGTCTCTATTAGATGTATTTTTGTTTAGTGTGGGTTTCACGTGAATTGAGAGGAAAAAAAACCCCACCCACACTGAATGGGGATCTAATTAAGAGAAATGCATTTTTAGATGGAAAATAGATGTCATGACTTAGCTCCAGATCAGATTTCAAGAAATTTAAGATGCACATTTTCCATAAATGCCTTGCACTGCATGGAGAATATCCTAATCCAGCTCTAAGCAAAAATGACACAGTAGAACTAAACAACAATAACCAAAAAAACAAACATCAAGCATGACTAACAGAACACATAGCTCAGCTAGTGTCTCTACAGACACTAAGTTTCAACATTAACAAGTTTGTTACTCCAAGACAAATATTTGTTTGAAATCAACTTAAGAATAAAAGATCTCAATTTGCAACATGTTGGCACTGACATGCTTCAAGAGCAATCTTTCATGTGTGAAAAAAAGAAGCAATTGTAAAAGGGGGCATCACATGAATTACCTGCATATGATTCTACACCAAGTCTACTATTCTACTACTATTCTAGTAGTGATGGAAAGAGAGATAACCAAGGAAGGTGGGGCAGGATGGTGGAATGACCCTGACAGGCTACACCACAGCCAGATGGCTTTAGAGAGAAGAAAGTCAGAAATTAAACAATTTGAGGAAATTAGAGAGGTGAGGTGAAGCTAAAAACTGAAGTAAAAGGCACACGTGCTGGCTGTCACACAGAAACAGGTGATACCAACCATGTATGAAAGGACCAGAAATGATACAGAGCTTTTGTGGTAATGAGTTCCTTCCAGCAAATGGGTAACAACTTCTCTAAATATGGACTGGTTTCCCAGTCCTGAACGAGGTCCCCATCTTTCCACTGGGAGTACATCACAGCCCGTTGTTCCATATAAGTAAATGCTCTGTCTCAAACGCAAAATGTTCTCTTAGTACCACCAACGACCACACACAAAGTGAAGAAAAAGTGTCTGTTTCTTTCTGCCATACACCCTAGCACAGATCCCTAAATATCACAGACTGCTTCTGACTATTCACAGACCTAGCTTTAAGGGAAGTACACCCATTAGTGCAGTCCTGATGCCAGCATAGCTTTTGCCATTTATTTTTAGGTGAACTGGATTTCATTCTGAGTGAAAAAACAAATACAAGAATTTATTTTGGAAAAACTTATACTCCCTCCTATTTGAGCCCCTGAAAATGAAGCTTCAGCTTTTACATTGAAAGTACTTCCATACTGCTATTTTGGGGAGACTTCAATCACCTTTCAATTGTAATTCCTTTTGTAATTTTATTGTAATTCCTACTGTTCTCTCCTAGGAGCCCAACTCTGTGAGGTGTGGCTGCTTTATTGCCCATGCTGGGCTCAGGGGTGGAATACAGATACCAGTAAAGGAGGTAACCCAGTCCATGACAACAGTCATGCAATATTCTCAAAAGGAGCCTGGAGAAGAACAGGTGCCACAGTATTTCAGAATAATGTGGCCACTTAGATGCTTTATCCTCTCTTAACTCTAACACAACTACATGAGCAATTTTTGAGGAAGAAGGACACATAATATGCTTCACTAAAACTTAAGTAAGATCTTTAGGTAGCATGTACCAGCTACCATGATACCCACTAGCAAAAGAACCTTTTACTCTAGGGAAAAGTCAGGGGAGACGTCTTTGGGTGTCTGAGTTAGAGCAGATTTATGACAGAATAAAAAATCTGTAAAATTGTGCTGGTTTTGCATCACGGAAGTGATGCTTTGGGAGAGGCTGCTGGCAGTTTCCTCTGTGTCTGAGCACAGAGCTGTTGAGGGTTAAAAGCTCACTTTAAAGAAGAATTGGATTCTTCTTCCCAATTTCAGTCTAATCTAGTCTGAATACTAGATACAATTTGCTTTGGTCTGAAGAAGGCACAAAGGATCAAGCTGGCAGATGAGGCCTGGTGGTATTTCTAGTATCTATCCTGCACCAGAATGGCTCATAAAGAAAGTGAAATCTGAAACTGTATTTGTTATTTACCAGAAGTAACCAATTACAATACTTAAGAGCCAATGTGCATTTGAAGAAACATACACGTGCAATTTCACGTTTTGAATGATGTACAATAGACATAACATTGCAGGTGATATTACCTTATCAAAATACACAGAAAAGCACTTTGCAGGTCAGTCAAAGCCAGACCACCACCCAGGAATGGCAAACAGCATCACACTGTAAGAGGACTTCATGTTTCAGAGATGTTGTGGTTTTTGCATGATCCTCAGGACAGAAAAGAGCCCAGAGTATTTCTTCAATAGTACAAAAAGTTGGTACACAAACCAGCTGGGATTCCTCTCAGGAGAAACTGGCACTGGTGAGAATGGGTCCAGGCTTCCTATACTTGTTTGAAAGGTATCCTAGGGAAAGAAAACTCCCATGGACTAGGTTACCACAAGTTACCAAATGTCTCTGGAGGGTCCAGCAGACAAAAGATGAAATTTAACATCACCATGGCTATTTCTGGCTGAATGCATCCCACACACAGCTTCCCCACGTCTCACAATCACCTTTCTTGGCCACACAGCATCTTTGGTAGAAGAAAAAACAGACAAGAGGCTGACTTTCAAAGCCAAGGAAGAAATATCAGACTTGCTAGGGCCCCTCATCTTCCTCAGAATTACCACCAGGAGACAATACCAGCCACAGCATTATTGTGCTCAGGAAGAAAAACAGGGTCTGGGTTAAGCAACAAGAAATCTCTTCTCCCACTGCAAACAAAGGAATATGTTCTCTGTTTCACCTTGCTCCAGAAGTGACTGCTGGAGGTCAGAGGCACCAGCTTTGTGAAACTTCCAATAAACAAAAACATTTTCACAGACATTCAGCACAAAGGCACGGAGTCACTTTTGCTGCTCCTACACCTTCACCTATCACTGCAATGAAGGGCAAATACAGGTTACCACAGTCAGCCACTGAGGCAGAAGCAAAGACATCACAGCAAAGAGCAACCTTAGGCATAGGATGCAGGAAGGATTAATCTTCAGAGGAAGCGAGTACCTTCTTATTTTTTAACCAAATTATTACAATGGACAATATATTTATGTAAAAACCAATGATTAAGTGAAGTACAATAAACTTTAAGGAAGCTTTTAAAAATGTCATTTTCCTGCTACTTCTTGTTTATATAGAAGTCCCCTGAGCTACAGGCAAATATATGAGTAGCCAGTATTTAAGCAAGTATTATCAGAGCAGCTGCCTTTGATACCCTCTCAAACTGTAATGTATGCACATCCTTACAGTGTTCAATATTGACTTAAAACAAATTACTACTGCAAGTAAATGTCAAGTCATCTCTAGTGAAATACTGAAAACATACTAAACCTGAAATTCTAGGATGTTGCAGTGCCTTTTGGAGTCACCAGGAAAACATATACTATTGGACTAGACGTTTAAAAAATGCCACTACAAAAGTACTTAAACCAGTATATTTCTGCTCAAGGGTGGCTTCAGTGATTTACATACCTATGTACACACATAAACTTCTTACATTTATTATGTCTTAGAAAGGAGCTATCCATCAGTTCTACTTGTGGGTAGATTTTTTTAGAAAGCTGTTGAGTCTTCTCTTCTATGCAAGTGTTTCAGTGTTTATCTAGCATTATTAATATTTTCTGTCTTATCTTCAACCTCCATTTGTCTCATTTCCATTCTAAGGAGTTCAATCTTCTCATGTTTTGGACTGCTAATGCTTTACAGTACGGGAAAGTATTCCTCCATCCCAAACACAAGACGTCTCAAATAATCAAAATAAACTCCAATCTTTCTCCTGGTAAACAACTTTTATTAAGACTGCTTTAATCCCCAGTGTCCATGCCTCTACTCTTGGTCACTCTCCCAGATCTCTTCTGAGCTTCTTGTCCAATTCTCCCAAGCCTGTGGTATGGATATACAAATTACTGAATTCAGCATTTGTAGGAGACACAGATATAACCTTGTGACTCGAATGTGCCAAACTTTAAAAGCATAAAATTCATAAACATAAAATACACGACTTTTTTTCATCATCATAAAAAAAATATTAAATCTAACTGCTGATAGTCCCATTGTTGTTGCTCAACATACCAAATCAACCTTTTCTATTACAACACAGAGCCTATTTGAAGTATAGCAAATTAAAAGTACTAGCTGTTATTTCCCCTCTCAGAAATAAACATCACTCCACAGTCCAACAGTACTTTTTCATTAAAAACCCCTCACTTCACAACACTCAGAAAACTTACAGCATCTACGAAAGAAAGTATTTATTATTTTTTCACACTAAAAAAATACAGCAAATGAAACTGAGCTCTTCCAGCAAATTCAGCAAGGGGTTTGCCATTATCATCATTCAGGAAAGAGCAGGGATATTTCTACATTTTGTTGTTTCACTAGGTAACTGCTGTTTGTTTGTTCTCAGGCATCTGCCAAAGAAATTTAGCATTTCAAACAATTTTTACTTCAAGATTCTTCACTAAATTTGAACTGCTTGCATCCCATCACAATGCCATAATTTTATTTGTTCAAACATTCATCAAAAATACTTGATTGTTTAAATATTTCTTTCAATAAGGATAAGAGGCATGGTGCACAAAATTCTAAATTTTGCTCATTCTCCTTGCAATTCTAACAATGAAAAACACGAGTTAATATGACTAAGGATATCCCCTCATGAAAAAAGGTGAAGTTTTATTATTTGCTATTACTGGAAAGAAATTTTCTGTACAACTCCAGAACTGATCTGTAATGTGATATGAAAAGTCCAAAGAGCAATTTGGTCTATTTTCTCACTAAATGGCAGTAATAGATGCAACACCCTTGCAGCCATCCTGCTAATACCACGTAACTCTTCCTGGAGGATCCACACAGATGGAATAGTCCAGGGCTGCTTTCTCTGAGGAGACTGTTGCTAGGGTCTCTCTATTTTGCCAGGCTGTTTATGGACACATGGACATCCACACAGTAGGAAAAAGAGTGTCAGAACACTTTGTTTGGGCCTCTATGCCAACCAAAAGTCTCTGAACTTTTGCTGGTCTAGGCAAACTTTCAACCACCAGCCTACTAGTGAAAAAACAGGCCCCATTACTTACACTGTACTTGTCACAGAGTTCATTAAGAAACATTTTCCTGGCTTCTGAGCAGCTCTTACCAGACCAGACTTACAAAATCTTTTTTTGATATTTTAATATTAAATATAGATCAAGCGAAGATTTGAATTAAGAAACTGCAGAAGTCACAGTTTGGAGATCTGGACTCTGGATCCAGGGAGACATAGGACCAAACAAGTCCTAACATCCATTTCTACTTATATACACCAACAACACTTGAAGAATCCCTCTGTCCCCTCCACTGCCACCATTCTGCAAACCCAGCCATACACATAACAGCAAAACCCCCTCAAGCATCCTAAATAATAGCATATGTATGGTTCAGGCTTTGGAAAGCAAACAGCCCCTTCAAAAGTCAGAGGAAACACATTCTCTTCCAAGTTATGATACTTCATGAGAGTCCTTTCTCTAGTTATCCAGCCACTCAAACAATAGTCTTAAAAAGAGATCACTGAAACATCATATACTTTTCAACATTAATTTCTGTTGTAAAATAATGTGGCAATTATCCACACCCTGGCACTTGATGCTGCTCTAAGCACCGCAGGTTATGTGTCCAATAGACTGTGCCTACCAAAGTGCCAGGAATCAGCAAATGACTCTGCTCTCCAAAAAGGGACTTCAAGAAGCACTCTGGCACCTCCATCCCCTGAGAGCCATGCACAGAGTGTCCTGGTAGGATTCCACATGGCTTTAAGGCAGAAACGTCCTCTTCTGTGGCAAAAGGATCCAGCTAAAGCCACAGTCTTCCCAGCATCTGTCTCAAGCTGTATTGCTTTAAGTATTCCTACTCCTATATAGGCTGTTTTATTGCAGAATATGATGGTGTCCCCAATATGCTTTACACTGTTTTGAAGTTACACTTAATCCTAGTGATAAATAATACTGGCTAGCAATTAGAAGCCCTAGCTAAGATTACCGGGGGAAAACAAACAAACAAAAAAATTTCTTTACACAGGTATAAAACTAGCAATTCCCCATGTGCTGCACCAAGTGGAATTAAATAAAGCCAGTTCCCATCTTTTAGTGTTAAGTTTACCCTAGTAATAGAAGGAAAGAGCAGAATTCTGCAGAAAGCAATCATGTTTTGGAAATGCCCCCACACCACCACAGTCAGGAGCTGTGGTTAACAATCAGGAAAGGCTCTTCACAAGCCAGGAAAAGACTGCTGCATCCAGACCCTACACTGGGGCTACTGACTGCAAGAAGGCTCTCAAGAAGAAAAGGCGGGGGGAAAAAAGGAGGCGGGGGAGGAAAGAAGGCAGAATGGGATCATCATGAGTTTGGCAAAAATGAAGCTCACCCACTGGGAAGATAGGGGAATATACATGCATAATTTTACATGGATTAAGAGTTTGTGTCAAATCTGTGATGCGCTGTGGTGAATTCTTATACTGCAGTGACTCATCTTGTCTGACAGTTGCTGGGGAATTAAAGCAGTTATTTTTAAAAAATTATATGTCCTGCTTGACGCGTTATACAAATAGCCTCTTAAAAAATTAAAACGCAGTCAATGCATTTTTAAGTATAGGAGAGCTATGGTACATTTAGGATTCTGCCTACTATACCACAAACAAGCTAGGAAGACCTAAAGGAATCTGCTGATATCCCTTCAGAGAAACAGTGATCTTTTTGCCATTCCCAATCCAAATCCTGCATCAAAAATTAGTTTATTATCTCTGTTTTAAGACGGCATGCAAACACTTCCCCGGGAGAAAAATTAACCACAAAGGAAAGAGGTGAGCTAAACCCAAATTCCTCCGATACCAAAGGATATTTGGTTTGCTGGAATCAGAATGACTGCATTCCCCTTCTGATGGATTGACAAAGGCAGGTCAACCCCCTTCCAGGGAAAGGCAGCACGTTGACTCACAGCCACAGGTGCACACAGGTTTGGCAAGGGGAAGCAGTGCTGGCTCCTGCTCTGCGCAGCACAGCCACGCAGACTACCCTGAAGCTGCAAAGGGCAGCTCCTTGCAGCGTGTGTTCTCCTTAGGAATAAATTGCTTACTCCCTGCTTTGCCTATAAAACTGACACCCCCTCGGCAACTTTCACACATCCTTGGGAAAAGTGTTTGGAGTATGTCAGTTGTGTAATACAGTAAAGATCATCTGAATGATCCATTAAGTGTAACCCTTGGGCATCAATGCTGCTCCACGGCAATAAAGGTATATTTACTGCATGCCTTCAGGACAGCTGCTCCGGGAACATCCTGGAGATTTGCATAGTCTGTTTTACAAGGCATTACCATGTACTTCTACCGAAGGAGTGGCAGAGAGGAGTGGCAGAGAATTCTTTCGACACCCATTAAAAGCCCTTAAGTCCAAATAGCACAGCGAAGGAGGCAAATAAAAAATATTCAAAATTAAAAAAAAAAAAGATTTTTTTAATTCCAATGCCTTAAAATACTCATTAATGAATTGAACCTGTTTTTAAAATAATCAAGTTATTGTCCCTCTCCAACTTGAGCACCATCAGAGAAACAAAATAGCTGATGAGAGGAGCTTCATCATACAAAGAAAGGGTTCTGTTGACAGTGCTCTTGATTTCATCATAATTTCCATGATATCCAGTACATTTTCTTAAAGCCCTAATCTTCCATGTAACTTATATGAAAATTCCAACTTTATGTATTTTGAGTAAATTAGTCCTCTCTCCACCAGAAAAAAGTAACTGAAAACATGAGCCAACTGCATCCTAACAGTTCAAAAAACAACAAGAAGCAAATGTGACTGTTGAATTTCTTAGTTCATTTCTCACCTAAAGTCAGACACTCTGTCATTGCACAGGTGATACTCACTTTCTAAGCAGAGCATTATCTCTCAAGGAGTGAATTAAAAGGATGACTCTGCATCCCAAATCACAGAGGTGTGCTAGTTATTGAAATTTTCACACTTTAAAACCTCTCTGTGAGTGAAGTCAGCTGGCAAATGTTAGGGAGAAATAATAACAAGAGAAGTTAACTACACATCTCTGGTCTCAACACAGCAGCTACAGGCAGACAACAAAAGACATAACTTATACCTAATAAAATAATAAACTTGGCCAGAAAGTGACTCAATCAACCCAAGTAATATTACCAAATATAATTGAGCCAGTCAATACAGTGAAAACAGAGGACCAAATTAATTAGGTGACTGCAAGTCCAGTGCCTTTGGGAATAACTAATCACTTATTAAAGATCTGCTGAAACTTTTTTTGAAAGTGCTCCTTGGAGAAAAGTTGAGACTTTCAAAAAAAGAAACCTGCTATGCCTCACATGTTTAAAATGGAAAAGGATGGGAAGTATAGCATGGAATATAGGGAGAATAGTTTCTGAACAGGATGGTTTTCAAATTTTCCATGTGGTGCATGCGGTTCTTTAAGTGTTTCTGCTATGTTATCTGACACTTGGATAAAATACTGGAAGAAATATAGAGCCTCTTTACCCAATTAATTTTGGTTCACGAAATAATTGGAAGGGCAATTTAACCTTGTATACCCTGCAATTGAGGGTATACAAATGAGAAAAGGGGGAGGGGGCATTTTTTAAATTCTTAAGTGCTTTTAAGAATGAAGGGGTTGTAGGGTTTGTTTTTTTTTTTAATAAGACAGCACATTTCAGGACTCCTGGTTTTATTTAATCAGTTCTTCAGTTAACAACCCCCAAGCTATTCTAAAAAACAGTATGATTCATCTATTTCCACCCAGTACAATTTTATACATCGTTAGAAAACTAAAACCTCGTAAAATCCTAAGCAGCCCCGAAGTACAGCTACTGCAGAGTGACACGTTGATTGCATCAGCCTAGAAGGGCTACTTCTGAGCAATGCAAGCTTTAGTAGCTCAGGGAAACTACCAGAGTGTCAGAGAACATGTACATAACGCACCAGCATCAAGCATGTTCACTCAAACACAGCCTAACAAATGTCTCTAGAACATCTGGAATCAAGGACGATTCCACAACTTCCAACATTTAAAAAATTTAAAGTGCTCTTGAGCCGCTGTGTCCTGAGAAACACAGAAGCAATATCCCCTTCCCAAAATGAAGTGAAAACACCAACAAGAAGTGTGCTGTTGATGCCTGAGGCTGAATGTAACACTACATGCCACCACATCACTGTGAACATCCTTCTCAACACTCTTCAGAGTGCCAGGCTACCTCCGGCACTCGCTCCTCCTGTGGGGCAGGCAACTGCACACAGACACAGAGGAACCTGCTAAGCATTTCTGAGTCTGGCTGATCTCCACCTGCCAAGTCATACCATGAAACTAACAAAATCTAAAATGGTTATTCTCATTTGCATCCATAGTACCTTTTAAATAGCTATGTTTAAACTGAAAAAAGCCCATTCAGACCACAGCAAAGGGGAGGTGGAAGGCATGTGGCTTGCCCACAGTAACCAACAGGTTAGGCTTGTCACACAGACAAACTTCCCAGAGCACCATTAAATGCCTTCTGACCTTCCTTCTCCCTTTCAACTCGCAAGCAGTGCACAACTGCTAAAAAAGAAAAGAAAAAAAAAGGCACTTTGCTCTGTGGTCTACAAAGCACGTGCCACGTGCCCAGCAGACACTTCCTGAGGCTCTCCTGCCACATCTCTGCTGCCAGTGAGGCTGTGAGTGTGCAGCTGAACAAGGAACTCAGGATTTGGCTACACAGGGTGGGGAAAATGCCACGGCCAAAGTGAAACATGTGATGACAACTACCAGTGAAGACTGTGATTAGAGCACCTGCACGGTGCCCGCTGTGCTAGTGGCACAGTAACCAGGTCTGGGCACAGGGACACCAGCTATTTTATGTTCAGTTTCGAGATGCACTGCGTGGGTAGGACCCACGCTATCACACTTCCTAGAGCTAGGAAGGAGACAACTTTAGCTCACAGCTGAGGAATAACCACGCAATAATCCTGCTGGTGCTCCTCTCTTTCTCACAAAGCAGCAGCTCTCTTTCAGAAATTGTTCTAAAGCTGCATTGGCCAAAGCAGGTTTTAGCACAGAGAACCACGTGGCTTGGGTACAGGCAGCAGCTCTAAGACCCACAGCACCCAGAAATAAAAACTGACACTCAAACAATACAACAAAAACAATGTTTCAGAAATGCAGCACTTGAAAAAAAAACATCTTCCTAGCGAGTCTGACTTGGGAAAGCACTTTAAAAAGGGGCATAAATTACAGCAGTCACTCTGCTCCCAATATTATTAATGAGACCCAAACACATCAAAGCATGAAGTTGCCTATTGCCTCCAAAAGTCTCCTGCTTCACAAAGGCAGCAGAGACACCCTAACACATCCTGAGCAGAACACACGTTAAAACCTCAATCACGTGAACTTTTATGCACTTGCATGAGTGTATCTCAGTGAATGAAGGCAGTGGACTGGCTCATTATGGCCAAGCGAAGCACAAGCATAAGGTACTGCACATTCAGGGTGTAAAGAGACACAGAGTTGCCTTGAAAACCATTTAACTCAGGAGTAGCATAGCCAGAGTATGACTTCTACAGCACAATAAAACTGTACAAATTACTGATCCCATTCTCTGCAGGGACTAATTTTGGGAACAGGCCAGGAGTTGCAATATGCCTAAATGTAGGAGTGTTAAGTAGTAAATTATTTCATTTTTTCAGGCACTGAACACTGTGATGTACTTGACTAAGAACACACCAAGAGCAGCCTGGGGGAAGACACTGAAAATGTGATATTGCCTGTTCTTTACCTGCCTTCCAATTCCAACTGATCCTCATTTAGGCTGCCACAGTCAGAACACATGAGCCACCTCGTCTGCTGGGTGTAACACCAGTGGCACATAAAGAAAGATACAGTCAGTGGCTTAAACTCATTCCAGATCTAGCTGCAGGGAAGTTACAGCAGTGCAGATACAGATGCCCAATTTCAAACCATGTCCCACTTCCTCAGAGCTTTCTTAGATTATGCTTACAGCATCAGAAACTACACCATAAAACTGTATTACAACTTTGGTACAGTACATTAACATATTCATTGAAGGTCTATGCCAGTTTGATTTCAGTTTTTTTGTAAGCATTTACTAACAGATGTTTTAATTAGTATCTCATTGGTGTGTAGACAATGATGTGACACACCAAGAAGCATTTTCTGCATAAAGCGACAACGTTACATGTACCATGAAACAAACAGCTCTTCCCACCCTCACTACCACAGAGAAGGCCAATGGACTGGCAGTGCATCACAGAAAGGCAATACTGTATTTAACTCCTCTCACTTCAAGTTTTCAGGGCACCGACAGGGAGGGGGAGGCACAGAAATGAGAGTCACAAGCAATCTCAGTAGTTCATTCTCTTCACCCTCAAACCGTTAAAAGGAAAATACAATGTCAACATCAGCTCCTCCCTGCTGATGAAACCGGCTCCAGCACATTTTACTTTCTGGCTCCGAGCCCTTACAAACCGTTACAAAAAGACAGAAGACAGACAGACAGCTCAATATATTGACCACTTCCAATAACTAATTTGGGACACGCTGGGTCATTTGTCCCTTCTATGAAGTGCTGTAGCCTCTTGGTGGTGAATGAACCCTGATATTTGGGGGGCATTATTAAAAAAAAAAAAAAAAAAAAAAAAAAAAAAAAAAAAAAAAAGAGGGGGCAGCTAATAGCAGATTTGCGTTTCAGGAAAGAGCCAACGCTAGCATCAGTACATATGAATACTGCCCACTCTCTTCCTCCGGGAAACACCGATTACATCTGATACACTAAAACCGTCTCCACGACTCTGGTCGCTCAGTGCCCATCAGCGAGGGCACTGACAGGCACTCCTCGCTGCCTGCCTGTCGCTCCTACCCCGGCGCTGACACACATGGAAGCGGGGAGCGGGAGCCGGGCTGAGGAGCGGAGGGCGGGCTGGGGCTCCTGCTCATCCTCCCTGCCACGGCAACAGCTCGGGCTGCGTGTGCGCCTTCCCAGCCCGGGGACCGGTGGAGCATCACAACCAACCACGCCAAGAAGCCACCTCAAGCTTTCAATCATACATTTAAAAAAATAAATCCCGCAATTAAATATATATATATATCGTTTCGTCTGAGTGACCTGACTGGTATTGTCCACAACGACCTTATCAGAGGATGTTTTGTTGCAGCCGACACACACACGCTGCGTGGACTCCGTGGGAGTCTCTCGATGCGGCCACAGCGGGGTCTGGCACACAGGTACACGGCACGTTTCCGTGAAGCCGCGTTTCCCTGGCAGGGCAGGAGCCCCTACAAGCCATCCCCACAGATTTTTCCAGCTCCCGCACCACCGCGTGCGCGGCCAAGCCCCGCCGCCAGAGCCCCCCTGCCGCCCCCGCCCGCGCCGCGGCGGAGCGCGGGGGGCTCGCAGGTAGAACAAAACCCCCGCGCCGGGGTCCCCCGCCAGCGGCAGGGGCCGTCAGGAGAGCCCCCCCGGGCGCCATCGGGCTGGGGCCGGCACCGCAGGGCCGCAGGGCGGAGGGTGTGCGATGGGGGAGCGGGCCGGGGGTGCCGCTGCCGCTGCCGCGCCGCCCGCGCCCACCGCCGCCCGCCCCGCCGCGCCTTTACCTTCGGAGAGCTCCAGCTCCAGCTCGGCCAGCCGGGCCCGCACCTCCAGCGGCAGGGACACGCTCTCCAGGCTGCGGTCCGCCATGCTCGTGCGGCGGGGACGGGCTCTCCCCTCCTCTGGCTGCCCGCTCTCCCCCTTTGTCCGCGGCTGGCGGGGCGCGGGAAGGCGGCGGGGCCGCGGCGGGTGGCTGAGTCCTCCCCGCGGTCTCAGCCGGGCATGCAGGGGGAGGCGGGCGGGCGGGCGGTCCGCGCGGGGGGACGGGGCGCGGAGGGAGGGAATGCGGAGGTTTCTCCTCTCCTCCCCTCTCCTCCTCCTCCTCCTTCGCCGCCTCCTTCAGCGGGGCCCCGCCATGGCTGCTCCCGCCGCCCGCCCGCGATCGCTCCGCATCGGCTCCTCGCCGCGCCCGGCCCACCCCCCGCCCGCCGCCGCCCGGCACCGCGGCGGCGGCTCCCCCTGGCCTCGCCCCGGCCCCGGCCCCGCTGTCCCCGCCCGGCTCGGGCTGGCGGCGGCGCTGGCGCTGCGGTGCCGCTGCCGCGACTGGGGCTGGCCGGGCACTGCCGCTGTCACATCCACGTGACCGCGCGGCCCCAACGCCGCCCGCAGGGGGCGCCCTGCGCTGCTCGGGCCGCCCCGCCCGCCCCGCGCGTCCCGGGGCCGCCGCTGCCGGGGGTGCACGGGGGGTGCGGGACCGGGGGTACGCGGGACGGGGGTGTGCGGGACAGGGTGTGCGGGACCGGGGGTACGCGGGACGGGGGTGTGCGGGACAGGGTGTGCGGGACCGGGGGTACGCGGGACGGGGTGTGCGGGACCGGGGGTACGCGGGACGGGGGTGTGCGGGACAGGGTATGTGGGACCGGGGCTGTGCGGGACGGGGGTGTGCGGGACAGGGTGTGCGGGACTGGGGGTGTGCGGGGTGTGCACGGCCGGGGGTGCGCGGGCTGTGCGGGTCCGGGGGCGTGCGGGGTGTGCACGGCCGGGGGTGCGCGGGGGGTGCGCGACCGCGGTGTGCGGGGCCGGCGTGTGTGAGGTGTGCGGGATGTGCAGGGCCGGGGGTGTGCAGTGCTGGGGGCGTGCGGGGTCGGGGTTATGCGGGGCCGGAGGTGCGGGGCTGGGGGTGCGGGGGCAGCGCGGGCAGGGCTGTACTGGCTTTCACTCATGCCAGCTCCCAGGAGTGGGGCTGCACGTCCCCGTTTTGCCGAGGAAGACGGGGAAGGAGTGATGTGCTCGACGCAGGAGATTCGACTCTGAAACCCTGTGCCCCCTTTTCCTTACCCACCTGCCGAACAACTTCCAGCCTATCCCTATTTTTGCTCCTATTCTCTGCATACAGCCAATGGAGGACTGCATAGTGTCAGGTCAACAGTGGGACTCAATGATCTTAGGGGTCTTTCCCAACCAAAATTATTCTATTCTATTCTATTCTATTCTATTCTATTCTATTCTATTCTATTCTATTCTATTCTATTCTATTCTATTCCAAACAAGCCATGGCAATTCTGGTGCATATATCACTAAACTATAGTTGCACATTGCCATGGAAGAGTAGCAATTTTAATATGATGATAAAGAACGAAATTGACACATGTACCAACTGGCACTGAGCCAGTATCTGGGGAACATGGTAAAAAGGACTGAGGACTCTTAATTACACCACTCCAACAAAATGTTTTGAAAACAGAATGTTTTGAAAACATTTAATAAAACTACCTTTCAAATCAACAAATATATTCCACAAGGAGCATCTTCCTTTTTTCCTGTATACATATTTTCTTTATTTTTCTTTGTTTGGGCTGGGGGTTAGTAGGTCGGCTTGCATTTGGTGGGTTGTTTTAATCCCTCATGAGAAGGAAGGAGCAAGACACCACAGCACCTATGGTTTCAAAAATCCTTGGGAGTCCCAAAGGTAGAACAGGTCTTTGTGTGACACAATGTTAGCAAAAAGGAAAAGTCATAATCAACCCCAGGTCAGCCTTGACTTAGCTTACTGTTCTAGCCAGGGAAAGAATGTAGGAGTTTCTTGAAATATAAAACTTAGGCTGCAACTATACTAAACAAAGTATTGTTTTATTACGTTGTGGAAGGAAACCAAATTACATCACGTTACCAGCTGTGCTGTACAGGCATTAGCACTGGAGTGGTCCCTGCAGCGTGTGCAGGGCTGGTGGTTTCTCGTGTTTTCACTGGTTACCAGCCCCAGACTGGAGAGCTGTTTACACCCAACCGTGGCCCATGCCAGCATCACTCCAGCCAGACCAGCAGCAGAACAGGTTGGGATACTTTGGTGGGTTTGCCTGCCTTAAACAAGGCTTGAGCACACACAGTGTTCCTTCATTTTATGGTGCTGCTGTTTGTTTTATTGTCATATATGTTGTTTTCTAGTAACCTCTTGTGAGTTTCTCTTCAGTGCAGTGAGGAGGAAACCCACCTGGTCAGTCTCCTTTGATAAGGGCCATTGCTTTCAGCAGCATGGTGACACACATTATTTAGGGCTATACAAATGCCTCTCCTCCAGCACAGGAGTAAGAATTTTTACCATTCATTGAGCACTGCATGTTTCAAATACAGATATTCAAAAAAATATCAAGGTTTTCTTGTTCATTACACCCAGATCTAAACAAAGAAAAACAATTAAATCCAAATATTCTTCAGGGTTCCTACATGAGAATCTGAGTTTTGTTTGTTTATTGTGTTAAGTGGGATGAAATAGGCTGAAAGTATCAGCCTTCTGCAGAAGTGGCTTTTTCAAGTATGATGGAGGCAGCCAAGAAGGAGCCAAGGGAAGGCTTTTGGTGATCCAGCTGCCTTTACCAATGTGTATCTCTGAGTTGCAACTTTACTTCCCTAGTGCTGATACAATATGATTATTTAACTTGTTACCTGATCATTACAGAGTCTGTAGCACTGGTGTTTACACCACTTTCCAAATTTTTCCTTTCAGGAAGTTGTATAAAGGGACCTAAAGAGAAGTGGTTGAACATTCACTTTGTGACTGAATTTTCTTGGCTCTTCCATGACAAGCCCAGGGTTTCAGCTGTTGGGTGCTTTGAAAGGAAGAGTAATCACTTGGGGTTGGAAGTGGAAATGGCTGAATTCAGCAAACAGTCAGGGTGGTGTCCTTGGTCTTGGCTCCCGTGGAGGGCACTTGAGGTCTACAGGGCCAGGCAGGGCCATCCCATCACCTGGGGTGAGGTGCAGACAGGGGCGAGTGCTGTGGGAGCCTTGACGTGGGGCTCTGACAGCTGAACCCCGGCATGGGGACATGCATGAGGCCATGGCAGCCTCCTTTGGAAAGCCCATTGGTTCCCCTTGGGCTGATCTTGAGAGGAGACATTTCTTATTTATGCAAAGTGTCAGAGCCCAGACTCCAGGAGGGAAATCTCAAGCATATAAATTTGCACAATAGTTTTGATGAAACACTGAAATTGCAATGAAAAATAAGGAAGTCAGGACTTTTGACTAGCTGGTCTTTATTCATAGATCCTTTTAGGTTTATAGGTAAGAGGTTGTGACTTGGGAAAGTTCCAGACTCCAAGAAGAGCAGGATACCACTTGCACTTTGGATGCAGTGATTAATTAGCACGGTCAGAAAGAAGTGTATTTTTACTTAACAGTACATGTGTAGCAGTCAAATCCTGCTGGTGCCTATGGATCACCTTATGGTATTGATACCTGAGTGAAACCTCTGAAGTACCACATAGAATTGACCTTGCTTAGGTAAAAATCTTTTTCCCAGCTCTCTCACAGCAAAACATGTATCCACATTTGCAGAGATTTAGCCCAGAGCCAGGTCTATACTAGAAAACATTCACAGCATCTCAACATTAGGAAAGGGACAAGGCACTAAAAATATTTAGGGAAAGGGAAAAGCTGTTGCATAGAGACACCATTAACTTAAAGCACCTAAAATGATGTGTGTGTCTCCTGCACACCTTAGCAAAAACAAGAGGACTGGGTTTGTGAATGAACAGGTCAGCTTCTTTTCTGTCTGAGAGAGGGGAGGAGTGGGAATTTGGCCAATGTAACAAAAATGTCAAAAGAGGAGGCATTCAAAGAAAAACAACCAAAATAATCAGCTGCCTGGAGGGACTGGGTTATAAGAAGAGATTACAGAAATGCTTACTCAGTTTGTGAAACAACAGCAAGAGATGGCCCAAACAGCTGCCCATGATAATTTGAAAGGCAGAAGCACCAGGGAAGTTGAAGTGGGGAGAAAAGCAGGGTAAAGAGGATATAACTGAGTAATGTAATGGAAATAAGAACGGCAGCCGAAACACGTATCGGGGAAAGCTTCCAGGGGATGAGCAGCATTAGACTTCAGAGGAGGCTCTCAAAGGAAATGGTGGAATCCCCATAATTTGAAACATTAAAGCCAGAGTAGACAAAGCAATCATGAATATGCTGTAGGAAATAATCCTACTGTGAGATGGGATGAATGTGCTCTCTGGCATTGCTTATGCAAAGATGTACTACTTTTCTTTTTTTCCTGTTGAAGTCAATTTATTTTTTCCCCTTCACCTCTCCACTTCCATTCCATCTGTTTGCATCTGTCTGCTCATGTCTCACAAACAGATCATGAAATGTATTATTCTTTTGCTGTATCTACCACATATGTGTCTGGATGGCTCCCTGATGCCGACTGTAAATAGCAAAAGAATTCATTAGTTAGATAAATTAATCAAGTTTCCAATGAATGGCATGCAAAGGGTTCTATAATTATTTCTAGGTTGGGTTCTAATCTCTTTTCATGCTTAAAATTTAAATCAAATCACATCTTCTAATTTTTGTCCTGGGGAAGCAGAAGGGAACAGAGAAGAGATAGGGAAGGGAAGGGAAGGGAAGGGAAGGGAAGGGAAGGGAAGGGAAGGGAAGGGAAGGGAAGGGAAGGGAAGGGAAGGGAAGGGAAGGGAAGGGAAGGGAAGGGAAGGGAAGGGAAGGGAAGGGAAGGGAAGGGAAGGGAAGGGAAGGGAAAGAGAAAAGAAAGGGGAAGGGGGAGAAGAGAAGGAGAAGGAGAAGGAGAAGGAGAAGGAGAAGGAGGAAAGCCACTCAGCCTTTCTCACACATGGTTTTCATTTTCTGTTATGCCACCTAAGCAAGTACCATATTCCATTTCTCCAAGCTGTTTAGACACCTGAGATCTGTTTAATTATGGTGGGCACATGGCAGATGTCAATTGCTGCATATCTGGGCATTTGATTCTCTGTCTTAATACTTTGAAATAATTTAGATGTCCCTCTCTTAATTCATTGTGGTTTATGAAAGTGAGTCCCAGGAAAGCCAAATGGATACCATGGATAGAGTGTTCAGTGTACAGGAAAGTGTTCAGCAAATCCTGGACAGCTGAGAGGAAACTTCATAACCTTCAGTCATTTTCTTCCTTTGCACCACTGCAGATGAGCTCTGGTGGTGGGGGAACTGCGAAGTTCCTTTCTCCTCCTGTTCCTCTGCCAGAGCTTACTGGCCTCGTAGCACAGCTGGCAGCAGGGAACATGAATTCATGCCTGAGCTCTTTCTGCACATAGTTTGGCATATTAGCTCACATGCTGATGAAACTGGATTTGAGCTAAGATGCATAAAAGGGAATTTTTTTGGCTAAATGTGAGGTACTGCACAGAAAAATGAAGGAAAAGGAAACCTTGGGAGATATATTTTCCCTTAATATATTAAGTAGTTCTCTCTCTGTGTTGTATTTTCATTGTTCCTAAACAAACTATTTGATTATTATACAGTTAAGGTATTTTTTACGATTGTATTTTGTGTATTTTAATGATTTTCATACATTGTTCTTTTTATTAAAAGCAAAAATCTAATAAAAAGCTTTCCTTGGCACAGTTTAAATTAACTTTGGTTTTAAAGTTAGTCCCACATAAGATGTGTTTATTAGGCTCCTGCAGTCTGGCAAAGCCTGTTTACACAAAATAAAGATCCTCCCCACTGCTCTGTTTGAGGTTGGAATTGATAACACGTTTCACAAGTTCAGAGAATTTGAGGGTACTGGAATCTGGAGATAGGAAATGTCCTGATATTCTGTAAGAAAATTCTGTAATACAGGAGAAGATCCAAACACACACATGTGCATAGCTGGTTTCTCACCCCACCTTGGGCCTTATAGGAATAATAGCTGTTTACCCTCTCATCAACGTTTGAAGCATCAGTCATGCTTACAGTTTTTGGAAAAGTCATCAGCTTTTCTTCAACAAAATTTTTAAACTTTTTTAGTGAATTTTTTAATCTACTGAAGTAGAAATGTGAAGTTGAGTATAGGAGAGCAAATTTTCTGGAGTAAATTCCTCTACATTTTTCTGTAAAGTTTTTTTTAAGGAAAACATTCATGGATGGAAAAGGAACTAGAAATTTTTAATCCCTTGCCCTCCAGTTAATTCATTATATCATATTTTTAGCAACAGAAAGGCAGATTGGTGCTTTAAGATGTCATACAAAACTGTTGGCGCATTGTAGAACCAATATAAACAATATTCTGTTATCTAATATGCCTCTCTGAGCTGACCATCTTTACCTTATCTAAAGAACATGAAAATTACAACAGGTTAATTATCAATTAATGTATAAAAATAACTTTCAATAACCAGAAAATATACTGAGATTTTTTTCTACTGACATGGATAAACTCCTATTTGAACATACCTTAATATTTTCATGGATTAACGCAGTCAACAACAAATATCCTTAGAAATGTGAAATTATTCAGAAAATGAGGAAAAATACTTATTTTTCTATTAAAAATAAAAGGACGTTTTAACCATTGACCATTTTGCCCAATTTCTACTACCTGAGATAGGTGTGAGATAGATTAAATCAATTTCAGTTTGATTATTATCACACAAAGTTAGAATTAAGATTGCCATCTGAAGTGATGGTGCATTATAAAAATTCAAAACATTCCACTTTTGAATGTTTTTGATATTTTGGGCAGTCCTGGGAGAGTATCATGCTTTCTTGATAATAATCAGGATAAGTTACTCTTTGTTACTGCAGAGTAACAGATGTACATCCAAAGAATTTCAGTATCTCTGTGACTTAAATATTAAGTGATCATAGAAAAAATACACTCTGAGAGGAGTATATTTTTTCTTACTTGTCTTCCCAGCTGACATGGAGCTAGTTTGTTATGTTAAGACTTTGAGCATTTATGCCAACCAGATGTAGAGCCTGAATTATCAGTGACTTTTGGAAGCAAAAATGGTGCCCATCTAACATAGGCATTCACAATGTCTGCGGCACCACCTTTTCATTTTCATCATTTTCTTACTTAGCAATGAAAAAAAAAAAAAAAAAGATTGACTTGTAGTCTGAGAAGTGTGCTATAATTATCTTTACAATGTGCTCCAATTACATACTGTCTTACATCTGACATCTACCATTAGCAATTTTGCACAAATGGCAGTAAACAGATGACAATCACTGATCTCACTACTTACCTGCATCAACTGATTTCTTCTGTCTTTCTGGAAGTAGAAAGCTTTTGCATTTCTGAGGCAGTAACTTTACATTTGAGAAAGTACTGCTGTCATCATCACTTTTGCCATCACCATCCATGTAAGAATGTAAGAATGTAACTCAGCTAAATCCAAATAACTTGTACTCAGTCTTAGCTCTTTATCACCTTTTAGTCTGTGCACCTCAGTGCTGGCTCAGCTGGTTCTGGATACTTGTTCCCAAAAAGCAAGTGCACGTTTTGGTCAACCTCCAGCAAACCTAGTGCAACCTCAAGGATGCCCTCTGAGCAGTCAACCCTCATTCCTTCCCAGCTGTCCAGCAATCTTTGTTTCCTTCTGGCTAGGCTCTTCACCTGTGAGCAATTGCCATAGGTAAGCTTTTTTTTTTTTTTTTTTTTTTTTTTTTTTGAGAAAATTGTCTAATTTAATCCTGTCCTGAAACTCCCACATTTGCTTTTCTTTAGAAGGAGCCACTTCTTCCTTTTAACATTACCATGAGGTTCTGACAGCATTTCTCTGTACTCAAGTTTGCAGAAGTAGCTTCTGAGCTGAAGTCTTTTAGGACTTGCTGAGACCTGGAGAACATTTGAAGAGAACTGTACTAAAGCTTCTTCATAGAAATACTTGTTCTGGAAGATCTGGCTTCCCATTGTCTTTCAAAACTTTACTCTGAAAAAAAATTCTCACTGGCCATTTGCAAAACAAATCCTGCCAGATTTTAAACTGCAAGTGTTTGCTGTTTGCATGGCCTTTAATGAAACAGGCCAGAAGTTTTCTCCCTTGCATGATGTTTCCTTATTTGATTCAAGAGTGCAAAACCCAGGATTTTGCACTAACCTGGTTCTGCAGGCAAAGACTCCAAGCACACTCCCACTTGTTATTTAAGGGGCATGATTTATCATTGCCTCAGGGAGGCACAGAAGAGGAATGTCTTACTTGTGAATTTATGTCAATTTTTGTTAAATAATTACATGGAAGTCGAGTTCAGTTCTGGAAACAGGATTAACCAGCAGTTATTTTCATTTCTGTGTGCTCTCTGCAGATGTCTAGGTCATTGATTTAGTCTTCACCTTGCTTACGCAGCAGATTAATGAATTATGGTTGGACTTGATGAACTTAAAGGTCTGTTCTAGACTAAATGGCTCTGATTCTATGAATTAATATGTATTTCTCAAATGAGAAATCAGGGCTCAGTGTCCCCTGATGTGTGAACAAATGCACCCCATGGTGAGCACCACTGTGAGCAGTCACATCTGGCAGGAGAGGGGGACAAAACATCTGGGCAGGACCGGGGCAAGGCTCATCACAGTACTGATTTTCATTGTGCATGGACTTTTTTTTTTCTTTCCTTTCTAAGCAAAAAAGGTTAATGTTTGACTATTTATTTGGCTGAGCCTCCTTAAAGGCATGAGCTCAGTGGACCATTTTAATAACAGTAGACAGTGCTTCCTGCCCCCTCTTCTCTCTGGCCCTGGGAGCTATTCTTACCAGGAAATACTGAAAGTCCACAAACACGACATCACTGGCCTACAAACCCATGTCAGCAGCTCAGATTAATAATCTTTAAACTGTTTAACTTTCAGTGACAAGCTTTTACATTTGTATTTTAAATAGTCCAGGAAATTCAGGTCAGGATTGACAGCTGGGAACTTCAGTTCCAAAGTTTAATATTATTTCTTTCTTCATCTTCTTAATGCTTTTAAGTACAGACACCTGTCTAAGGTCTGTTGGCTTCCAGAGGCTTTGGAGCTAACAGTAAAATAATTTAATTTTTGGGGGTTATCATCCAGAGAATGGGGTAGCTGTGTAGAAAGAGAATAATATTTACTTATATCATCAGACATTGTGAAGACCACTTATTTAATAGTACTTGTGTGTTTCTCCAGGGAATGCCATGACTTCCACAGATACCATGTTTATCTAACATTAAACATTTCTTTAGCAATATAAGGAAGTAATTTTACCTAAGAACTGAGACAATTCTTATGCATTAAAATGTCTCCAGTATTTCCTTCTGGTTTTAAGACTGTCCTTGAGATTTTACAAAAATGCCCTTTCACCACAGTTAAGAGGGATAGGTTTTCACTTTCTGGGATTTAAATCTTACCTTTTGGAGAAAGCTGGAGCACTTAGTACTCTCCAAACAGGGCAACCCTGCATCGCAAGAACAGGTTTCAATCACACACCTTGATCTTGCTTCATTCTCTTTTCCTACTCTTTTTCTACTGTTTCTTGGTCTGATTTTTAGCTGATCTGTTTACTGACCTTTAAAAGCTCTCCTACATCACTTCAGAGGCAAGAGGAGGACTCTTGCCTTACTTTGCAGTGCTATCAAATGTATGAAGTGCTAAACTGCTGGAAGCACGTGAGTACCTGACCTTGGGTTTGTCTGGGTACTAATGAGCAGGGAAAAAAATAGATAGGATGAAATTCAAACCTTTGTATATTTTTGGTACAAATCTGTGTATGAACGTTTTTATTTTGATGGGAGGCCTTCAGGTCACATGGGAAGAGATTACAGATTGCTTCTAAGCAGTTTTAGTTAAAAATTATCTAAACCACTTTTGTTTCAAATTAAACCGAAGTTATCTCAGTTAGTTTGCATCAGTTGGGAACAAATCAAAACGAAGATGAAGTAAAAGTGCCATTAATTCAAAGTCAGAACGGTTACACCAGTTCAATTGGTGTGACTGTCTGTAATAGGGAAGACTTAGTGTAATGAACTATTGAAATAATTTATTCAGATGTAATTCTGCCCAAGGGAAGATTTCAAGCAATTATTTCCTTTTCCTCAACCTTCTTTGTAGAGAAAGTTCGTTAAATGTACTGATGCTTTGTCATTTTTTGTTATTGGTAAGAAAAACTTCTTCCCATTTAGTTAACTTGTGTCCTTGGTTTTCTTATGTGTAGCTCCTCTGGAAAAAATAATAAACCAGTTTGTATTGCAGGAAAGAATTTGATTCACAGTTTTTTCAAGACTTCACCCCTCTCTGAGCTGTGATGTTGATTCAGCACAGGTGAGCTAACCCCAGATCTTCATATAATGTTTTCTGGGATTTCATTTGAAAAAACTCATGATGTGACTGTTTCACACACACAAGGGAAGAGGACATTATTATGTCTTTAGCCAGAATAGCCAGTTGATATGGTTCAGTGCATTTTCAGGATGAAAATGCAGTTTATATGAATTTGATATATTCTTTCATATAATGTTTTCATTTGGCTAAGACCTTGGTTTCTGAACACACCAGGGACAAACCTCCCAAATCCCCAGCTTCATCTTTCAGTTCTAAAGCCAGATGTCTCTGTCTTCACTGCCTCTCATAATCCACACTCCTCACATTCCCTTGTGCCCTGGGACCTTAGCCACCAAACTGGGTACTTTGTGCTCCTTATGACTTTGCTTCTGAAAACCTCATCTGTGACCCAAAGCTTTGGGCAGGGCACATCAGTCCCGGGGGCTTTTTTGCTCAGCCTGGATGAGGGATCAGCCTGGGCTGTGACAAGTGGATATTCTGTCTCTGAAAGCAAGAGAGAGCCTGCAGGGATGGTGGTGAAGGAGATGCTGCAGGAGGGTGAGGAGAGAGCTGCTGGCCCTTAGGATCAGAGCAAGCAAGGGATGTGAAATGCTCCTGCTCCTAGGAACTGCTGCGTACTCACTTTTCCAGGAGACATTAATGCCAAGACCTGGTGGCACGTGCTCACCTTTTGCCAGTGACACCTGAATGGCTTTGCCAGTGACACCTGAATGGCTCTCCACCTACCCCATTATTTCAGCTTTCTTCGGGCACCTAAAAGGATGGGCCAAAATTTTGTCCCTTTCATGCTTATTTCTGTTACAGAAAGGGGGGTAACGCCCCCCCCACCCCGTGTTGTCTTGTTTTTAAATGCCACAGGAAAAGCATTCTTTTCATGTAGCTTGAAAGCATAAAATAGATGTTGCAAAATCAATCAATGTTATTGTATGTAATGGATACTTTTGAACAAAATTGCCTTCAGGTTTTTTGGTATGTTACAGTGTAACCATTCATGGACAATTTTTCTTATTGGAAACTACTTGCAGTTTAGTGAAAGGGGTAATGCTGGGGCACAATTGTGATGGATAGGTTCATGGAAAGGCATACATCAGAAAAGAATATTCTGTGTAATGCAGATATGATTTATTATTTTAGGGATATCACATAAAGGTTAAATTACCACTGTGAACAAAGTAGCACTTAGAAACTCTTGAGTTACTCTGCTATCAGTTCTTTGATCAACTCAGAATTTCATATGCTTTTAGGATCATTGCTTGTTATGTGGTTGTACTGTGGAATTGAGAGATAGATAGTTTTGCCTTTCCTTCAAAAATCTAGATTGTTATTATTATTGCTATTAGGAAAGAAATTCTATAATGGCTTTTCTAATACAGGCTTAAATGATACTAATAAAGCAAAGTACTTAGTTCACTAGCATGTCAATAAACCATTAAAACAATCCATATATAATGCTAGTTCTAATTGGTAGTATATTAAGAGCCTGAGTTTTTCTTAGGGAGACAGAATACATACCTCCTGCTTTCAACTGGAGTTACATTGGTTGTGGAGAGTTGTACTGGATGACTACTGGGAATTTTGCTTGGTTTGGATTTGTGTCCTTTTTGTTCAAATACAAGATAAAAAATGTACAATGTTTTTTACTCTGTCTTTCTGCGGTAAATATATATCAGAATTTTTACATTTGGCTTTCCCTGATGGAGGGCAAGAGAGAGAGACACCTTTTCACTTCCTTTGAACTGTAATGAAGGAGTGGGGGTTTCAGCCCTGCTCCTCCTCAGTGCCCAGTCCCCGTAGCAAGGCCCTACACCTCAGTGCACCCAGGCTTGACCTATAGCCCTTCTTTCTGGGACAGCAACTGGGGTGTCCTTCCTCTGCCCATCATCCATTTCCACAAAGTCTGCAGCACTCCAGTGTCTTTTTCTCCTCTGCCAAATTCAGCAGAAAAGGATAAAGGCAAGAAGTCACGTTTATCTTTAAAAAAAAAAAAAAAATTGAATTGAAAAAAAGGAGCTTAAGGGGTTTTTTCTCTTTGTATGTTACTTACAGTCAAAAAGCTAGAAGATTATATTCAATGCCAAAAGGATTGATACATGAGTAAAAGCTGCATGGGAAAATCCTGTATTGAATTATTTTTGTTGGAAGGCACCTTAAAGATGATCTAGCATTTGGGTAGGGACACCTTCCACTAGACCAGGTTACTCAAAGTCCCATCCAATCTGACCTTCCTCTCATTGGTTTAAAATGTTCCCAAACTGTAGCCATTAATAGGCTTTCTAGTACTCATATGAATATTCAAAGACATTTTGTAGTCAAATCATGTTTTACAAGGCCACAGAGAAGAACACTTGACACAGCTTTTGCATCAGATGTACATTAATCAGGACTTAGATACCTCAAGTAGAAATTACTTCAGAAAAAATGTTGTTTTTAATGCAGAAGTATCTTTCAGATATGTAGTTAGATGGTTTCTGTCTTTAATAAGTGTAAATTAAAGCATATCCAGTGCAGTTCATGTTGGGAGATAGCAAAGGAGGTACAGAGTCAGGAAATGGGAATGTCAGAACAGTTAAAATGAGAATATGGAACGGAGCTCACCACAAACCTTAACCCAGAGTTTACTTGGTACTTGGCCATGCCTCTTGGAAAAATTTGATCTAGACTATTATTAAATGAGACTTTTTTAATACAAAAATCAAGCCATGCTCAGCAATATGCAAAAGGTCAGGGAAGAAACCCTGAAACTTGAGTGCTCTTGCTGCTACTCTAGGTTATTTCTGAATGCACAGGAGCATCCAGCTAGCAAGTTACACAGCTTTCTTTGGAGTACAAAAATCCATGTATTGTCCAGTGAAAAGGTGATGACAGCTCTTGAGACACCCAGCACTGCATGTGTAACTTATGAACAGTGTACCCTGACTGTGATTATATTTTGCCTTAGTCACTGCATGAAAAGGGTGACTGGTTCAGTGCAGACAGAGGTAGAAATGCTTTGCTTTCTACTACCCCTGACATTAAAATGCTGACACAACACCTTAGGTAATTAATACCAAAAAAAAAAAAAAAAAAAAAAAAAAAGAATCAAAAACCCTGGAATATATTTAATGCCAACAGATTTAAGCAGCCTGGTTTCCAGCTTTTCTGGATCCCATTAAATCCACAACAAGATTCTGTATTCAGCACCACTACAGATCAAAGCAACTTTTAAGGACCTTTAGAGACCCACTCAACAAAGCAACAGCACAGGGGCTGGCAGCCCCTCAATGAACAGTGTCAGGTGCTCCTTTCTCTCCCAAAGCTGGAGCTGGAGGGTGCTGGTAGTGCCCGATTTTCCTGAGCCTGAACCAGAAAAATGGTGAGTGTCCACCTTGCAGTGAAGGATGTGACTCCTGGCTGGACACACTATTGGCCATCAGCTGGGCCACTGTCAGGGAGAACATGGTCACTCCTGCCAGCTTGCAAATCAGTTCTGCTCAATGTCTTACTTCACATTTGCCAGAGGGCAAGGACATGTACATGGTGAGGGGCAGTGGCTCAGGTGGTCTGTGATGACTCATTAAACGGTGGAAATTCAATTGTTTGCCTTTAACCTATGCTTTCTCCATTCTGGTATGTACATCTTTTGCTTTCTTTATGAAACCTGGGTTCTAATTTATATTCTTGATGCACAGAAATAACATCCACTTCTGAATGCATTTTGAAATGTGCCTCGCGGGGTATAGCTTAGTGAACATGTGAAACAATTTTCCAACTCACTTTCAGCAAGCAAGCTATATTTGCATCAGTACCATCTTGCATTAGTCCTACCCACACAGCAAGAAGTGTCTGAGTATTATCAGTGATATTGCACAGAATTAACATGCAAAGCCCAGTAAAAGCAGGGCCATGTTTCCTGGGTAGTGAGAAAACTCTACAACCCTTACACCCCATCAGATTTCTTTCAAGCATTACAAGCAACTGGTTCTGAGGACACTGGAATGACATTCAGTTAACATGCATTTTTCCTTCTCCTTTCTGGTTACATTGATTATTTTTGCTATGGGATTCTTGAAGATTATAGGCTATCAGGGGATTTTCCACAGTGCTATGTATCCATCAGACATTCTGGGAGGTTTATGGGAACAGCAAACCCTTGGTTTCCCATGTCATCCTCAATAGGATTGATAGTTATAGAATGCAGGTACTGGAAGACTGGAAGACACTGGAAGATGAGCTTTGCAATTATAGATTCAAGCTAGCACAGCTGGAGAAAATAAATATCCTGCCAGAAAAAAAAGGTGTGGAAAAAACAACTGTGGAAAATTTGGGGAAGCAAGCATGTGAATTTGCTTCATCATAAGGTTGGGAAAGATACTGCAATGGAAATATTTCTTTACTTAAGCTTGGCTTACAGCACTCATTTCCCCAGGATCAAGGCTTGGTGCTTCTATCTGTCCCTAGACCAATATGAAAGACTGGGAAAGAGGTCCTGAGTGCTCACTCTCAGTGATCAGACCATACAACTTGTGTTTTCAGCCTAATCTAGAACTCATAAAGATGGAAGATTTATTGAAGTGCTTTTAAATTCAGGCTAAGGTGTCTTTATGGACTTGGCCCCAGTGGAACTCGAATTGCATCTCCACCAGCCCAGCCCAGCCCAGCCATGCTTTTCACGTGGGTTAGAGTGAAACCCTTCCCTGGTGGAGCAGGTCTGCATGGATCACAAGCAGAAGTTCTCACCTCAGTGCCTGAGTGCAAGCTCTGTGTTGCCTGAGACAAGATCTGAAGTGCTCTCTCTAGTGGAGGCTGGGTGCTCCAAGCAGTGCAGCCCGGGATTGCTCTCCTCAGTGATGCTTCTGCCCACCAACTAAAGCTGATTTGATAGGTTTGGGTCTGTGTGGCTCAAGGCACAAAGTCTGCTTGGTCCTTTTGCTGCTGAAGCTTCGTCTTAGGGAGAGGGCCAGGACACTTCTCTTGGGCCAAGCTGATAGCAAAAGCAAATTATTATCCTGTATCTGTATAACTGAGAAACCCCCAGCAAGAGACATGGTCATTCTATACAAATATAGCCAGTCCATAGTATGGGCAATTTTAATAACCTTTTACCCTCTGTCTTTCTTCTCTTTTATTACAGACACTTGCATAGCTGTTCTGTCTCCATCTCTGCTGTTTTCCATTCCTTTGTCTCTGGCCACCTTTCAATTACCTGTTCTGGAAAGAGACCCACCCCTGTGTGCTATCAGCAGTGGAAAATTTCAAGGTGATATTTTAGAAGGGAGTAACTAAACTCTGCATATAACCCATTAATATCAATTATGGGTGTCAGATCAATACCAATAGCAGTAATATTGTTTAGAAGCTTAAATTAATGTCATTATGCTGCCCACTCAGCTATGGGCATTTTCAGACACAATACACTATTTGCATTTTATTATAATGTATCTTTTCTGAAAATTCCCATCATGGTGGGGACATTGCCACGTCATAAGGCAACCATTCAGATAGATGAAACAGAGTGCTGGGCTGACAGGAGCACCCTGCAGTGGCACTGTTGTGACAAGGAGTGTCCTCAGGATGGATTTCTTGCTGCCAACTCCCTCTCTCCCCTGCCAGGTTTACCAGATCCTTTCATGCACCAGCCTCCTCCTTGCTCTGTGCAGTTTCTGGCTTTTCTTACTGGTTTCTCTTGTGAAGCAAAGAGTGCCACCACCAGGGCAGGAAAAATTAACATGGTAAGACAATTTGGGCTTAAAAAATGTATTACAAAAACAATTACTTAAGAAATAATAACTAATGCTCCTTGTTCCTCTTTTTCTTCCCAGGCTGTGTGTGCTCTGAGATGCCTGGGGATCTCAGACTCACCAGTTCTGTCTCAGCAGTCAAAAGAGTTGGCACTCTGTTAACTGGGTGCCACAGGCATATTTTAAATAACCTCATCAGTCTAGATAATTCTTATTTGTTCCTTCTTCTCAGACCTGCCAGAATTTAAAAAAAGGAAAGATTCTCAGGAGATTTTCTCCAGCAAAACCAGAATAATATTATTGCCACTTACATAACATTGCTGGTGAGTCTTATTTGAAATAGCCTACACAATTCCAGCTGGATCAGGGTAGTGGTGGCCAGCTTCAAGGAGATTTACAGACCTTCACTTGTTTAGTCTGGCAAGTGAAGGCTGAAAGCCGGGTGTGATCACTGCTAAATTCATTGTGGGGATAACATCAAGAAAGGAGAAAAGCGATTCACACTTAGAGTGATGCTGGCACACTCTCAAATGGGTATAAGCTGATCTTGAATATACTTGGCCTTGGTTTTAGAAGAAAGTACCTGCTACCCTGAAGCAGTGAAATCTTTAATCAGAATAGTGTGGGCCATAAAAACAAAGTTAGATTTAAAAATAGCACTATTCGTTTTTGGAGACAGCTGTATGTTGTAGTGCAGGAAGGTCAATTCTGTGACCTAGAAGGATCTCTCAGCCCTATTTCCATGTTTCTCACAGCCTTTGTCAGAAAAATAAATTGATAACAATATTGACACTAAAATCACCCTTCAGAGACAATCTTCGGAGTCTTCAGACTACTGAAATGAAAGGTGGGAGTTGGGGAAGGATTTCATCTTTCATATTGCTATTGATTTACTACCTCAGCTCATAACAGAGAATAACATCAGTCTGCACTCAGCTCATACTTGAAAGTTGAAGTTTTTTCCTCTTCAAGCAAAGAGATTAAAAATGATTTTGTTTAAAAAATGAAGCTCAGATTCTTTAGATGTTCAGGAATCTTTGATAGGAGTATGGGAGGGACTCCTGATTCATCAGTGATTGAACTAAAGTGTATTTGAGTAGGATATCATTCCTGCATTATAAAAGATAATAGACAAAGCAGAAACACCAACAGTAGCATTTCTTCTTCATTTCATAGTACTCAAAATACAATGATGTTTCCCATTGAAACCTTGGATTTGACAAATAGCAGTATCAGCTTTGCATAAAGTTTTTCTTCTGAACCACTCCTGATGAGAATGGGATATATAGTTTTAAAGAGCCAGTCTCAGAAATTATAGTATATCACTCTTCATATAATTTCTATTTAGGAATTTGATAAGTTATTTTTTTCCTGGAAGTCAAAAATTTCCCTTCCTCCTAATATTTTTTTTTGCTGAACATGACTTAAGGGTCAATTTAGGATAACAGACTCTTTTCTTTTTAATTTTTTTTCCTTTCATGCTGCTTTAAGGGAGTCTGTCATTCAGTATTATAAGGAAAATATTCTAGAAAAACTTGCAATTGCAATTGCTTGATAATTTTATTCAATCAGCAGAAATGTTGAGACCTTTCATGGGATGCTCCTCATCAATTTGTCTTTTTTAATACAGCATCCCATGAGTCAGGCCTTTATGTAATCCTATTTACCAATGGCTGCAAAATCATTTATACAATGAGGAATGTAGTAAGTGCTCCCATTTGAAATCAAAATATTGAATTCCACATGTGGCTAGTGTAGCAGACAACATGGTTGAACTAAAGATACCCTTTGCAATTCCATCATCACATGCTAACTATTTCTTTTCCTATTTCTGCATAGAAGACTGGAAGAAATAGTTTTTGTTGTGCTATAATTCAAGGCAGATGATTATGAATTAACTCATACCAAAAAGGCTGGTTTTTCACTGAAGGAAATGAGTATTGTTTGCCTCATCAGCTCATTTTTTGAAGCATTAATTATTAAACTTTGTCAGTCATATTCATAAGGGGACATCTGATACAGTTGCAGTCTCATACAGTTGCAAATGATGAGTTAGAAGCACCAGCTTTCCCCTAGATCAGTTTTATCTGAATGAGCACTGGTAAGTGTGCTGGCTAATTAGACAGCAATCAATTGAAGTTACAGCAAAAAAAAAACAAAAAAGGAATTTTATCAAGATGAATCCTGAGCAACCTTGTTTCCTGCTGCTTCACACATCAAGCAAAAGCCCTTGACCCTGCCATGGGATGTAAGAATCTACACAGGTGAAATGTGAATGAAAGTGGTGAATCTGTGGCAGGGGGGCTGTGCCTAACCTGCAGTAATGCTGTTTCCTGTGCTTAACCTGCACTGATTCTGTGTCCTGTGTTGGAGTCCACTGCAGTCATGCATGAAGAATGTCAATCTGACCTCTGCAAAAGATAGGAATTCATAACAAATCCACCTCCACCTGTGTGTTTTTACTTTTATTGTCATGAGCCTTTCTACATCTTCACCTCTAAAGTAATCCCCTAAGTTTTACACCTGCAGCTTCCCAGTTACTCACTCACTAAAGGAAGATAGCTGATGCTCAGCAGGTACAAGGCCATCAGACCTTCAGAGCCCATCAGAAAACCTGTCCCATGTCAGTCTGGAGTGGCACTGCACCATAGCAAAGTGTGTGTCTGCATTGCAATCGATAAAACACCAGCCACAGGCCCTGCCTTTCCTCTCTCCAGGCAGCTGCCGTGGGAATTGGTCTCTCTTTTCTCTAATGATTCTTAGTGGCCATCTCCTCTTGCCTCTAACAGGGACAGATGCTGGGAAACAAACCTCAGGGACTTACATGGTTCTGAGGCATTACTCACAGGCCCACATACATAAAGGTTCCTACAGAGAAACTTACATATGTAAAAGATGGTTTGTTTAAATAAAACAGAAAATGAAATAAGCCATTGTCAAAATGAATCCTGAACAGATTTATTTTTAAGTCTAATGCTGCTTCCCAGCACCAAGGTAGTGGCAAAAAAACTATTAATACTTTCAAAGACAAGATATGATGCAAAGTCTACATGGGAAGAAGGAGCTAAAGCCAGCAAAAATGGGCAGTCTGCAAAGAGCACAGAATCTGATCACTGTGCACATTCACTGGATCAAAGAGGAACTGATAATATATATGAAATCAGTGGGACATTTCCACAGTAATAGAAAGGAATTTAACCTATCACCTACATCCTGGGTGAATGCTCCATTCATTGTATTACTGGCTATAATGAGAACTACCTCCTCTTTGAAAATAAAAAAGCATATGTAACAATCTTTTTGCAGTACTTAGACCTCACTTTTTCCTGAAGAGGATTTAGGCAAAATAATCTGAGGAAAAAATTCAGATTACACCTTTATCTCACCTTAGTGTTGGTACCTCCTATTCTAGGTACCCAGGAGTCACCTAGCTCCTACCTGTGGGTAGGAAACATCTTCAATCTGCTCATTGTCAAAAGCTGGGCACCACTAAACCCAGAGTGTTCACACCTCCTGTTTTAGCTATATATCTCAGATATTACGGCAGTGAACACAGTGGGAAGACTAATGAGGAAATTTGCTGTCTAATAATTCATATGTAACAATCTCTTTTTTTAGAGCAGATTATGAATAGTTTTCAGTGCACAATGTATGTGACCATTCTTGCAATAGAGATAATAGACCATAAAACACCTGTCCACCACGTGAGCACACTCCTCAACAAGCCATCAGAGCAAATCTGTCAGCTGCTTAAGGTGATAGGAATATATCATATCTGATGTCTGATGTACCATGGAACAAAGGATGAGCAAGTCCTGCATCAGGGTCTCTGCAGACAAAGCCACATGGATCACAGGTGCAGCTCTGGTTCTCCCCTGAAGGGAATCAGCTCTTTAATGGACTTTGCAACATTCATGACAAGCAATTATGTCCAGGTCCATGACATTAAATGCACAGACATGGCAGCACAGATCTTGGGGGCTGTACCAAATTGACACTAAATAAATTGTCCAGGGCCCTGGCTTGGTACAGCAGTTGCTTTCTTTGAAAACAACAAGGTGTTTTTTCCTCTGCAGCCTGCATTAAAACAGCAATGCAATTGCTTTCTGTTATGACGATTAATTGACCCACTCATTTACTTTGAGCCAGTGAAAGTTAAATGGGGACATAAAATCTGAGCATTACTCAGTTATTTAGAGCCTAACTAAGGACTCTTTCTTTTGTCTCACCTCATTCACTGTACCACCCTGCTGTCAAAATGTAACTCTACTTAAAATGATGACATGTCAGTACGTGTTTTGTATACAAATTATTAAAACAAAGTTGTTCAAGTTGCTCAAACATAGAAAAGAGAGGCAGTGTCAGAGCTACAAGTTTAAATGCAATAAGGCTGGTCTGCCCGCTTTCCAGCTTAATTCCTAGAACAAATTTACTTAACATCCATCACTAATAAATCTGAATAGGAGATATATGCTGGTACAACACGTGACTCTCATAGCTAGCAAAATGTGCCTCAGAAAGAGGTACCATCTTTTTAATGACTGGACAATCTTACAATCCTTTAAAGAAGTTTTAGTTAAGATTTTGTTTTGTGGCCTTAAAACCAAATTAGAAGCTCAGCACTACAAGTTGTATTCCTCTTGCAAGTTACTTGAGGTCATAAACCAAGACTGATATTAAAAGAGGAGATGGGACTGATACAGCTGGAATGAACATATGTATGTAAAAATATATCTATATCTTTAAATATGTATATATGGGAGATGGAAATGTATGTTAATATAAGATATTGGAAGAATAATTTCTGTAGAAAAATCTACTTTAAACTAAGGGGGGAGTAACATTTGCAGAAATGGTAAGAAACACTGCACTGGGAATTAGTCTTTCCTGTAGTACATAGGTTACTTTGATCTTCCATAGAAATATGAGACTGCAAGTTAGCCATAATTGCTTTGCCCTCTGTTTTTAACCTCATAGTTATTCTCAGCTTCCTCAGACTTTGAGAAAGTCATAAGAAAATAATGTGTTCTCTCTTCAAATTAGAATCAAGCAGCATATCTTATGCTCTTCATGGCACACTGAAGGGTTAAATCTGTCCTGTAGCTGAGGTGTCCCCACATTCCCTCTTTCCTTCTGTGTGGACTGGCAAGATTGTACCTTGGCATTGAGCCCCTTGCCTGTGTTTCTACATGCCTCCGGTCAGGCTCAGAAAGAATCAAGTATAGATGTGACTTTCTGGAAGTCTTAAGAGAATCAGGAAGGGGTAAAACCAAAATTAGAGCTTGATCTGCATCCTAACAGTGTGACTGAGGTCATACTCTTTTATTCATTGAATAGGCATGGAAGCACACCCATAACATAAGGAAGCTTATTAATATGAGTAAATGCTCATTTTTCTGAGTGAGGCTTTGAAAATCCTGTCTGACATTTAATAAAATGGATGCAAAATGAATTAGTGATTTAGCAAGGGAACAATGGGAAGAATGGAGCTGCCTGCATCTCAAGGTCGAGGCAGAGGTACCATGGCACCCAGCAACCAGTCCTACAAGTCAGTCCTAAATATAGACTGCAAGGTGGGGACAAAACTGAATAGTGAACATGCCTGGGGAAAACTGCAGTGAGAACCTGATCTTGTAAGCTGTGATGAGAAAAAACCTCTCTGGTGGCACATGCCTGGGAGATTGTGGGGAGTGGATGTGACATTGCACTTTCTTGGAAGCAGTTGGGATCTGAATGAGGGCAGGGATGTCCCTGGCTTGGTTTTGGAGATGGAGCATCACCAGTCTCCCAGGTGAGCATGAGTGCAGGTGGTAGGTTTCCAGGCTGGTGCTGAGCTGATGCTCTGCTGCAGTCACTGTAGGACACTGTAGGAAAAGCAAAAATACTTGTCTGGGCTCCATGCTGGGCAGGAATTATTTTGTCTGTGTCACAGATTGCTCTATATCCTTTAAGAGACCATAGCCCAACTCAGACATCCCACTGATGGGGCAAGACAGCTGGTGAAGAAGCAGTTCAGAAAGATGTGTCAAAGCCTGTTTCTAACAAACAGGATTCCTTTTCAGCTTCTAGCTTTACTTAATCTATCAGGGTATTTGTAATATTTTAGCATCTGTTTTACTGAAAACAAGCTCTTTTTTAATATTACAGTTTTATCTTTTTTTTTTTCTATTTTTACAGGGCACAGTGTCTCTCCATGCTGCAGTCCTGTAGACATGCTCTCCCATCCAAGATAATTAACTGCTCATTAATAATGTTACAAACTGGCTGGAAATTGTCATTGGCTTCCACAGATTCCCAAGAGTTTATGATCAAACTGGCCGACTTTCCTTTGGTCATGGAAAGAGAGCAACTTAAGAGACACGAGGAAGTTCAGCAGTGCCTTTGGTACTGCTTTAGCAGGGAGACATTCAGAACTTCATCCACTGTGTCAAACAGAGTTAACTGGAACCTTCATCTTCCTCATGTCTCTCTTAGATATAGTGCTGGGATCCATCCATCCATCCATCCATCCATCCATCCATCCATCCTTCCATCCGTCACACTACGACACAAAATAACTCACACACTCACACTAAGATAAAAAAGTAAAAGGAAGTAACTTTTATTTTTGACTTTGAAATATATAGAACTCTAAAAGTGATAGTGGATTGGAGGATAAAATTGTTACTCTCCAACCACACTGGTTAAACTAATAGTTCATTAATTTTCTCTTCTTACAAAGACGAATGTGAACCAATCATTATTTACATGAACAGTGTGTGAGAACTCTAGTAGAAATATGTAAACATTAGAAGGTATAGAAAACTTTTAAAGGAACTTCAAAACTTTTAAAAGAACAGGGTGACATCCATCCATCCATCCATCCATCCATCCATCCACCCACCCACCCATCCATCCATCCATCCATCCATCCATCCATCCATCCATCCATCCATCCATTCATCCATTCATCCATTCATCCATTCATCCATCTCAATGGGATGGTGAGTGCTGGGGTAACTGAGCCCAGCTTGTTGTTCTGGATATGAGCCCATGGCTGATCCATACTATACAAAGAAGGTCTTGACTCCCTTTGGGATGAGCTGCAAAATAAAAGCCTGAATTCAGTTTTTATGGGTACTGGTCACTTCAGAGGTCTCTGTCTATTCCCACTGAGGGTTGCATGAGTCCGTTGTCTGCCATGGAGAAAAAGCCAGGGTCAGCACCTCTCCAAGAGTGAGACACAGCAATTCCAGAAGGAAATAAAAGGACTGATCCTCTTCCTCTGCTGAACATCCTAGTCACTTCAGTGAGCTTGTCCTGAAATTGAGGAAAACATCTGAGCCACTGCAGAGACCTCCACAGAATGATCTCCCAGCTTTCCTCACTTCCTCACCTCTTCTTTACCCAACAGTACTGAGCAGGGCCCCCAGTTTTCTGCAGTGACTCAGCTGCGCCGGTGAGGGAAATGTAGCTGCACCCTTGAGGAGGCTGAAAAAGAAAGTGTGACCTGGAAAGTCTGGGAAAGATGGGTTTTTTTCTGCAAAAGGGGTCACAAAGCAATTCACAGTTTTCAAGCTGGTTGTGTGGGATGGGAGCTACAAAGTGATCTCAAGGCATCAGGTAGAATTCCCTTCCATTTCTGGCTGTGTCATAAATCCCTCATAGTAAATAAAGGCTTTTGTGAATACCAGGTGTCCTGATGGCAGAACCAAGGCATGCAGACAAAAAAGAAGTACTGGTTAAGCTGTGCTTTCTGGGCATCAGATGGTTTTATTCAGAGTTCCAGCTAAGGGGAGGATGATCTTCTACCTAAAGTATTCTGAGAGATTCAGTCAAGCCCTGGCGCTTTCACAGGGAGCTGTGGGGATGCGTTTGTAATCTGGTGGGAGGCTGAGCTGAAGGCCATATATGTAGATGAAGAGAAGCTGAAGAGAGATTTTTTTGATTTATCCCTGCTGGCTCAGACATACATCTTAACCCTTCCAGCATTAGCCCTCATAAACACAGAGCAGTACCTCTGTGGGAGCCCAGGAACCTCGGCGCCTGCCATCAGCTGTGCTTCCTGGCTGTTTGCACAAAGCACAAAGCTAATGGCAGACAAATCTGTGCAAACAAACAGAGGCTGCATAAATGTATCTCGGGATGGGACAAAATCCCCAAAGCTCACAGTTGTTTCCTAGAGAAAGCTGGATGCATTTACAGGACTGCAGTCCTGGAGGAGGTTGGATTAATGGCAGGGATGTCCCTAGGCAGCCCTGCCCTGGCTCCCAGCTCTGTCTCATCACAAGAGGTTGCACAGGTATGTGGGCCTGGGCAGGGTTACCTGGGTGCTGCTGTGCACAGAGAGACCAGGACTGGGCACTTGGCAGGTGGACGGAAGGAAAGGAAGATCCTGAACTCAGAGGGCTGCAGGGAAAAGCAGCTGTGCTCCCCCTGTGAGCTGGAAACAGCCTGGGGAAAAAGTGATGGGGGCAGTGTGCCTCTTAGGATCCCTTCCACAGGGGCAGAAGGAACATGCACGTTCCGTTTGCCCTCCTATGCTGTCCTTCCCTGGAGGCTGCAGGTGCTGTGGTGGCCACAGGGCACCTGAATGGGACATTTTGGAGATGAGCAGAGGAAGGACCAAAGAGGGATGTAGCCGCAAGGACATTTCTGCTGAAGCAGCTGAGACCCCACCACTGAGCCTCCTCCTGAGTGAGGCCAAGGCTTCGTGCTCAGCTGTCAGAGCAGCTTCACAGCAGCCCCTTAGCCACAGAAAGGTCACCCAGCCCACCACAAAAGCCTTTGTCTACTGAGAACGATTTTTGAGACAAGCAAACCTCACAACTGCTTTCAAAGCGCTGGTTTTTCTTTGATTATGTCTCTCCAGGTCAGCCAGGGGGACCAGGGGTCCTGGTGGGGGCTGCATTGCAGCACCTTGTTCTTTCCTCACCAGGGTCAGACGATGCCTGCCAGGCTCTTCTTTGCTGTGTGCACACATGCGGAGGTGGAAAACTAATGGACAATTACTTTTCCTGGAAAATGGTGATGAGCATCACTTACCAGAAGCACAGAAAGCCTTCCACATCCCACAGCCCACCACGACCCAGGAGGCCAGTGTGTAGGGAATGGTGGCCTGCAGGAAAAGCTTGTCCCAGTGCCATAATTTTCTTAACTCACCTTGTAGTAAAGCAAATGAATGCAGTAAGTTGGATAATAGAAAATACAGAAAGGACATTCCTATATTGTTCAAGTTATTGTTACACATGCTTTAGGACATAGACATTCTTTCTTTTAAAGTACAGGAGACAGTCCAACACTTTAAAAACACAGATATTATAGATAAAAGTTGTTTATAAAAATCATAAATCATCTTATTTTAAACGGTCACACAGAAGTATTCTACCATGGGCCAGCTTCCTGCAATCAAAAACTCTACTGGGAAACTGGGTTTAATTTCCTCTCCACTGCCATTTTTTTATGTGATGCTGAACAGCTTTCTTAATTGCTCCACATCTCAGTTTCCCATTCATAAATAATTGTTCTTCCTTTCCCGCAGACTTTTTTTCTTAATTTTAAAATTACATTTGAAAAAGCTACTCAGTATGCAAAACCTGTGTACTGCAATGTTGAGAAATTACTGCTGCATTAAAATTGTCTTGATTCTGCCTCTTGAACTCAATTTTGGACTGTCCCCGAGGCACAAGTGATCTGACAATTAAATTCTGTAGCATAATGCAGATAGGGGACAGAATTAAGTTTGCACACTAATCACCCCTTTCTTTCATCTCTGTTGCATGACTTTGAAGCTTAAATAGAATTCTTTTAATGCATTGCTAAGTGTCACTTTCTGTGTAATTTAAAAAAAAAAGAGGTAAAAACTGAATGATTTTCTGTCTGCTCTTGTATTTTCCTGTGTGCATTTATGATAACAGTGTTCCAGGTGAGGGCACGCTGACTCCTGGGCATTGCCACCACCTTGGCCACCTCGGCCACGTCTGGTCACACCCCATGGTGCTTGTGCAGAGCTGCTGACAGGACAAGGGGTCACACACCCAGGCAGGATGAAAGGGGAGGATTCACAGAATGATCGGGTTGGAAAAGACTTTAAAGATCATCAAGTCCAGCCCATAACACCTCAACTAACCCATGGCACTGAGTGCCACATCCAGTCTTTTCTTAAACACATCCAGGGATGGTGACTCCACCACCTCCCCTGGCAGACCATTCCAGTACTTTATCACCCTTTCTGTAAAAAACTTTTTTATAATATCCAACCTGTATTTCCTTGATGCAGCTTCAGACTGTGTCCTCTGGTTCTGTCAGTTGCTGCCTGGAGAAAGAGACCAACCCTCACCTGGCTACAGCCACCTTTCAGGAAATTGTAGAGAGCAATAAGGTCACCTCTAAATCTCCTTTTCTCCAGGCTAAAAAACCCCAGCTCCCTCAGCTGTTCCTCACAGGGTTTGTGTTCCAAGCCCCTCACCAGCCTCGTTGCCCTCCTCTGGGCGAGCGTCTCAATGTCCTTCCCAAACTGAGGCCCACATCGGGATACAGCACTCCAGGTGTGGCCCCACCAATGCAAAGTACAGGGGAAGGACAACCTCCCTGCTCCTGCTGGCCACACTATTCCTGATTGAAGCACCCAAGTCTCTCTTTCCATGTTTCCCCAACACCCTGTCCTGCCAGAGCTGGTTATCAGACCTGGAAGGGACTCACAGGGCAGCTGAGGCCGCCCCAGCTCAGCCTCGCTCTCACAGCTTGGAGGCTCCGGCCGTGCTCTTGCTGCATGAGCTTGTCCCATCCATGGCTCTGGAGCTGCCCTTCCCAGCACTCTCAGCCCTGCTCTGTAGACTTGTTTTGGTGCACAAGAACAGTCAGGATCAATTAGTCTGAAAATATGCGACTAACTTTTTCCAGGAGAAACATGAAAAGACAGAGGAGAAATTGCCGTTTTCAAAATGCATAACTCAGCAAAATCTAGGTGAATTCTTGTGGAAAAAGAAAATGCATTTCTATAGCTCCAGGGATTCCTTCTGCAACATTTCAAAGGCTGGCTGCAAACACCAGCAGTGCAGAACCTCTCAGTGACAGAAAGTATTAAATGGTCCAAACAGAGGTGGCAATAACACAATGCTGCACCAGTCTGTTTGGTGATGCTGGGATCAGTTCCCAGGCCAGCAGAAGATTGCTGTGGTTCCTTGGGCTTTGGGTATGGGTGTCTCTGGGTGTCTGTGTGCTGCTGTGTGTGTCCCCTCTGCATCAGCCCAGTCTGCTGTGGAAACCAGAGCACAGTGAGGTGTGCTGGCCTGATGTGCTTCCCTAGGGAGGGCTGGCAGTTCTTGCTGCAGGGGGAAAAGATATTCACTGACTCTGCAAACTGTAGGTGAGTGTAGTGTTATGGGTGGGTTTTGTGATTTATTTTGTTTCCATTTAGTATAAGTTTCTTGTACAGCAAATATCTATCCTGCCTTTGTTGTTTGGATTGCTTGGCAGAGATGTCACATCAGTATCAAAAGGTAAGATGACCAGGAGGATTGAAAGCCTGCTAGTAACATCATCCAGTGGCAAGAGCATCACAGCCTGCCTGTCCTGCCCAGGAGATTGTAGGACTCAAATGGTGACCAAACTCCTGACAAATGGGGAAACTGGTCTTTCCACCAAGAATGTCAATGGTCTGAGCAGGAACTGGTAAGGAGGGAGCAGCTGGGATGGCTACTGTTTTCTCACAATTAAAATGGAAGAAATAATAATTTCTAAAGAGCTGATTAGAGAGAGGAAAACAAGTGAAAAAAATTAACAGATTGAGTAGGATGGGTCATTTAGACTCCTGGAGGAGTCAGGTTCAGGAAACACAGAACAAGTGCTTTCCATGTCACACTGGTCAATTCCAACAGATCCAAGGGCCATGGTCATTTTTCTGGGTGCCAATCCTCATCTTTCTTATCTTCAGATGTTTTCTGAATCTATTTGGATAAAAGAGCTGGGTTTGGCTGGGATGGACTAAGTTTTATTCAAAGTAGCAAGGTGGAGTTATGTTTCAGATTTGTGCTGGGAGCAATGCTAACATCACAGGGATGTTTTCGTTACTGCTGAGCAGGGCTTACACAGAGCCAGGGACTTTTCTGCTTCTTGCACTGCCCCACCAGTGAGGAGTCTGGGGGTGCACAAGGAGCTGGGAGGGGACACAGCCACGACAGCTGACCCAAGGGTGTCCCACACAGTATGACACCATGCTCAGTAGCAGCTGAGGGAAGATGGAGGAAGGGGAGGATGCCTGGAGTGATTGTGTTTGCCTTCCCAAGTCACCACTACAGGTGATGGAGCCCTGCTGTCCTGGAGATGGCGGAACAACTGCCTGGCAAGGGGAAGTGATGAGTGAATTCCTTGGTTAGTTTTGCTTGTGTGTGCAACTTTTGCTTTGCTTGTTAAACTGTCTTTATCTCAACCTATGAGCTTTCTCACTTTTACGCCTCTGTTTCTCTCCCCCATCCCACTGGGGCTGGTGAATGAGATGTGTGGGATGTAACTGCCAGCTGGGGTTAATCCACAATATTATGTCATTCCAAGATAATTTTGTTTCCTTATGTGGCTTCCGTGGCAGTGGTTTCATGTGAAAACATGGCCTTCCCTGTACACTCGTAAAAATCCAAACCTGAGGTTATTAGCCCTCAGAGAGAGGGAGGGCAATGGTTGTTCATGGCTGTGGACATAAAGGTTCACAGACCTCATCATGTAGAAAATGGAGGAGGACAGAAAAGAAAACTTGCTCTTTTTGAAGCCCATAAATCCAGAGTTATTTGCCAACTATATAATTTTCATAGCCCTGTCTTTTTTTGGTGTCTGAAGAGTTTTCAGCATTTACTGCTGATCCCACACTTGCCTCCTTCAGAGCAGGATGTTTTCTTGGGGATGAGAATGGCTGCAATATTCTGGCCAGGCCAGGGGCAGCATGAAGCCCCAAGGGCCTTGGGTGGAGTGTGATTGCAGGAAAGGTCCCCCTAGTCCCTGGCCATGACAGGGCAGAGCTGTGCAAACCACTCCAGGATTTACCACATGCCTGCCCAGGAATTCAAGGTGAGACAACGCTTCCCTCAATTCACACGCAGCACTTAAAAGCTCCAAACTCCTGTCAAGAAAGGCTTAAAAATCTTCAGAAAAAGCCAGCAGGTGAGTGGAAGCAGGCTTTCCTCCCTGACTGAATAAACTGGGAGTTGTAAAAAGAAATGGTTGGTGAAACTTTCTTTGTATTTTGCCAGTGAGTTCACAAGGACCCAGATCCATTCTATTGACTTCTTCTTGCTGAAAGGTAAGCACAAGCCTTTATCACTGGGTAAACATACTGCACCCAGGAATTTGTTGACCATGGTCACAGCAAAGCATGTAGTAAACTCACATATTGGATTATTTGCAAATTGCAGCAGTGAAACTAATCTAACCTTTCAGTGGCTCTTTTAAGTGGTATTATTATTAGCCCTTGCTCAGAGGATGGCAGGCAGGCAGCCAGTAAAGCACTTAGAGTTTGCCATCATCCATCTGTTCCTCTATAGATTTGAAGATTGTAGGAATTTTCCTTTTTAGGACTTACTTGGAATATGATTAGTAGACCACTTGCCATGCTGCTATACAAGTGTGTCTGTGTGCTTCAGGCAGAAGTATGTGACAGGTATTTTATCAATGAGGGACTCTCAATTGAACAGTATTTCCATTCATCCCTCTGTTTGTTTATTTGTGTAGTAAAACTACCCCTGGTGTTCTCAAAACACACATCGGATTATAAACATTTTGTGCTGCAACAAGAGAGTTATCCGAGCAGATGCTCATAACCTTCCAGCTCCCCAGGAAATTAAGCATAAAATTAAAAGGCCTTATTTTTAAATACTTGAATGATATGGATTTTTTTTTTCTTAATTGTCACAACTATAATTGCAAGAACAGCTAGTTGAACAGTGTCTGTTATCCTAGGTAAATCACAGTCAGGGATTAGTATGATGGGATGCAGAGACAAGGAAAATTTAGCCTGTGCCACTAGACCTATGCCTAGTCCAGGTAGTCAGATTATTCTGCTTTTCCTGTCATTTTCAATATGTAGCCTGCTCAGCACTGGCCTGGCAGAGCTCATTGCGGTGCTGACATTAATGGGTCTGGGAGCACTGAGGGCAGTTCAGCCCTTCTGGTGAGGCACTGAAAGCAGAGGAATGTGATTTACAGTGGACCTCAGTTCACAGGGAAGATTTAATAAGGTAATTTCTTCCTTGAAATCCTTCAGGGTTCCCCATTCATTATTTCATAAACATGGACAAGATCAAATATGTAATTATGTCCAGTTATGTTAATATACAAGAATTTTCTCTTTCCAGCAGTCTTTCAACACCATAACTTTTACCCAGGCTCCCAAAAGGCCCTGCAAAGCTCCTGGGTTTCACCTGCTCTGCTCTGCTGCTCCTAGCTCCCAAAAGGTGCATTTCCAGAAGTTATTGTTTTCCATTTGCCCTCTGATGAGCTAGGGAAGGGCTGGGAACACCGTGTCTCCCAGGAAGCCTACAATATTTCTAGCAACATATCTGAAATGGTCTGTGTGCCAGAAAGCTGGATTCCCTCCTTCCAAGAGGGAACTTGACCTGTGGGGAGGTGAGCTGTATAAATATACCCCTAATTCCTGTGCAGCCTGATCCACCCACATAATGTTCTGATGACCAGAGCACCAAATGTGGATCTTAGTTTGTGGATCTTGTGTATCTTGCAGCTGCTCCCAGTGGGGCAGTGAGTCCAATCAAGAAGCAGTTCCAAGGATATTCCAAGGATACAATACAATTTTCTAACCCAGACTAGGACATGTGGCAGGATTTATCCAGCACATCCCTATCAAAGGGTCTGGACAAATGGTTTCGTAGAGACCCAGATCTGTAGGCTGTAAATAGTTCAGTTCTGCCATGAAATGCATTCATGGACAGAGGGACAAAATGATACTTCCTTACAATACTTGCCTTGTGGACGGGGACAATTCCTGCAGGGTAGATAATACTTGTGAGAGGGGCAGCTGGCAAGGTCAGAATTTGGATGTGGGGCCAGGTGAGATGCCAGCTGACTGCTCCCACCAGCCCTGGGTCGGTCACCCCGGCAGGACGCGTGTCCCTCGGTGAAGCCTTTCCCGCGCAGCTCTGCCGGCGCTGCCGCTCCTGCCCACTCCATCTGCCAGGCTGACCCAGCCCAGATCCTCCCCAGACATGTTGGGATTGAGTGTCTGCTGACTGAATGCACCACCAAGCCTTTGAAGGCCCATTTTCTGTGTCTTTCACAGGCAAAATCCGTCACTAATATTTCCTTGCGGCTTTTGGCGAGGTTTGTGTTGGCGGAGGCTGCGGGGCAGGGAGTGCTGTGATCTGAGGGCAGCGCTACAGACTGGTTGGTGTTGCTTTAGTACATGCACAGACCAGTGTGTGAGGAACACAGAAACTGGGGGAGAAAGAGTTGAAATTGATGTCTTTGAAAGCACTGAAGCATATGTTCATCTCCTATGGACTCCAAGAGGCTGTAAGGACCTGCTGAATAGGGCTTCTGACTGGAGTAAATATACTCAGATTAAACTTGGACAGAGGAATAACAAACTCTTCCAGGTTCAAAAGGTGCATCTTGAGGCTCATAAAAAAGGTTTTCCCCAAAGCTCCTCTGAACATCTGCAGTCAATGCTGCACAATACAATCTGTCCAAATACTTTCCTTGAATATAAATGTATTTTTATCTGGGAGAAGGTCCCCTTCACCAGGGAGGGCCCCTCTCAGCAGGGCTTCACATGCCTCCATTTCAGTGACCTCCCTTCCCACAGCATGGACCCTCTGGCTTCCAGGAAGAGCAGCCTCACACCCCTTGGCAGGCCCTAAAAAACAGGCATCCCATCACTGGTTCCCAGACACCACTGTTGCACACACTGGAAAATCTATGAGTATTTAAAGGTAGTAGTCATATCATTTTTCCTTTGTGTCCCTTGTGCCTGGAGAAGAAAGGAGAATAAAAGCTTTCACAAACACTGGTGGCAATAGGTCCCCTGCTTGAAATACATGGGCAGGGACATGTGCTTTGTTCTCTGGTTTTCAGGGTTCTTTACAGCAAGTATTGAGCACCTCTAGCTTTCAAATCAAGTTTCTCTGAAGACTTCTCAAATTGGTTGTCCAGACATACCAACCATTTTTTCTTTAAGCATTTCAGATGTGAAACTCAGGCAGGCTGTTCTTTATATAAAAACTGAAAGAACATGAGGAATAGGGGGAAAAAAAAAACTATTTTGCATAGGAAAAAAGCAGTTAGCAACCATGCTTAAGAAAATTGCAGAATCTAAAAAGAATAAATAACTTCACAAAGAAAGGCATTTCCACAGTACCTGTTAAGATATCCAAACTGCAGCATAGGCAATTAACAAAGACAAAGCTGTTACAAGTGTAAGTCTGGTTTTAAAACCATGTAGATGTGGCATTAACAAAAAACCAAAGGTCAGTTGAAGTTAACTCTAACAATATTTGGTGTCCAGGCTATGTTTAGAAAACATTATTTTCTGGCATTTTTATTTTCAACAGGGCTTTGACTGAGCTGTGTCAGATATAGGAAGGGAGCACTGAACATGTGAAGACTTTCTTTACTAAATTATTTAGTTCTCATGAAAGGTGCCAGATGGAGAGCCTTGGGGACTCAAGCCTTCTTTTCATCTGCAAAACTGCCTTAGAATAAGAAGTGACAAATTCACCAAGCTCCTGTTTCGGGCAGCTCCTGTGACTGCCTGAGTTTGTGACCCCAAGGTTTGCCTTGCCAGCCTTCCCTGCAGCCCTGGGTGTTCCTGCTGGGATGTGCCATGAGGGTGACACACACTGTGTGAGACAAGGCAGGGACACAGCTCTCCCTCAGCTGGCTGGGCTGCTGTTTGCTCATCTTCAGATGTTCTGCTGGCAGGTGGGTTTGAACTGGTTCAACAGTCCAGTGGTAAGTAAAAAAGAAAATCGCTTCTTGACAGGGGTGGGGCTGGATGGTTTGATGGACTATTTGTTGTTGTGTGTCTCCCACTTTGATGATCCTGTAAGTAACAAGCCATCCAGTCTTCTGAAACACTCCAGAGTTGTTGAGCCCAGTCAGTGTGAATGGAAAATGCTTTGCAGATTAATAAGATGATGAATCTCTGTCCATATAGTCAAACATTTAACAAACAATTATATGGTGAACAAAAAAAAGGGCTAAGGAAACCCATAGCTGCCATATGCCAAGGCACAAACAGGTAAAAATTCTCTTTATGCATTTTTGTTCCAAGACAGAAGGCAAATTTGTTCAGTTTGAGGTGAGTTCATTACCACGAGTGCAGCAAAAGTCTGAACTGCAGCCACTCACCATGACGTAATTCACTGCTGTGAATGGCAACCTGACATCTCAAAAGTGCTCCGAGTCCATCTAAAACAAATGTTGTTCTCTTCAAGCCAGAGTGGGATCACACCAGCTGGTAAACAATGGACTGTACAAATAGGGAAGGACAAAACTGAGAAGTGCTGACAAAACTCTCATCATAACTTAGGGCTGTAAAAAAGGAATAAGTGATAAGGAGTCCCCAGTCCACAAAAGGTGTGTCCATGACTCATACATGGGATTATGCCCAGGGGTGCAAGAAGAATGTTTCCTTCTCTATCAGAAGAAACCTGATTGCAGAAACAATCTTCAGGTCCCAAGAAGGTGCTCGTAGGAAACCACATCAGCTGGCCAGTGCTGTCTGATCGTAACCTGTCAGGTGTAGGTAAAAGCTTTGTCAGTTGCCTCTGTCAGAGGCCACAAAAGGGGAGGAGGGCTTGTGTGCCAGCAGGCTCCATGCCAGACTATAAGTAATAAAAGAAGTTCTGCAGGCCTTGAAGAGGGAATGTGTAGAAGGTCTGGCTCTGATGCAATCCAGACCTTGTCTGTGCTCTTCTAGGAGAAGTTTCGGGACACCTGCAAGACAAACCTTGCGGGACTGTTACTCCAGACCATTCCTCTGGAGACTGGCTGGTGCACCTCAGGCTGGCTTTTAGCCCTGAACCACAGCATGGATGAATGGGACCAGCTCTGCTCTCCAGGACGAGGTGAGGAAGAGGCAAGAGGTTGGCTGTCCTGCCTCTGAGCACAGGAAGATCCAGCTGTGGAGAAGGAAGCACTGGGAGAGGATGGTATGAGGGAGGGGGGAGCCATCTTCCAGATGTTCACATACCTGATCTTGTGGAAACACCAGCCAAGGTCCAAGGAAGCAAGCCCCAGAGGGGTCTCTTTTCACAGCAGCTCTGAATGGATGGTCCCAAAGAGACCCAGGCAGTTGGATACATCATTTTGTGGATCTGAGCCATGATATCTTAACTGAACAAAATTACACACTGAGGCCTGAGAATTAAAAAAAGAGAGAGGTCTCCCTGACTGTTTTTGGTAGATTTCCACTCCACTTTCCCTGTCTTGTCTAGGAGAGCCCCAGATTGGACACCGATGCAATTTCTCAAGTCCTGCATGGAGAAGAAGGGTTATATTCACAGCTACAGCCAATACTGAGTTTTCTGAGGAGTGGCTAGAGTTAGAAAACCCTAGAACTCACTGAAGACAGAACTGTGAGTCTCCAAGATTCCTGTATCTGCAGTGTGACATCTTGCCTTGACTCAAACTTGGTCATCAGAAACTGTGTACAAAGAGGAAAAAGGGAAAAAACCCCTTCCCCCCCCCAAAAAAAAAAAAAAAAAAAACCACAAACAACATAAGCAGGAGGCTGTGGGGGTGAGGTGGTGATTTGGTGCTGTGAAAGGTGCTGCAGAAGCTCAGTGCCAGTGAAGCACTTCCCATGGGAAGCTGGAAGGTGTGAGAGCCAAAGCACCTCTAGTGCAGAACCTGCAGAGCTGCAGGGCTCAGAGTCCAGTGGAGCAGGCAGGCAGGGATGTCAGCGAGAGCCAGGCTGCCAAGCACAGCTTCAATGCAATATCAAAACCTTCAGCACAAGATTCCCAGCAAATACAAAGGAATGGGGTAAGTAATCTCCTATCACAGAAACATCTAAGATTTGAATTAACCTCCCTAGTCCTTAAATTTCATTGCTTCACATGGGGCTAGTGTGTCTCAGGTTAATTGTGTGGACCTCTGATAATTGGCCCAAATATAGCACAAAGAGATTTTCATGCTAAGCCAACATCAATAATGTGCATCAAAGGCTGCCCTGAATTCTCCCCCTTGGTTGCTCAGTCATCTTTGATCTAAAAAATGAAAAGAGTAAGGGATTTTGTTGTTATTTTTATTTCTTCTCCTCCATCACAGGATTGAGGTTACTGAAAATATAAACAGAGAAAAGGTGGCAAAACATTAAAAAAAATTGTAAAGACAAGCAGGGGTGATGAAGTGAAGTAAACAGAAAGAAACAGGCTTATAGAAAAGAAAAAAGACCTGCTGATAGGAGAAAGAGAAATGCTGAGACATGGGATATGATAGTGAATGAAGAAAAGCCTGGGCAAGGTATTAGGGATGAGAGAAAGGGATCAGCCCATGACTTCTGTAGGATTTGAGAATGAGATCCTGTCTTCTTAAGCCATCATGGTGCTGGCCATCTGACCTCGCTGTGATCTGCTTCGAAAGCCACCAGGAGGCCACTGGGAACTGCAGTATATATGCAGAAATGTCTTGTGCACTTGATCCTCATTAGGAATAATAATTATTTGGGAAACAGATGTTCCTATGTGACGTTTGTACCACTCATATAAAAAGCAAAGGGGACCCACACCACCGCATCTGCTGGCTGCACAGGAGGAAACAGTTTCCATCCACACAGAGCATGAGGGAGTGAACCAAGGCTCTCATGGGCTAAAGAAGGAAACCAAAAGAGCCAGAGAGAGGAATACGTAGAGAGAGGTGAGAAGCAGAAAAGAGGGGACGTGGAATTTTGGAGATTTGGGTATTTAAAGTCTTTGTTCTAAGATTGCTTTGGGAACTCAATTTTTCCAACAGTCCCGAGAGCTTCCTCTTGGCAGCTCCACAAAAAGAACTTGTTTTAGCAACACTGAGACCAAGTAGAGTTGAGTCCCAAGGCTACAAAATTCTGGCTCCAGGAAGGGTTGTTCACAGGCTTCCTATTCACACTTGAGCTTAAGGCCCATTAATTAGAGAAGGACATATCCCCAGCGTGGAAATCTGCATGAACTCACAAAACGCACGAAGACGCTCAGACCTTAATCCCCCAGCTTGGCTTCACTCCCAATTTACAGCCCCAGATAATCTATTTCCAAGAAAGTGTCTCTTCCTTATCCTGTGCTGTTACCCTCTCTCCTCCAGGCATTGCATTCACCTCTGTGGAGTGCAGGTTTGGAGAACAAAGATGAGGAAACCAGGAGAGATGGATTTGTGACCTTGTAAAATGCAGTGTTTGCTTGTATTTGATGCTGAGCTGACTTCTTAAAGGGGGTAAAAATTAGCTCTTGAAGAAATATTGTATTTCAAACCAGCTCCAAATGCACGTAGTTCATTGGCCCTTCATTTTCCATCCTGGCCCCTAAACTGGAAAATTTGCCATTTGTACAGCTCTAATGGTAAATCATTTGTGCTTTTGGTTATAAACATGATTTCAAAAATATGCAAACAAAATCAAGGAGAAATAAAAGATCAGGAACATGCAAGAAGCAAAAAAACCCAAAAAAATAGAGGAAGAGGAAATTAATTCCTGAAGATGTTTCAGCTAGTTTGATAATAATGTCACGAAAAATATTTGCTGTGTTCAAATAAAACCTTACCAAACATTCCTTCTGCTCTGCATCTAAATCAAATACTGATCACTAATACAACATTTCAAAAAGTTATCAATGTGAATCATAAGCTAAAGAGATTCCATGTTTTTTATTGCAAATTAAAATTATAAAGCAACAAGAGAAAATTATGTTAGGTGTGAAAATGTGTTTATCTGGGCATCTGATGCGAGAAAGCATCAGGCAGCATCACCAAGGTAAACAGATGAGATATGAAGATGCAATATTTCCCCCATGCATCCCTGCCAGGAAAACAGCAGGCACGTTTGACATGCTAAAAATGTGCTTATGTTGACTTTAAATTGGAATCATTGGAACAAATGTCCATAGCAAACAGGGCTTTGCCTTCCCCCCCCCCCCCCCGCCCTTTTTTTGCTGTGTTTTTGCAGTCTCCCCAGTGGGCTCCTGCACTGCAGGCTGTACCTGAGCCTCGCCTGTGCTGCTGGCAGGGCTCTCACCAGCCGTCTGGAGCATCACACTTCCACACAAACCACTATCAATTCCCCTGCAAAGCCAGATAATGGGATGCACTCTCCCTTCTTCCTGTTACAGCCTTCCAAGGGCCAAATCCTCCCTCCATTTACAGTCCAGAAAATCCCATCCACCCAGAGATGTTGTGCTGCATTTACACTAATGCAACTGAAGGCTAATTTTGGCCCTAAGTTATTTGTATACTCGAATATTAACTTAATGTGGGACATTTTCTGAGTTCAGTTCCTCTCTGCAGTGTGTATCAACTTACTGAAAGTGAGACCATCCTCCTTAGCTTCCCGTATCGCAGGGAGATGTTCAGGCCGTGGGCAGGGAATTTTCATTTTGCCAATTATGGCTGTGGTGGCAGTTGAATGAGATTGACTTGCACTTACATCCATTATTGTGTTGCAAGTTTTGTTTGGTGTGGAATATTTCATGTAATGGGTCGCCTCTGTAGCATTTGGCAATCAATCCTTCATAATTTGAAGTTCCCTTTCCTCATTGAACTGCTCTCCTCCTGGTGGAGCTGGTTTGCATGTTGATTTGGAATAGAATGAAAACTCAGTGAACTACAAAAGCCTGGTGCAGAGATTTTTGGCAGTGTATGACCAATGTTCTCTTTATTCCTGAGCCATTATTTCCTTCAGCATCTGCTCAGCTGATTAGTTTTAATGAGCAGTAGCTCCACTGGTGCATGAGGGAATTCACAGCTCAATAGGTAGGGGAAAAGAAAATGAGCAGTGGAAAAAGGCTGTGTGCAGGTAGCTGTCCCCAGAACAGGCACCTTTATACGCACATCAAACATGCGACAGGAGGAAACATCCTGCTTGCACACTGCAACCACTGAGAAACTCCTCTTTACTGGGTAGTGGTTGCCACTGGAAGAGGCTCTTTGAGATCCAAAACCACAGGGAGCTGTTACAGATACACAGGGAAAAGCAAAGTTATGTCTTGGAGCTGTTGTGTCTCCAGGTGCATGTAAACCACAACAGGTTATTTCCCTAAAAAATACCATACCACACTATGTATGATCAGAGGAGGAAGACTCCATGCTTGGATTTTATATTTTTGCATTTTTCCACTGGTTTGTCTGTTTGCCCTCAGCTTTCCCCCCCTGCCCTGCGCCTGCTGAGCAGGGAGTGCAACAAACAGAAACCAAACCACAGCAGTGGGAGAACCAGCCCTGCAAACACTGCTTGCAGGCTAAGCTTCCTGCTTCAGCCCCAGGGTTTGCTCCAATTTCCATGCCTGGAACATGCAAATCCTCCAGGGTGTTGAGTTCCTGGTGGTGGCTGGAGAGCACCCTTCCATAGGTCTGTGTGGTGCTGCACATCTGAGGTACAGAAATGTCAAGGTAAAACAAGTCAAGCAGAAGCAAAGCTTCTGGTCTGGTGTCTATGATTCTCTGGAACAATTTTCCTCTCTCCATCACTGCAGAAGTCATTTCAGCAGAAGTCCGAAGATGCCAAAGGCTTTTGAAAAAAACTGTTGTGGGAATGGTAATAGTCAGGTGGGAATTGTTTATTTTCTGTAACCAGGCAGAACCAATGATACAGGCCCTGCTAACGGAACCACATTAGCGAAGACACGTGAAAGTGATCTCTTTTTTCATTTCTTTTCAAACTGAGATGAGAGTTACTCATCAATCCTCATTCTCATCTCCTTGCAGAGGAAGCCCTGCACTTCCATCACACCGTGACTGTGTGTTTTTGGGTGAGTAGCCCTAGAAATGGGTGAGACAGGGGCTGTGACTGCCAAACATGCCAGACACAGGCCAACCCGGCGGGTGTGACAGCCCTCAGCAGCAGCACGATCCCTCTGCCACGCAGGGATGCTGTGTGCCACAAGCTCCCACAGGACAGATCCGGGGTTAGGGCTGGTGGTACTGCAGGAAGGGCACTGCAGGAGGGGCAGGGCAGCGGTGCTGAGCACCAGCATCATCTTCGCTTATCTCCTCCAGGTAGGAGATATTGCAGTCAGACCTTGGGGTTGCCTTCCCCTCCCTTGAGACCTCCCTCATCTTTGTTTCTCTCCTTGTGGAGAAGAAGAGGAAAGGGGATGGCTGTGCTGCTGGATTGTGCAGGAGGCTGGTACTGTCTGAATGAGCCTGGACATGTCCTGCTGGGCAGCAGGACCAGCTTTGAAATTCTCTCCTGCATCTATCCCATCAGGAAACAAACCCTTCCCGCTTTCCCTTCCTGCGTGCATCTCTCTTCTCGAGACTGGTGAGAGCATTATGCAATATCATTTGTCATATTAGCAAGCTATAGTTGATAAAATAAAGGTGTATTTATTATCCTGACCTGACAGAAAGGCCATTCTCCAATGCACTCATTGTCAAGGCTGTTGGAGGAGTAGGCTCCACCACTGGGATGCCTCTCACCATCAGTCTACTGCTGCCTGAAAAAATGCCAAGAGAAAAGAGCCACCGTATGCATGGTCAGACTGTGCTGCACACAGCCCATATGGAGCCTATCTTTAGACTTTAAAAAGAAGAAACAGTGATGGTTGCTCAGAGATACAGATTTTCTTCCCCTTTCCATCTTGCACAGAAGGAGCTCCCAACACAAGGGTGCTGAAGTACACAGAGCAGAGAAGTCCTTCTGGGCCACCAGCACACCCTTGCTCTGCCAACATCCCCCTAGGCCTCTGAAACCATGAAGGTGATAATCACCTGGAAAAGTTTCTCAGCATCCCCCAAGGCCTGTGTGACTGAGCTGTCAACTGTGGCAGGGTCAGGCTGGGCTGGGCTGCTGAGATCTACCTCCCCTCTCTGCAGAATGCCACCACTGGGACTGCTGACATGGCATGGATTGCAGCTCACCCCATTTAACTTAAACACTTTTTCACTTGAAAATTTTCAGCAGAGGCTTTAATAGACAGGCTTTGGGAGCAGAGTGGGCAAGTGGAGCAGTGGCAAGTACCAGCTTGTGCAGGTATCTGCTGCAATGGTGTGCAAGAGATGGAGGCTGGGAATGTCCTGTGCCCTGGGCAGCTGCTGCCAAGCCAACAGCCACTCTGTGCCCCCAGCTGCCATTGTGAATTCTGCTGGAAGTTCTCTCCTCAATTCCTAAAATAGGTCAGAGCAACAGACAGGTGTATCACACCCTGCAACAGGGTAGGTCACAGAAATCCTCTTTGCTTCCTTTTATCCCCTTTCCTCATCAAACATACACTGTTTATTCAGGTTGCATTTCTCTAGCTGCCTTGAGTGCACATCTTTAGTACAAACCACTGTGATGTCTTTTGTGTGCTAGAGATGCCACAACTGACTTAGGACAGAGCCCTAGGCTAACACACAGGGCTGGAGAAAGCCTTGGTTATCCAGGACTATGTTCATCCTTTGGCATGATGCCTGGAAAACTCTTGTTCTGTACTGCAAAGCAATTCTGTACTGCAAAACCTGTTCCATAGGCAGTACAAACCAAAGCATCCTGTGCCATCCTCCTTCCTGTTTCCACGTTATTAGGAGTCCCCTCAGGTGAGGATGAAGGAATTAAGTCTCTGCCCTAAAGAGCTTCCAGCTGAAGGAAAAGGATAGACCAGAAATGTGCAAATGTTCTATTTACTAAAATATTTTATGGAGCACTCTATGACCAGCCAAGACTTGGTCTATTTTGACAAGCAGTAAGAGGACCTAGTGGTGCTTGGACTCCAGAAATTTTAGGAAGGATGAGCACCTCTCCCACAGAGTGATCTCATGAGACAAACATGCTGTTAGTTGTTCCCCTGCAAGGATTTTGAAGTAGTTGGTAGGTTTCATTCTATACAGAAATAGTATCAGAGGTAAAACTGATGTTTCCTATCCATGAGAGCCTTAAACACATTCATTGAGGAACAGAGCAGAGTGCACAGCAGCTGTTTAAGGCCAACAGCACTGAACACAAACACCTTTTGCCTGAAACTGCTTGTTTCCACTGCAGAAGTGCTAAGCCTCATTCCCTCTGAGCAGGGATCATTTCCTGTGCCTGTCCCACATCTTGGTGTTTATGGACATATATTCCTGACATCTTCCAAATGTTATCCTGAGTAAAACACTCAATGATTTTTTCAGCCTCCTGAAAGTTTGCTGACATTATACAGAAACAGCAGCCCGGATGCTTCTTGCACACATTTTGCTCTGGTTTGTTTAACTGCTCTTTATTTACAGTTTATGACAAACATTTTTTGGTTTACATGCTATTTGGGAAATAAACTTAACTGCCAAAGAGGTGTGTGTTACTTGCTGAACAACCCTTACAAACCCATTTCAACCAGGGATTACTTGTTCACCCAAAAACCTGTGTATGAGTGAGTATTATCTGTGAACCAGTTTCTGAGGTTTGTTTTCAGAAAGATAATAGTCCTCGAGTTAACCAAAGTCTAATTCAGCCACCAGGCCTCACTGCAGAAGTGTCAACTGTCCAAACATAAAGAAGAGCTCAGGTCCAATAGACAACTCTTCCTTGGTCCTGTCCTTCCATTCGCCTCCCCTAGGGCCAGGAGAAGGAGCTGGATTTTGCAGTGCTCCTGAGGCCCAGCAGCATGGGTACAGGCCAGGGATGAAGAGCTATGCATGAGACCACGAACAACACTGAGCTGCTAAATTAACTGCAGGATGCAAATATCAGCATCCTGACATTGTGGTGTAGTGCAGGAAATGACCAGTGCTGTGGTGGGAGTGCACAGAGCTTGGACCCAGGACATCACTCCTTCCCAGGTGCTGCTGCAGCATGAAGTGAGACAATGCTGGGCTTGGTCCCAGCTTCCCTCAGCATTCTGAGCTCCTGTGGCAGGATGTGGTCAGGAGATTTTACAGTTGTTCTCTCCACTCAGGAAATGTTGACTTGTTGAACCAAAATTTTGCTTGAAAAATCAACAAAAAAAAATTTTGCTTGAAAAACTGTGCAGAAGAGCTGAAAATGAGAAGACAATAAATCCAGTGTCAGCTCTTCTGCAAATTAAGTGTCCCGACCAGTGGAGTATCCACAAGCTCTTCTGGTGTCCTTTTTACTGCCAGCATATGAGAGATTCCTTTTCCCGGGCAGAAAACAAAATAAAATTCGTAACTTCAAAAGGCGTGGCAGACTGTGAAAACCTTTTTCAGTGCACTTTCATTTGAATATAAGAAATTTAGTTTCTCTCCATTACCCACAAACGTCAGATAATGTCATCCTAATAAGGGATACGCTGAGGAGATGAACTAAATGAAAACTAAAAAGGAAGAATATTTTTAGTCTTATTTGTCGATTAAATAACTAATATCATGCGTGCTAATTACAGACGTTGCAAAAATCCGGCGAAGAATAAAATGAATTAGTTCAACAGGAGTTGCTATCGGCTGCCATCCAATAGCAGCAGCTGGGGGTGCAGGAGGAGCTGGTTCAGTTGGTTTCTGCTTTTCCTCATCCCAGAGCAAGCTCGGCGTTAAACCCAGCGTGCCTTTCCTTCCCCGGGGGCTCCTCCTCACCAGGGACATCCCGCGGCGCTCCCGCTGCCGCGCTCCGCTCTCCCCGCGGCAAAGGCAGGCTGGGAGCCGGGAATTCCCGGCGGGGTAACCCTCCGTGCCGCAGCCCCGCTGCCTCCCAGACGGTGCTTCCCCGGCAGAGAGAGGAAACGCGCGATGAGGCATCCGTCTGCGCGCCCCAAGAAAGCGCCCCCTCTTCGGTGGGTTTAATGAGAAATCCTCCGAGCCTGCCAAGAGCTGGTGTTTTGTAACGTGGCTCCATCACCCCCCCGCCCCAGGCAAATCGCACCCTGTACATCCCGCTGTCCTCCCCTCTGCCCTGCTGCGGAGCCGAGAAACACCCTCCCACAGGCACTGGGCGGGGGGTCACAGCTTTCAAAGGAAAGGGATGCTGAGGGAGGGCAGGCAGCATTGCCACGAGGGAAGAAGCAAGTTCTCCATCACACGAAGTCATTTCCCAAATTACAGAAACCACAATTGCCCGCTTTCAGGCGGGGGCGCCGCTTTGGCGCGGTGCCTGCCCAGGAGCACGCAGGGTTCGCGCTGTGTTACCTCTGAAACGCCATATCGAAGTATTAAACTTTAATAGCACTAAAGAGGCTGGGGCATGAAACTCTTGATGAGCGCTCGCAGTGGGCAAAGGGAAAAGCCTTTCAAAGCAGATTTATTTCTGCACCCTTGGCTAGCTGCTGAGCCAGGTCAGAGTTGCACGGCTCCACCTTCCCTCCTTCTGCCCTCTAGTGCCGGAGAGAAAAATTAAGTGTAAGGAAGGGAGCCTGCGATTTATTCTTGAAACACACAGGATAAATAGAGGAGGAGGGAGAAACCATTATTTGTAACTCTATGCTTTGATACTGGTTTAGGTAGAGCATGCCAGGAAAAGTGATGCCACAAGAGCCACTGCCAGCAGGGTTTATGGTGCCTTTTAGGAGCCAGATGTGACACTGCAGAGGGTGGCTGGGGACAGGACACGGGGGCATTGCATCTGCTGCTGAACTGGGCCCAGGCGTGCCAAAAGCAGTGGAGAGTCCCAGGTGAGGCAGGAGCTCACGGCTTGGCGGCCCAGGTTGGGACAGGTGTATCTCACCAAAGTGACTCTGCTCCAGTCTCGCTGCTTCCTTTAGATTAAAACCTGACAAAGCTTTGAGGCAGTGTTTACACTGGGGAAGTGCCTGCTGCTGAACACTTTGAACCTCATTTAATTCACACTTGCTCTTAATCTCTGCCTCTGAACACCACCTCATCAGGCTGAGGCTGTGAGCCTGTTACCCTCACAGCTCTCTCCCAAAAATGGGAAAGGCAGCTGAGCTGGGGAGCGCTCCCAGTGCCAGTGGTCACTTTTGTGTGCACCTGTACTTGACAGCATTTTGCTCAACAAAGTCTAAGGGAAAAGCCACGCTGCCATAATTTCAGCAGCTTCTGTAAAACAGGGGAGCTGTCACCTGGTTTTTAACTGCCAACAGTAGGGGAGAGCTCCAGGACACCCCAGGCACAAATAGGAACAGGAGATGATGTGAAAGGGAGATGAAGGACTCGTCCAGTCTCAACAGGGCCGACTGATGCAGCCCTAGGATGATGCTGAGATCCCACCGTGTAGGGCTGGCAATCAGCCACCCTGAGGTGGCCAGTGCCAAGCCAGCCCAATGAGGATTAACAGGGCTGGGCAACTTGGCCACCAAATGGGCAAGAGGCCCACAGGAGGACAGGCAGAGCTCTCTGAGCCATGGAGCAGTGTCACACTGGCCTCACCTGCCATCACACTGCAGTCTAGGAGGTTTAATGTCCTTCCTTGAAGGATGGATGGTGGCTCCTGACCAACTGCTCATCCCTCCGAAAAGACAGTGCCTTGGGCTCCCTTGGAGTTGCCATGGGCACCAACAACATCCTGAAAATGCTGTTACCCACAGTTTTTCCCTCCCCTCCCTTTTCCTCCTCTGTACAGTCACAGAGGAAGCAATTAAGAAAAATAATCAGAAATAAGTCTTCCCTCTCGGTTTGTTGCCTGACAAAACAAAGAGTTTTAAGCCACATCCTCCCTTGGAGAAAGCAAGTTGTGATTATGTACATTTTGCCTAACTACTCAATTTCAATTTCAAAATGCTTGTTCTTGTTTCTGATCTATTTCTCTTGTGCCTCCAAATCAGGGTGTTTCAAAACTTTGACATTAATTTTTCAGTGTTACCCTTTCGACTCCAAGCACTGCAAGGTGATGGGCTGTTCAGTGTCACACACAAAGAAAAACTGGTTTGAATTTCTGCTTCTCTCAGTGTGTTTATCTGTTCAGCTAGTTCCTCATGTCTGTCTACAAACAGGATTCCTGCTCATACAGGGCACAAGCAGTGCAAGGTGCCAGGAAACTTCTCCAGGAAAGCCATTGCCATTTTAGGGTACCCTGCCAAAAATGGGATCCAGGGGAATCTACAGCTGAGGGGTGCAGGGGAGGACAGCAGTGCAGCTTCAGATAAGATGCAGAGAGTGGGATCTAATTTGCTAATGGAGAAGAGATAACAGGACAAACCCCACACCTTAATCAGGGTCTTCTGTGGTCTTTCCTCCAAAATCAAAATCAGGGCTTCAGGAGGACATTAGCTTTCTTTCCTTTTTCTTCTGCTCCCTAATGTTCTCAGGGACTTAAAATCTGACATAGGCTCTGTAGGAAGAAACGATGGAAATGGAAACTTCTTATGGCAGCTGCTGCTGCAGGCTGGTAGAGGAGGGCATTTCAGGAAAGTTGCAGCCCCCACAAAGCAAGCTGTAAACACAATACATGCTCACTGCTCCTATTTCCAGATTGTTGTGGGAAGCCCCAGCTTTCTTTTACAGTTTCAGGTTGTGAAAATCATCATAATTCCACAGTAAATGCCAAGACCTGAATTCACTTGAAAATACAGCACAAATAAGGTACAGGGGGTGCTCTCTGAAGGTAGTGACACAGGGGTTAAAAAACTTGCAGAGGACACAGAAAAGGCATCTTGCACAGGAAAGCTTGGACAGAAAAGCTGAGGGAGAGCACTTCTGAGGTTCATTTCTGCCTATCAGAGGTTGAAACTTAGCTTCACTTCAGTCACTCCTGTGATGCAGTAACTCTATATATGCTTGTCCTATGTCAATAAACAGGGTAGGATCACAGAAAATGAGCTTTCCAACAGAACCTTTTCCTCTTTACAGAAACAGTTCTTGGAATGGTTGGACAGCTGCTGGGTCCCATAAAGAGCAGTACAGGTGTACATTCACACACGTGTGGGCTCCTTACACTCACACCTGCACAAGAACATCTCAGAAGTGGCTCAGGCTGCTGTTTTCCACAGGAACAGTTACAGGAGCACACTAGAGGATGCTGAGGGATAATTCAGTGCTCTGTTCCCTCCCCATGAGATGGAGTTCCAGCTCCATCTCCAGTACCAGTGCTGTGCTAGGTCCACAGGCAGGACAGCTGCCCACACTGTCCCCAGCCCTCCTCTGCCAGTTCCCATCCATCACTAATCTGCCTGGCCACAGGAGTTCCATGGCAGCCTGAGACCGATGCCCTTCTCCTCACCAAGCTGCTGTATTCTAATGCCATCTCAGCCTGAAATGATGCTAGAATCTGTGACCTGCTACCAGTTAAAGTCTTTTTTATTTCATTTAAGAAACAATCCAAGCCTCTTCTGGTTAATGTCTTAGAGCAGCTCAGGAGAGCAGTGATGGAAGCCACAAGCTTTGCCTTCATGTCACACAGGCAATTAAAATAGAGAAGAGAAGCTCCCTTCTCTCCTACCTACCACTCAATCTCTCTCAGTCCAGAGATAATGTGCCACTTTATTGTGCTTTAGTGAAGATGAGGCATCCATCTCTCCTGACACTGCTTAATAAGGGAAGGACCCAGGGACTTTGTGGAGAAGAAGACAGCACCAGAAAGAGCTTGCTGAAAACAGTGCATGGCTGTGCCTCAGGTCACATGGCCAGCAGGAGCTGGGGGAGGGATGAAGGAGCAGCACCACACAACCACACATTGGCTGGAAACATCAGGGACCTCTTGAGATCATCCAGTCCAACCCCCTGTTCAAGCAGGGTCAGTCAGAACAGTTTCTCATTGCTGTGTATTTTCAGGTTTCAGTATGTCCAAAAATGGAGCCTCCACAACCTCTGGGGAGCCTGTGCTTGGGTTTCCCCACCATAAAACAGTCTTTTCTTATGTCTCAACGTACTTTCCTATGTCTTGGTTCATGTCCATTGCCTTTCATCCATTCTCTGGATACCCTGAGGAGATCTTGGCTCTGTCTTCTCTCATTACTCCCCTCAGCATATATTTTACACACAGAGAAGATCCCTCTGTAGTAGTCCCAGCTCAGGACTGGAGAAAAGATGCAGCAGGTACAACATAGGTGGTAGACAAAGAGCCAGTGACAAATCCTCGGGCAGGATGGTGAGGACCTCATCAAGAGCAGGCTCATAAGCAGCTGCTGGTCTCACTGGTGGCACGAACATCACAGCTCAAACACAGCCTCTTCCCAGCCCAGCCCAGCCCAGTCTGCTCCAGTGGGTGCCCATGGGCACTGAGGCTGGAGTGTGCTGGGCATGAGCCCATATTTGAAGTGCAAGGAAAGGAAGGGAAATGATGGTGGATATGCAGCAATGGCACTTGTGTTTTTCTTACAGCAACAGGGTCCTCCAGGGTTTTATTTTCTGTTTTGCTCTCTTCCAATTCTCATGTTTGTGTTTGCAGTAACCATTCTACAGTTGCTATGTGTAAATATGTCACCTGTCAAAGTGTTCCTTCTCCCGACAAGCGCTCCTGTCCCAAGCTGAGTGTGCCAGATGTGCCCAGGCCCCAAGTCATGCCCTCTGCTGCTACAGCTCATGGTGAGGTGTTTGAGTGCACTGCCAGTCCAAGCTGCACCACGGGACTGGGCTGCCACAGCCTGGGTTTGCTCACAGCAAACTCAGCATGAGTGCTGAGTACTGCAGGGGCCTGACGTGACCCATGGAGACAGATCTCCCCCTTCCACTGCTTCCACCACCTCTGGTACCATCCTTGGTCAGACCCTGCCTGTGACCTCCTCCTACCTGAGCCAGCTCAGCTGCCTGCCTGCCCCTGCTCCGCAGCAGCTGATGCTCCCTTCATCCAGCATAGCTCTGCCCACCTGTGCCAGGTGTGTTGCGTTGAACCCGCTCTACCGTTCTCATTGCCGCTGGTGTAGATTTGGGATGAGGCCAAATCCCTGCTTCACAGCTTGGCACCCAGAGGAGCTGTTTGCTGCGGGTGCACTGGTCCCTGAAATTCCAGCAGTGGGGCCTGATGACAGCTCCGTGGCTCCTCTGTGCTCCCTGCCGTGCAGAACCGTCCTGCAGCCTGGCCCCTGGTGACTCAGATGCTTCAGAGGCAGCCAAGTGCATCAGCTGCTGCAGAGCAGCGCTGACAGACACGCCAGGAGAGGAACAGCCGAGAGGAGCCGAGGCACAGCCAGAGACTCCCCATGTGAGACGTGTTTATTTTTAGAGTGTCGTAGCACTCAGGGTATGGAATGAGCCGCCTCCCTCTCGTCACTCTGACGCCATCACCCGCTGCCCACGCACCCACTAAGTGGGTTATCACAGCCCATCAGGCTCCCAGGGAGAGGGAAAACACAAAAAGGTCACTTCTCTCCTCCCCCCAGTAAACAGCAGAATACAGAGTGTTGTGGTGTTTGTTAATGGACTTGGGTTTAAAGTGCTGAAGGTGTCTCGGGCGAGACATCACCTCTCCTGCTGTGCAGAACTCAAGAACCAGGTATAAGTCACCAGCCTCACGAGTTCATGGGAAAACCAGACCCACAGCACTTACCGAGGGCTCTCCTCTGTCTCAGCTGATAAGCCACTCCCTCTATCCTTGATTCTTCCCTGACCTGTCAGTATCCTTTCTTCTCAGTTAGACATTGCTAAAATCACTGGGATCCCAGACACCAACCCTCTTCTCAGATGCCTTCTCTGTCATTCTAATTTTCTCACCTGACATGTCGAAATTCGCACTTATCTGAGATGTTTGTCTCCTTTGTGCCACAGTGTTTACAGGGATTCTCAAGGGATGTTGTTATCCTCATCTAACACATCTAACACAGGGAAGCAAACTCCCCATTCCCTACACCAGTGTGAGATGAACAATGTGCTCAAGATGGAAAAGACCATCCCAGCCCTTTGCACCTCAGGGTCACTCTTTTCCCTCCTTTCCTCTTTTTCCTCCAGTTGAGTCAATTCATCAATCCACAGAGCCCACTCTTCCCCAGCCACCGCTCTGTGTGTCCTTCCAGCACAGAGCTCTTTACTGGGAAGTTTCAGCCCATGCTGTTGCACATTTTCCTTCCTCCAACTTGCTTTTTAAAATTTGTGGCATCAACAAGGTGCCTGCTGAAGTCGTGCCTCTCTGCTCTTCATCTGCCTCACCATCTACCTGAGAGAGTGTGGTTTCTGCAGAGATTTGGAGACTGAAGGTCAGAAAGAACCAGCATGATCTATATTTGTGGCATAATAAATGCCATGGACAACCAGGCAGCAGTTCCCACAGCAAGTCCTCCATCGCTCTGTGCTCTATCCCTAACCAGTGCAGACCCAGCTTTCCTGCCTTTTTTTTTTTTTTTTTTTGAGTGACACTAATTAAAGTATTTTTTGTACTATGAAAATATGTAACTACACAGAGAAAGGGCAGCTAAGGTTTGGAAATCTTAATGACCAGATTTGGGAAGACTGCAGTCCTGTGAGAGAAGCAGTTATTCAGGCACAAGTACACACAAACAGCATTTTAAGCTTGCACAGTTTAATTAGATAATAATTCCATCCCATAAAATATGTTGACATTCCTAAACATTTTGTTTCAGTGAATATCGACACCTGTCTCCTCAGGGAGCACTGAAATACCCAGGACCTGTGCTGTGCTGGAACTCATCCCTGGCACAAACCCAAAGCTGTGTGGTGGGAACCTCCCACTGATGCCAGCCCAAACACTGCTGGGAGAAGCCATAAGAGCACCAAGGCAGCAGGAACAGATTCCACCTGGGCACGCTGCCCCTGACTCAGCTTACCCCAAGGACACTCTGTCCTGGGTAGTTGTGCCTCCATAAGCACAGATCCAGCTTTCTCCCTGCCACCAAAAGCTGTCATTTCACCTGACCTGCAAACACTGCCACCACTCCTCAGCCTCAGGTGGCTGAAGAACTGAAAAAGCCTTAACCTGGATGGAAGCCTGCTATGTTCTGTTCCCAGCCAAGGGGTACACAACTACAGAGGGGTATATGCCCAATCCTAGCTCTGTGTGGTGTCCTACAAGTCTCAGTTTTAATTCCACTTTCCAGGAACACTGCCAGATGCAGGGGGGACTGAAGCCTCCTCTCCCCACAGCCATGACCAGTAGACTTATTTGGGTCTGTCAATAAGCTTGCTCTGACTGGCTCAGAACAGGTCTTCCAGCAAGTTTTCTCAAAAACCAAATTATAGCCCTGATCACCAGCAATAACATTAGCCTGGAGAGTTCTGGGAATTCCCTCCTTGGTGTAAGAAAATATCCAAAGCTGCAGCTCACCAGCACAGGCCTAACCTTGACCCCAGAGCCTGAGGTGGGGTTTGAGGGGGGTGATTTAATCTGCCTGTTACCTCCCTGAATAAAGGGCAAGAGAAGCTAACGGATGCAAACTCACTAAAAATGTACATGGAAGTATTTATTTTATTTGATTTTTCTTAAAATAATCAAGGACTTGGTCCTTTTTTAAAAAACATCACTAAAGCCTCCCCAGCACATGCTAAGCCTCTAGCAAAAGACAACATGATCCATGGTGTTCATTTAGGTATCTGCACACAAGAACATACTGCAGGCACCTCTGTGAGACCAAAAGTCATTTTGTGGAGAGTTTCACAAACAGCTCCAGCATTTCCCTGTGTGGGACCAACATCATGTGGGTGGTTCACTTGGGTCTCCCAGGGACAGGAACACCAAGAAGCAACATGAAGAGTTCTCCACTGTGAGCTGGCAGGAGAAGGCTGTGCCAGGCTGCTGGGAAATTTCTGTCCAAGAATATCTGTGAAATTGGACAATCTCTTAAGTACTGTAAAATATAAAGAGGATCCTACAAATCTTTATCTGCAGATTTCTTGCTTAGTAAAAACCACATTACTCATGGTCAAAGAGAATTGACACTAACAATTCAGTATTTAATGCCACATTTTAGTAATTTTAAGAACCAATATACTCTAAATAGCACAGCAATCTGCTATCTATGGCAAATCCCTTTTTCCAGTGATGCATTTAAGTACAAGCAGAGCGGGTGAGAGACACTTAGTTGATTTAGCAACACTGGTGACTGATTCTTTTGAAAGACACTGCTCTAAAAGGATGCTGCTTTCTCTGCAGCAGAGAAAGCCCCCTTTCTCTGGGCTGAGATTCGCAGTCACCAGAAGGAACCAGTAATCAACAGTGCAGTAATCAACTGCATGTGTGCTCTTTGTCTCTGTCAAACACAAGCTCATCACAAGTTAGACCAGCAGGGCTGGTGCTACCAGCACCATGGAGACGTGGAGGGATGGCTCTGGTGGCTGGAGAGTTCGAGTGGAAGGACAAAGGCTCTTTAGGAAGGAGAGGTAGGGGAGATGAGAGGGGGTGTTTTCCATCTATGTCAGTGTTGGAGTGCCTGGAGCTTTGCCTGGGGATGGAGGAGAGCTCATGGGTCAGGGTTAAAGGGAGGGCAGGGACAGGTGATAGGGGAGGTTTGCTACAGGCTGCTCCACCAGGAAGACCAAGCAGATGAGACCCTCTACAGACAGATGGGAGCAGCCTCACAAGCCCTGCTCCTCATGGGGGTCTCCAACCACCCCAGTACTTGCTGGAGGGAAAACACAGCAGGGTACAAGCAATCCAGGAGATTCCTGAAGGTGTACAACCCATTGAACCTGATGAACCACGTCTGCAGGACCTGAGGGAACTGTTGGATAAAGTGGTTGAGCCACTCTCCATCATATTGGAGAAGTCATGGCGGTCTATGGACGTTCCAACTGAGCAGAAAAGGGGAATCATAACTCCATTTGTAAAAAGGAAACAAAAAGAAGACTGAGAAAGTCAGTCTCACCTCAGCACCTGGCAAGATCATGAGGGAGATTCTTCTGGAAACTGTGCTAAGGCACATGGGAAATAATAAGATGTCTGGTATGTCAACAGGGCTTCACTAAGCACAGATTGTGCCTGAAAAATGTGATTGTCTTCTAAGATGGAGTGGGTGGTTATCCGCCACATCATTGGCAGGTAATGGAAGAGCAACTGATGTCATCTACCTGGGATTACGCAGAGCATTTGACGCTGTCCCACACGACATCCTGTGTGAAGACAGGCTGAGAGAGCTGGGGCTGTTCAGCCTGGAGAAGAGAGGGCTCCAGGGAGACCTTAGAGCACCTTTCAGTACCTAAAAGGAGTCTACAGGAAACATAGGGAGGGACTCTTTATCAGGGAGTGTAGTGATGGGATAGTGACAGTCTTAAACTGGAAGAGGTAGATATAGGTTACACATTAGGAAGGGTAATGTGAGGGTAAGGAGTTACTGGAACAGGTTTCCCAGAGAAGCTGTGGCTGCTCCATCCCTGAAAGTGTTCAAGGTCAGGCTGGATGGGGCTTTGGGCAGCCTGGACTGGTAAAAGCTGTTCCTGCCCATGGCAGGGGTTTGGAACGAGATGATCTTTAAGGCCCCTCCCAACCCCAATCCATTCCAGGATTTGTGGATGCTGTGAGTGAGGTAGCTCAGCCCTCTTTTGTACAGTCCCAGACCAATGCTGGGAGCACACAACAGCAGATGCATCCAGATGATTTCTTCAAACAGAGCAGCTGAGCAATGTCCAGTTTTCTGACTAAGTTCAGATCAACTGACCACTTAAGACAAATAAGTTTAGAATGGTGTGCTGGTTTCAACTGGGGTAGAGTTAATTTTCTTACAGGAACTGGTGTGGAGCTGTGTTTTGGATTTGTGCTGAACATGGGCTGGTAACACAGAGATGTTTTTGTTATTGCTGAGCAGGACTCACACTGGGCCAAGGCCTTTTCTGTTTTTCATACAGCCACAGTGGCCAGGAGGCTGGGGGTGCCTGGGAGGGTGGGAGGAGACAGAGCCAGGACAGGTGACCCCAAGTGACCAAAGGGACATTCCAGACCGTGTGACATTGTGCTCAGTATATAAAGTGTAGGAGAAGAAGGAGAAAGTGGTGAAGTTTGGAGTGATGGGGTTTGTCTGCACAAGTGACCACTGCATGTGATGGAGCCCTGCCCTCCTGGGAATGGCTGAGCACCTGCCTGCATGTGGGAACCACGGAATGAATTCCTTGCTTTGCTTTGCTTGTGTGTGCAGCTTTTGCTTCTCCTATAAAACTGTCCTTATCTCAACCCAAGAGTTTTCCAGCTTTTACCCTCCTGATTCTCTCCCCAGTCCCACTGGTGGGGGAGTGAATGACCAGTTGTGAGGGGCTGGGTTGATCACTGGAGTTAAACCACAGCAAATGGCTACCCTGCATTTGTCAATGGTGCAATGCACTAGAAGTGTATTTATAAGACAGGGATAATTTCCTAGTCCTTGAAAAAGAACACTTTGGGAAAGCAACTGCTCCATCTAGCAAAGTATTCTTGGATGCAGTCAAAAAGGCATTCAGAGCATTAGTTTACTATGATACAGATTTGTCCAAGAGTCACTCTTCAGGTTGCAGACATGGTCTTTGGTTTTATAACTCATACAGCTGAAGTAAGTGCCAAAACACTGACAACATCATAAATCACATTGTACAAGTTCTCTGCTTCTTCTCTATGACCAGATTAAATAGCAGCTGCAATGCAAACCAGAACTACAACACTATTTTTTTATAAAGTGGGTTGTACAATTCCAACAGGGAATGATCCTGTTACTTGAATGCCAGCAAAGCATTACACTCAAGCCAGCACTGTCTGGAAGAGATATTCCAAATAAATGTACCATATTAGTGCCAGCAGGGCTGGGCTAGTGGGGCCAGGGCAACCAGCCAGGCTGTGCAGCCTCCCTCCACTGCTGGCCACGGCCCTGCTGGCACACAGAACAGTACAGAGCACCAAACCCCTCCTCACCCTCCTAACTCCAAGGAATCGTGGCTTTATTCAGCTTTTCCCTGACTGTCCCTTCCTTTGCCCCTGCTCATTCTTAGTTCAGACTCCATCCCCACGCCCCAGAGGAGCAGGGAGAAGAGCCAGGATGGTTGGCTAAAGTTGGACAAGGGAAGAGGCTGGGAAAAGGGTAATAAGGTCAGGACAACACTGGACTAGACTGCTTGGGAAGGTAGTTTCCATTGTGGAAAGAAAATGAATGCAACAAATAATCTGTCTGGCATTAAGGGAACAAAAGGAAGGCAACAGATTCATTTTCTGAAGGCCTTTCTAGAACTTTATTCCCTATTATACTGAGCAATCCATACTTTCAAAAATGTACTGTCTCATAATAGCAGCCACTGGGTACTAGAAAAAAACCCAAGCAAGTATTCATCAACCCAGAGGAGCAGTGATCAGGGTTATAAGCCGCCTCTTTGTTTCACTTCAGACTTTGTCAAGTATTAAACAACCTCTTAGGAGAAGCAGAGTTCTGAAATGTTTTGAGTCTCTAGTTATGCAAAGGTGAAAGACAACAAGAATAGATCTCCTTTGTGTGGAAAATTCTGGAAGGCAGACTGCAGCTCGAGTATTGGCTCAGGTTTTAGGCCAATAAAACCAGCAAATTGGAGCCACTCAGCACTGAGGTGGGATTATTTTGGGGAAACTTACCTGCAGCCCCCTCCATACCTATGGGGAGCCACCTAGGAAACAGAACGGGGATCTGTATAGCAGGGCAGAGGGAGAACAAGAGGGAAGAGGCACAAGGGTTTAAGGAGAAAGTCCTTCCCCAAAAGGGCAGTCAAATATCAGAGCAGATTGCCCAGAGAGGTTGTACAACTTCCATCCTTGGAGGCTTTCAAAGCCCAAATGGATAATGCCCTAAGAAACCAGCTCTCATCCTCCTTTGATCAACATGTTGAAACAAAGACCTCAGAATCACAGAATATTCTGAGTTGGAAGGGACCCACAAGGATCATCAAGTCCAGCTCTCAGTGAAAGGCCCATGGGGGGATTGAATCCACTTCTTTGGCATTATCAGCACCATGTACCTCATGAGACCCCTTCAGACCAGAACTCCTCTATTTTTCTATAGTTTGTGCTGAATGGGAAAACATTTAATAGCAAATAGAAAACCATTCTATGAGTTGCAGCTGCTTCCTAACAAAGACTGTAATAAAAAACATGCTATGCATGTTTATATTAATAAAGAATTGCATCACTTGGCCATTTGTACATATGAAATCAAGTTCACACATCAAGCCTTTGAGCTACCTATGTGTGTACAAGCTGTGAAAATGTGTGCCTTCATATTTCTACAGAGCTGAAGAGCTACTCAAGCAGATCCAAGACACAGAATCAAAATTCAGCTGATCAGGATGCAGATGAACAGCTCTCCAGGCTCCCCTGGCTATTGATCCAATCTCCATGGACCAAGCAGACAATTCAATTTATGTACTTCTGTTAGCTGAGTCCCAACCACTGCCTAGTGGTCTGTAACTTAATTTCTGTGTATTATATACACATGCATTGCTCTGCTGTGTTGTATTAGCAGACAACAGCCATACACGACCCTTATTTAAGTGCTTACAAGTCAAATCTCATGTCATTTGCTTGGGAGTTTTTACCAGCTCAGACAGAGCTCAGTCTGTCTTGGCAACTGTGGGCAAGGGATGGGAAGACAACTGTAAGAAGCAGAGGGGACCAACATTTTACACTTCTTAACGAAGAAGTGTCTTGCAGTCATGGTCCAAGCCTCCATGGAGCATGAGAAATCCCCACAGGCTCAGCCTGCTCTTCTCTTCCACAGGAATTTTTAAATCACCAATTCTCAGAGAAATGGAATCAAGTCAGAAAACATTTAGATGTCCCCAGAAATACTGTCAAAAAGCTGAAGGTGCCTGTGGGTCAGGGGAGCTGACTGGTGACAATAATTATCTCCACAAATGGAGACAACCTCTCTAGGCAACCTGCACCAGTGTTGAATTATCCTTAGAAAAACCGAAGGGTTTTCTTCTGCCTGAAGAGAATTCCCTGTTCCAGTTTGTGTATGCTGTCTTTGGTCCTGTCACTGGACACCACTGGAAGAATATGTCTCCAACACCTTTTCTCCCTCCCTCAGGTATTTGTACACACTGACAAAATCTCACTGAGCTGTCTCTTCTCCAGGATGAACAGTCCCAGCTCTCACACTCTCCTTGTTTGACAGATGCTTCAAATCCCTTCATCATCTTCACAGCCATTCACTACACTCACTCCAATGTGTCCAGGACTTTTTTTGGATAGAGGAGCCCAATGCTGGACCCAGCAGCCCAGGTGTGTTCTCACAAGTGCTGAGCAGAGGAGAAGGATCATTGCCCCTGACCTGCTGGCAATGCTCTGAGGGCTGCCCAGGATGCCACTGGTTTTCTGTACTCTATGGGCACATTGCTGTCTCATGTCCAACTTGTTGCCCACCTAGTGCCCCCAGGTCCTTTTCTACAAAGCTGTTTTTCCAGCTGTTTTCCACACTCCAGCTGGTGCATGAGGTTGTTCATGCAGCCAGAGGTGCAGGATTCGGCATTTCCCTTTGTTGGACTTTATAATATAGATTTCTGTTGGTGCCCATTTCTCCAGCCTTGTGGAGGTCACCAACTCCGCAACATCCAACAAAACCAATCTTTGATAAACCATGGTCAGAAATACAGCAGACAATCAGCAACCCACCCCCTTACAGTTAAAGAGCAACCCTCAACAGAAATTACAACTTGAAGTTACAGGAAAGGGGGATTGTACACCTAATTTCGGGCAATTCTACATAATTTGAAGCAGAAACAAAGTAGTGACTTTGCACACCAAATGCTAATGTCTGCTGCATCCTGAGCTGTCAGAACCACTGAGACAGCAGCCTGAGGCTGAACAGTGAAGGTGTGCTGCCTACACAAGGTGTGTTGCTAAGTCCAGCTCTGCTGTACTTCCTTGCCTTCCCATTCCAGAACCACCTGTGGTACCTGTATCTCCTCCTCTCTGTCAGAACTAAAAAATGAGTTCCACAGAGCGTATCTTGCCTTTTTGTTTTAAATTTCTAAGCTCAATGTACATTAAACCCGGCACATAACTTCCATGTGTCCAACCCAGTGTGGCTGCTTTTGGATTTCCTAGGCTGGGATGAAAGCATGGATCAGCACTCAGGATGGCAGCCAGCATAGCTGAGTTTCTGTCTCCAAGAGAATCACTGGTTCAAATGAAAAGTAAAATACAAAGGTTTATCTGAAACAGACTTTGCTACCAAGGAGGCATTTGTCTAGCAGTTCAAGCAGTAAAATCTACTGAGAAAATAACTCCAGCAAATCTGTCACTTCAGTGTCCACTGTCTGAATCAACAAGTCTCTCCAACACTTACTTGCCACAGCTTCAAGGCAGGAATCCTCCCTCAGCACCAGCACAAGTCATCCCAGAGATGGACACATTGCCAGTATACAGAAAGGACACAGACTCCAGCAAACACAGAAATGAAGAAAATATCACAAACACCATAAACCCAGCAACAACTGTAAATACAAAAAAATAGAGCATACTTTTTTGATTTTGTTGTATACATTATAGTTTTGAACACATACTTAGATAATCCTCCTCTGAGTACCAAATTTTCTTAACTGAGTGGGACAAAATATAAAACTCCAACAAACTGATATGCTTCAAAATGCTGAGTCTATTGTATTGGTGAAAACAGGTGCAATTCTTAGGAGCTGCCATCTACCACAAGCGATGCAGCTCCCCAGAATAGAAAGCATTGAATCATTAGAGACGAAAAGGAGAGTATAACAAGAGAGGGAAAATGACTATGAATTTTGCACATCCCATTTCTAAAGGAGAACAAAATCCTTGAGTAAGAGACTGCGTAGGTCAGGACAGCAAAGACATCACGGATCCCAAGAAGTTCCATTCAGGAAAAATGCCTTCTCCCCCACAGAGCATATTTAACGGCCCACTTTTGTTCCCATCACAAAGTGCATCCTGCTGCCCTCGTGCAGGAGGGGCACCAGCTGCCTCCCACCCCAAACAGGGCTGGCTTGTGGGGGCTGTGAGCCACTGCTGTGCAGAGCCGGCTCCGTTCCGTGCTGACACCCTAAACCTGAGCTAAGTACACTGGAGTCGGAGACAAGAGAGCAAAAGCGACAGATTTCTTGTGTGAGCCACAACCTATGAACTGTAGATTCCTGGAAAACACCCCAGCCTTGGAGGTGACAGGCTGGACCTGCTGAATCTCACTCACTCTTCTACCTGGGCTGACATCTCAAGCTACACGGAGAGCATGCATGTGGCTTTGTTTTGGAAGACATTAGACACATTTCATTGTGTATCAGTAATTTCACCCACGTAGATTTCTTAGATCTGTCCAGCTTTGGCATGTTTTACAACTCTCAATTCTTCCATTCATCCCTCCTCCCTCAGAGCACCCTTAGCCACAGTGTATTTACTGCTCTGCAGATACTGTCTGCCTTTAGCAAATGGGATGTGAAGCCATCAGGCTGCAGGATGGTTTCTGCACCCCACGTGCTGAACACAAGCACACAGAGCAATCTGCTCGTCAAACCGATGGGAATTCAGAGAAATTAGGGAGCGATTTTATCTTTTGACTCCCTTCCCCAGCATACACCCACCCCATCTGCCCTCCATTTTGCAAACCAGTGAACTGCTCCCAAACCAGTTGTGACAAGATGCACAAAGACCTTTAATAGTCTATCATAAGAGAGATTAAAGATTTAGCACATTTACAACTTGTACATAATAGCCAAAAACACTAGAGCAGAAATTGGACCCTTTCTCCTCTCCATTGTGAGAAAAAGGCTCAAAAATCACCAGGCTTGATGACTGGAGCCACATACACTGGAGGAAGCAAAGCAACATTTAAGCCAAGATTTCTGCCTTCCATTTGTCATAAGCCAATTGTACCAACACTCAGTTTACTTTGGCTGATTGCAGTACAGTGTTCCTGCCAGGACTATCACCAATGCCACTCTTCTCTGGGCATCAACTGTACTCCTATTCCTTCCCGCGCTGTTCTGCTGGTACAACAAAAGCTGCTGACCTACTCCAAGTCCTCCTCTTTCCAAGGTACTTTTCAGAGCAGCCAGTGTGCAGATGTGAGAGAGCACACAGGAAGGAAGAATGGCACAGGTGAGGCCAGCCAGCCTTTTTGCAGCATTTCTGTGCTTATTTGGCACAACAGCTCAGGAACTGTGTTACACGTGCCACTCCCATAGGAACTGAATTTCTACCTGATCCATTTATGTTGGGCACTGAAATATATCCCAAGATGTTTATCCATGATGAGTGGAGGCTGCAGTAACTGAGCTACCATAACCAGATGGTACCAGTCTGTTACAGAGCTTATTCTCTCAAAAGCAGAGATGAAGTGCGTAACGTTGCTTTCATCTGTACACCAGCAAAATTTGAAATTCAATCACTTCCCTGACTTAAATGGTTGCAGTCATAAAAGCTCATCTATTACCAGAACAAGAGGTTTTAACGTAAAGGTTTGTGAAGTAAAAGCATATTAGAAAACTTTAAACTTCATGAAATCTTATTTTCTAAAGAAGCCTTAGGATGAATGCATAATGAATCAGTTTCTGAGACAATAAGTAAACTTTGGATGCTCAAATTGCACATAATTTTCTACATTCACTCTTTCTCATCATGCTCAAGAGGACACAAAACCATGTGTTTAGCATGAACATTGGTGCAGCCATCACTGAACATCATTTTTTATTGAGGAAAATTAGCACAAAGGGGACACTGCCCAGTTTTGTTGTGCAAACAAATAGATCCCCAATTTCTGTCAGAGCTGGGGTGGTCCCACAGAGCCACATTAGAATCATGGCAACATTGCTGACAAATTCCCATGCATTTTTTTACACATTAAGTGGCAGAAAACTTTATCCCAAGGGCAGAACAGGATACTCCATGCTCCAGTGAAAACTGGTTGCCTTCAACTACTTGTAGCCCAGGTCATCACCAAAGTTAAGGGAATTTTCCAGCCTGGAGATGCTCACAGTGCCCAGTGCAGGCTGATATTCCTGTGTTGGCTTACTTTGCTGAGCAGACAGTAGTGAGGAAATAGAAGCAGTAACAGTCTAACCTGTCCAGGAGCTTAGAGAACCAATACTGCAATACTTCCCAAGATGCATATAAACCACAGCAATTGTTAATATTTCCATGCTTACATCCATTGTTATAATTGGTCAGATATAGCTGTATAAGAGGAAAAACCTCAACAAAACAATAAAAGGTGATGGTGGGATAGTGTTTGAATTATTTCCAAAGTTTTCTTTTATGTAGACAGAGGATATCCCAGAAGCTCTTCTTTCCTAGATGCAAGACCTTCTTCAAGGAGAACTTCCAAAACCAGCTAAAGTAAAAAATAATCCCAAGACATCTCCAGATTCAAATACCATGCAACCAAAGGACCAACCCAAACATTAAAATCCATATTTAGGACCAAGCCAATACCTTATCTATTAAATTGATGAAACCAATGAATAGAACCTTCAGTAAACAACAAATAAGCTTTTGTGTTTGCTTTAAAAAAAAATAACCAGTCATAGTTACCTAATAGAGAAAGACACTGCAGCCTTCAGAGATGTATCACAGAGGTTCTTGGTGCTGATACAGAGCCTTAGGTAATGGTTACAAGAGCTATGTTGAACAGGAAAGCAAAAGGGTTTTTTTTCCCAAAATTAGAAATATACAATTTCCAAAAATGGGAGCAAAAGACAAAAGGTAATGAAAAATACTGCTGAAGAAATGTTTAATTAAAAAAATCAGGAATTCAACAGTGCCTAAATCTTTATTTTTCATAACCTACATATTTTTTTTTCAAATTAGACAGTTTTACATTTTTATGACACAAAAGGAAACTTAAATTACTGATAGTTTACATGTAAGCTTGATTCCAGTCTTAATGGAAGAAGAACAAAAACAAAAACCCTCAAAAAGGCTCCCATATTACACTTCTATTTCATGAATTGGCAGCTGTTAGGTCTCCTTAGAATTCTTGGATTGTCTGCTGCTATTAGTGTAATAGGTTACGAAGCACAAAACCCCTACCTGTAGCTGAAGGAGATACACAGAGATAGGTGTGCACCATTACAGTCAGCTGTTGCTCCTGATACACTGACCCACACTCCAACAATGGCCTTTCCATGCCAAGGGCTCAAGGCTTTGAAGGACAATGCAGCAACATAAAAAATTTGCCACTGCTCACACGTTTCTAAGTGACAGAGTCACAGGGTGGGACTGATCTGAAATTACATTCAGTTTTGAAAGCAACCTTTTTTCTAAAATTCCTGGAAGAACCTCAGATCCCATTTTGACTTGTTTTCAAAATGAAAAGCATCACCACACAGTTCTAACAGGATAAAATGCCAATTTTAATTACTGGATCCCTGAACCTTGAGCTCAGATACTGCTTTTGGGAGATTTTTAATTTTAAAAGCTATGTTTTAATCCCTCTCTGTATCATAGCAACAGTCTGCATGCAACTTCACAACTCTACTCTGAAAACTCCATTTTGTCACTGAGTGGGGGGAGGAATAAATCTCAAAGCAAAATACAGTAAGGAGAAGTTGTATTGTATATTACACAGCAATTTGGCGTGTCACTTTTTTTAAAAAAAAGCTATAAAACCACATCAGAGGAAGGTTTAAACTTTAGATGCAACAGACTGTTGCTGGGTAAGCAGTAATTACAGTGTATTGACCTATCACAAATGGCAGCAGAATACATTAGAACAGCACAACACATCCCACTGGTCTCAACAGATCACCTCGGGTACCGGCTGAGCACCAGGACGAGCCGCTCACAGCCGCTGGAAGGGACCACTTGCCACTGTTTGCAGCTGGTAAAGCCTTTCACTTGCAGCAGACAAACAAAATGAATCATACAGCTGGCCTAAACCATACACAAATCTAGCTACCGCTTTCACTGCCGCTGGGGAAAGGAGAAGGGGATAAAAAAGTCCAATGACAGAAGTAGTTGAGCAGTTTTGGTGGTGGTGTCAGGGTCCTATCTCCTCCCACAGCATTCACAAAGTGCGCTTTGGAAACAGGAAAAATCAACAGTCTCCACATGCCCTATTTTGACCAATTCTGCAGCATACAAGAGGCTGGATTTACAATGCCAACTAGTTACCAATTGATGCTTTTAATAGGAAATTTATCAGGAGTCAACTTCTGTAGTTACTTTACAGTTCTATGAACCATGCATTGATACTCTTGAAAGCAGACAAGTAAGCTTCAATGTATATTTTTGCAGCAGTCAAGTTTTTCCCCAATTAGACTTGATTTTTATTAATGACTTAAAAATTACAGTTTGACTGCTGAAATTCATTATTTACATTGCAGAACACTTCTGAATTGGTTAAATTGTTTGGTTTTAAAGGGACTTTAGGAAAATATTTGAGGGCTTTCAAATAAGATTTTCGTTCCATTTCCCTTTTGCAGTGAAGAGGCAGAGTCAGTTCAACACACCAGAATAAAATAAGAAAAAGAAAAAACAACAAATTAAAGTAATATTCAAACCACAACATTTAGTTTATCTACATCCAGCTCAACAGCAACATTTATAATATCAATAATTTTTATCAGATTTTTTTCTTTAGGGTACCTTTTTATATGTTCTGATTATTTACAACTGTACAAGCAAAGCACACACTTCCAAGTGCACATATTTAATACAGTATTGACTATTTGCATTTACAGGTTTTTCAACAATCTGAAAAAGATCAACTGTTTAAGATCTTTAAGGTATATTACAAAAACTGCTGCTAGTTCCTGTACTACAGTATGTTTACCCAGTAAGACCAGTGACAATAGATACATACTGTAACTGAGTAATTCTGTATGCCATTCATGCTAACCCTCCATGGGGTCAGACCTCATTAACTCTAAACTGTCTTGTACAAAAGTTAAGGCAAAGTCATTTTCAAGTTTAAATAAAATTCAAGTCTTTAAATATTGGATGGAAATAATTCTTTAAAAAAAATCAGTTGTTTAAATAAACATTTTTGTGGAATAAACTGTACTGTCATAGTCAGCAGGAATGAGTTTTGTCTGAACTTCCTGCAGTTTAAACACTTAAAGAAAAGCTTTAGGCATTTTAAAACAAAAATAATTTATATTCAACTTTATTAGAAACTTGCTAATTTAGTGCATCCTTGTCCTTCAGAAAGCGCATCACTTCTAAAGTAAGTAAGTGTGAGAAACCTCATCCCACAGGTAAATATCAGGGATCTCTTCCTCCACCACACAAAACAAACACCATTATCTCACGTCTTGAAAAATTTAAATCCATATGCCAATGCTTGTAGTTACAGGAAGATGTCAACACAAGGCTGACTAAGATATGAACTCTTTCAAAGAGCACTTGGGGCAGAATTTTAAAAAAAAGTCTACACAGAGCACAGGGGTAACCAGAATATACAGCGCTGACTCAGTTAACTCCCTTACAAGCACAGGGAAGCTAAGGTTATCACAAGAAGGCTACTCTGCTTTCTCCTGATAACATCCACTAACAGGCTTCACCACCAAAGAAGCTCACAGACTTGATTCTTTCTATTCACAATGTGCTTTGTATTTGCAAATTATAACATCCGTTTTATTCTGGAGTGAGAAGATGGTTACTTGCTTGCAGTAAGTCAAAAAAGGAAATATTTCAGAAAGACTGCTATGGTGCCCTGTAGAATTCATTTTGTGTGTGCAAAACATCAAAAAAAGATTAAGTTTTTAAAAATGCTAGAAACAGCTACTCATTTAACCTAAAAGTGCAAGTTCATTTGCTGACACAGTACAGCAGCCCAATAAAAAAAAATCTTCAAGGTCACATACTAATTTGTAAAATATATCTACTTTCTTGCACTCTACACACTAGCTGCCGGTATCAGTCTTTTGGACACTAATTTAGATATGTACTTGCAGACCAGTTTATTAAAAATATTGCAGCAGCATGTTTCTGCTTAACAGTTTAGAAAAAACTCACTATACAGAGCTTGCACTCACACAGCCACAGAGAGGCTTAATAAAAAGTTGATTTTTTCTTAAAGACAAATATTTTACACCTTGGAAAAAAAATATCACACTAAGCTTCACCTCCAATTAAGCACCAATCTAAATGTAAGGTTTAGAACAACTATCCAGAAATACCCAGAAAAATAGAATGCTTGTTCAAGAGGGGGAAAAAGTATTTCACAAAAAAAATATCTTGCAGGCATTGTTACATGCCTTGTATCACTGCAAGCTCCTAACCAGCAACTCATTCTCAGGTATCTTAGTGGGAACATGGGTTTAATTTGTGGGAAACAGACCTCTTCTCAAATCCCTCCCAGGTGTTATTTTCACTGAGGAGATTTTGGAGGGGTACTCTGTTCTTTATTTAAGCGTTTGCCAACGGCTGGAGGGGACGATCTGCGTCCTGACTGTCTTCTCTGGTCTTTGGGTTGTCCAGGATGTGACTTTGCAGGAGGAGGTTCTCTGTTTTTCTCTATTGTTTCTGTGGGCTTTTTTTCTTCTTTCCCACATGCTACAGTGTTTGGCTTCTGTTCTTTCTGGGGTTGCAATGTAGGAGGATCTTTAGTTGTTCTCTGGCAAATTTCCGCATAACTAGGTTTTCGCAGTTCCTGGGAAATCAGAAACAAACAGGACAGAGTTAAACAAAGCATCCTGAGGAAAAAAAAATACTTTGATGAACAGAAAAGGGTGAAGTCCTTGTCCCAAAAGACTGCTGCACTTAAATATGCAGATGAGGGTTTTAGTATGAAGTTTACAAAAGCTGCATAGACAATAAAGCTGAAGAAAAGGTAAAACGTAAAATAGCCAGAAATGCCAGAAAAATGGGGTACTGGCATAGGGCAAAATACTTCCCTTTCAAACTCTAAATCAGCTAAAACACAATGAATGTTCTGGTTTCAATATCAACACATGTATTAATACTTCTATCTCAACGATACTACCAAGAAAAGGATTCAGATAAGGAGATCTCTTTTGCACTGTTAATTGCATAATTCTATCATGCAAGTAATCATGAAGCCCAATAAGCAAACTTAAAGCTGCTGGACAAATTCTAGGATGCTGGGCTCACATGATTAGGCAACACTGGGTAGCAATAAATATTCTGTTAAATGCAAACTGGATCATTAAGAAAAATGAATAATAAGGTCACTTACTATGGCAGCCCCATTGACTTGTACAGATTTACATGCAGTACTCAGAGTGGAAGAAGAAAGTCTTTCTGTACTCTGTGTCTCTCTCTGCTGTTTATCCACAACTTTGGGGTCCCTGTAATCATCCGGCAGAAAGCAAGGCTCATGAAAAGTGAAACTTCAGGATAGATGAATGGTTTAATAATATGTCTAAAAAGTTTTGAGTATGATTGCAAGTAGTTATAAAAAGCTATAATTTGCTTAGCACATGATGACTAGCACTGCATTCAAAAATGCTATCAAAAATAGAAAAAATATATTCCTGTGCAGTGTGACACTACCTCTAATTTGTCATGTTCTAATAGCATTTAGTTACTCAGCTATTTGATTTGCAGGTTCCAAATAAACTGTTACCAAAAAACTTTTTTTATGGTATGGACATCACTACTGCCCACAGGGCCATGGGTTTACTCTCTCTGTTTCAAAGCTATCTAAATACAAGACAGTAAGATATTCATTAAACTTCTTCTACTCACAGAAACTAAACCACAACACTAAATTGTCTTCTGCTAAATGACTATTATGACTGAATCACTATTATGATATTGTTCAGAAATTAAGCTTTATTGCCTTTACTACAACAAAATATTACTTCTTTCATTGATTAAGATTTTAATAGCTATTTACATTGTTCTGCTTGATGAAAGAAAATGCAAATGTGATTCAGAGCAGAATAATTATACCCATATAATCAAGTGCTTACTCAGTAGGCTGGGGTGGCGAAGGAGACCTTTCAAAGGTCCTGGGCAATGTAGAAGAAACTGGTAACGGCTCTCGAGGAATTCCTGATGGAATAGTGTTTGTACTTGCATCCACATTAATGTTCTGAAGGAGGAAAAAAGGCACAGAAAGACAGTCAAAATATCCAGTTAACATGGTTTGCCTGAAAAGTACCACAACCAGGAAACAGTTCATAATTTGATTTATACTGGTAAATTGACTATAGGAAGGTACAAAAGGAGCCAATATATATATATATCATAATGAATATGTTATTTTTTCCTTTACATTTATTTAGAAACACAGACAGATGTGGTTATTTCCAAAGAAGTCAGAAGCTTCAGGTCCCTTTGGGACATATCTGAATGACAAAATCACTTTGAATCATTAAGGTTAGAGAAGACCTTTAATCAATCATCACCTTGTCAACTAGACCATAGTACTAAGTGCCACATCTGGTCATTCCTTGAACACTTCCTAGGGTGGTGATTTCATCTCTTCTCTGGGCAGCATGCTCCAACACTTCACTTGCCTTTCAGTAAAAAAAAAAAAAAATTTCCTGACTTTCAACCTAAACCTCCCCTGGCACAGCTTGAGGCCATTTCCTCTTGTCCTGTCACTGGTTGCCTAGGAAAAGAGACCAATCCCCACCTGACTATAACCTCTGTTCAGGCAGTTGTAGGGAGTGATAAGGTCTCCCCTGAGCCTCCTTTCCTCCAGGATACACAACCCCAGTTCCCTCAGCTGTTCCTCATAACTTGTGCTCCAGACCCTTCACCAGCTTTGCTGCTCTTCTCTGGACATGCTCCAGCACCTCAACATCCTTCTTGTATTGGGGGGCCCAAAACTGAACACAGCATTCCAGGTGCAGCCTCACCAGTGCCCAGGACAGGGTGACAATCACTGCCCTGGTCCTGCTGGCCACACTATTGCGGATCAAAGCCAGGATGCCTTTGGCTTTCTTGGCCACCTGGGCACACCTGGCTCATGTTCAGCTGCTGTCAGCCAGCACCCCCAGGTCCCTTCACACAAGGCCACTTTCCAGCCATGCTCTCCCCAGCCTGTAGTGCTGCCTGGTGTTGTTGTGACCCAGATGCAGGATGCAGCACTTGGTCTTATTGAACCTCACACAACTGGCCTTGGCCCATCAATCCAGCCTGTCCAGACTCCTCTGCAGACCTTTCCCTTCCCGCCCTCCAGCACATCAACACTCCTGCCCAACTTAGTGCTGTTTGTGAACTTACTGAGGGTGCCCTCGATCCTCTTATCCAGATGACTGATGAGGTTATTAAACCAGAGTGGTCTCAGTGCCGAGCCCTGGGGAATATCACTAGTAACTGGACTTCTTTCCACCTGGAAATTTTACACCTGCTGGTGACAAAGCAGGCTTTGCACCTGTTCACATAACCACAGGCAGCCTATGAAGACAAAAGTCTCCTAATGCTGTGCACTAAGAACTGTCTTCTTCAAAGCCCTAATTCTGTATCATCCCAATATAATGATCTGCTACCAAGCAAAGGCTTTTTCCATAGCCCTGAAAAGATTCTGCTCGTGCCAAGTGATACTGTGCTTCCAGATAAATGCCAAAGAGGTTCAAGACACATACATTAATTTAAATTGTCACAAAATAAGAAAAGACAACTCTGTATCCTGAAAAACATATATCTCGCATTTATAACCATTCTGTTTGTTTTAAAGGGTGCTATGTTCTTTGTATTGCTTCTGACCTGTCTCATTCTAAAAACTCCAAACCACCCCAAAGAGATTCTGGTATGCAGAAGGGGAAGCAATGGGAGAACACAAGCTCAGAAGGAACAAGATAACCCTCATTTTCCCCCAGCCAAGTCACCATTCAAAAGGGGATAAACCCTAAGACTCCTATGGTCACTGCTAAAAAGGAAAATGGTATTTGATGGCACTGTTTTAAAATCAGGCAGCATAGATTACTGCAGTAGATATAAGCCTAGTTTGATTCAAAGTAAAAGACTGCAAAAGGTGGATGTTTAGAAATAACAGAACAGCTTTTATAGTTTTATTCAATGTAATAGTGTGTGCAAAGGCTTGAAATTGCAAGCTGCAGAGCATTCTGACCTAAGTGCATCAGAACTTGTAGGTACATGGTTAAATGTGAACAGCTTCAAGTCAAGCAGACATGCAAGACCTTTTCCTTGCCAAAACACTCAGCCCTTGATCTGACAGTGCTGCACTTCCTAGTTACAAAACGTGGGATGATTATTACCTGCCATTCCTCAGAGCTACATCTAGAAAAGCATCACTAAGCAAAGAGCCTAAAGATATGATGCTTGCATAACAACTGCTGGAAACGATAGACCTTTAGTCCCCTCAGCTTCTGTACACTGGACTTGCCCATCTGTATGAAACAAGAGAAGCACTGTGTAGCTCTACTTCAGTGCTTTGTAACACCACATCAAGTGACATGAAAAAACATTGAGATCAAGGTGAAAAGCAGCCTGTATACATTGGCAAGATCGATGTTAGCTCAAACAGCTTTGTAGAACACAATTGCTCTTTGGAGCCAGCTGCTGTTATCTTACTCTTTACTTAAAAGCCAACAAGGAAAGGTAGCATAATCCCTTTTTTCCACACAATGGTACAGAGTAACTCCTGTACACTGGAAAATGAAACTGGTAAATTGAAGGATGATTTTTAATGTGACAGTGCACTGCAAGTATCATAAAGCCTCAGTGCCTGACTGATATGAAGACTGCCTCTATAGGAGAGAAGTCTTAAGTTCTTTACCACAAGTACAAATCAAGTACTAGATCTGTAATGGGGGAACAAAGGGTTTTCAGCTGCAGCATTAAAAGCAAGTGCTGGAATTGTATTTAAAACCTAAAATACAATGGTCAAAAACTACTTCATAAGTAACAGAGGTAAAATACTTCATAATTAATAGATCTTAGCCAAGAACAGGCTACCATCTGTAGTAGTGGCTGACAGTAAGTTAAACACTGCTCTTACCATGGCTCTGAACTGCACATTCCCCCTAAATGCAATCCTGGAACACAGCGGCCCCTCCTACCACTTGCAGGAGACAGAGTAGATGGCTTGTCTGTACAGTCACTGCCTTGGGTGCAGGCTGCCCTGCTGCCTCCCCCTTTCTTTACCAACCCCTGACACATGGGCACCAAAGAAAACATTCTAAACCCAGCTTATTGCAGGAGAAGACACCAGAGATTGTGGTGGTTCACCATGTCACTTTGCACTGCTAATCCAGGGCTTAACTTCTTCAGTTGTGGTACAGCTAGAAAAACACAAGCTAAATTTGAGCTATCAAAAAAAGCCAACACAGACTTTCATAGCCCAGAACGTTCCACAGTGCAGAGGGTTAAGTGAGTCTTGCTGGAGGAGAACATACTGTCACTCACAGATGGCATGGAAGAGACAGTTCTAAGAATGAAATCTATGAAAAGCTGCTGAACATTAATTTTCAACTGCATCTCTACTACATCTATACAGCAGTGTTTGCCAAGTTATTCCAGTGTATTTTTATCTTTCTGAGCAATTTGACAAGGCAACACTGGGATCCAGCTGGTTTTGGTGGCAGTTCTTGTTCCAGCTATGATGCCTAGTGTATTGAGATTATGTAGGCGGCTTCTTTATTTTGGTGCTTAGAAGTTTGTCTCTGTCACTTTAAAGCGTTTTATATATAACGCAGAAGTCTTACTTTCAAGCAGGAGGGAAAACATATCACATACTTTTCACCTGAGTCTATCAAAAGCCTGAGGCAGTTATGTACAGCAAAGAGCATATTTTCTAATCTCTGCTGTTAACATCTACTTATTAAACTGGTGCCCATATTCCCCACCATTTCAAAGAGAACATCCAACAAATTCTAAGATATAAGTGAAGAAGGCAGTAGCACATCATTTGACAGCTGTTTTTTAAGAACATTTCTTACATCCCATGTAAACCCACAAGTTTTTCCATGTATAAACCAAATAAAAAAACAAGAGGTATGAAATTCTTTGTTTTCCCAACAAAAATGAACATCCACTACTCACTCTTTCTTTTGACGTTCCTATTACCACACTGGACAGTCTGTTTTCAAACAGGTCTTCAGTCTTTAAATTGCCAGCAGCCCCGGGCAATGGAGGAAAGCTAGATAAACCCAATTCAAAGCTGGGAGATGGAGGTTTTGGGGGTGGTGGAGACTGTGTTTGGCCTCTCTGGAATAGAAATAACATGTTGGGGTTACTGCACTAGATGACAGAAAAGATATGTACCTCTAAACTGTATTTTGCACTTGATTTGTATCAGCAAACGCCTGGAGAAGGCTCCCCCATCTCATCTCCCAAAAAACCCACAGAGTACCGAGGAATAGATGCTTTCATTTTCCACTGTTGCTGTTAACATATTTAATTATTATTTCAATGTCATGGTATATGCATCAGCTTTAGGGGCACTGGCATAGTAAGAAGTTTTCTCACTGACTCTTCCTTGAGGACAGACACACTGACACAGGAAGGAAAACAGACTGGATTATGTATCATGATATGGTGAAAATACAATGCCCATTTATGTACAGTTAGTAACATCCTAAACAAAAAGACAGAAGTCAACAAGATTATTTTCAGATATATCAAGAAAGGGCAAGACAGCATGCCTTGTATGTAGTACAGGCAATAACAATTTATAGCTAATTAGTATTAATCTATATTGTCACTGTGTAAAAATAGAAAGGAAAGTGTCAGAACTATTTTTGAAACAGAAACTTTCTAACTAAATCTAAGAAGAAAACCAATGTCTCAAGCATAAAACAACATCTGTGTGCTAAATGCAACTATTTTGCATACAGAGAGCAGTTCAGGAGTTAAAATTATCACAGTTTAAGATCACTTGTGAGAACTGCTGGTAAGGATTTGTAAGTTATATTATATTTACACAGGAAAAATAAAACTCCTTTGTAATATGTTGTAACTGAAGTTACCAATTAACTTCACCTACATCATGTAAACAAAGAAGTTTTTCTTCAAAGAAGTGTTTCTTGACTGTGCTGAGGCCTGTGCTAAAATGATCTCTGCTGCAAAATACCAAATGCAAATCAATCTTTGAAACAGTTCCTATTTTGAAAAGGAAAATATGAGTATATAGTCAAGATGGTGTGAATGTGAGAACAATGCTTCTGAACAAAAAGAACAACAGATGTAAGACGATTTTGAGGTCTTTTCACAAGCTACATGTAATGTCCAAAGAATTATGTGTCAAGAGGAAAGTAGGGAAAGAAAAAATACATAAGCAAGAACAACTGCAACTCCAAGCACTGCTACTGACCCTGCATTACCCCCTAGAAGAATGCTACAGTAATGGAGACTGCAAATCTCCAAAATTGAAGTCAGATGATCTGTCAAAGGTCAGGGAGAGAGACTACACTAATCCAGCTCAAACTGCAAGAGGAACAACTCAAAATTTTAAAAGTCATTCTTCAAATCACAGGACTTGCTCTTCTTAAAGGGGACTGCAGTTCTGCAATAGCAAATGCTTTTATGTTACATTTTAAGTGAGCCAGTTGAATACTAAAATCCTCAAAATATTAAGGGTGGCATTAACATCTAAAATTAGCAGGAAGAGGGAGGATTTCAATGAATTTTAAGCTAACTGCACAAAATTTCTCAAGTTAACTTCTTGTAGGTTCAGTACTTGGCTTATGTCTATAGCCTCAGAAACAATCTGATCAGTAAGTTTCATGCTCTTTTTTCATGCAAACGTTCATACAACTCTATACCTTTTCATTTAAAAAGAAAAATCTCCTAAAGAAGTCACTACTCCATTCATAAATATTGGTTTTAGTGGTGTCCTGTGTACACTAATTGCTACAGCATTACACAAGAAATAGGATACTGGATTCAGTTATTTCCACAGTCTAAAGGGGGAAAACTTTAATCTTTTGGTTCCAAGTACACTTCCTTGCAGTTGTGGGTGTGCTGCAGCTCTCACCTCTGCTCAAGATGCAGCACTGGACACTACAGACTAAAGATTCTTGGCCCAGAAGAGACTGGAAGGAACGCCTCTGCACAGGCAGCATTTATAGCCTGGTGCTGACAGAAGGGAACTGTGGGTCTCCAAAGAAGTCACATCTACCAGTTTTTACATTCAAAGTTCAAATAATCTTTGCAGTCAGCTCTGTCAGAAGTGCTGCTCTGCTCAGGAAGGAGTCCAAGGTAATCCTTTCACTCCAGTCACTCATACCTAACCTGTACCACTTCCTTGTTTTAAATACAGAAGAAAGTTAATAGGAAAACATCACTCTAAAAACTCAAGCAGCTTTGAAAGGGCAAAAGGAAGAAGTACTGGGAATTCTACATGCAATCTGGTCTCACTGCCTCTGGGAAACTTTTAGTTCTCTGATGAGAACTAAAAGCAATCAAAAGGAAGGAATCACTTGCTAAACTTTCCTGCTCCTTTATCTAAGTTCACTTGGGCCACTCAACAGCAGGAGCCACAAACACATAAATGCTGCAATTCCAAACCTTTAGGAAAGTGTTATGGCTCATGCAGTAGTGTTGCTTTAAAATTGTACCATGAATAAGGAAATAACCTGGTTCAGCTTTATGAATATGCCATGTGTGGCAAAAATGAATTGCAAGGAAACGACTGGTTTATCACACCAAACCTTAAATCCCTCAAAACCATGTTTTTTCTCATCTATACTTAGTGCAGCCTTTTCAAGTATCAAGTCTACTTTAGTATTAACCTTGAATTTCAGTTTCCCAAAACCACAGTATTGTAATAGTGGTAGCATACCCTTACCTGGTGGCACTTGAAGAGGCATTTAAGGAAATGAACTGACCACTTCATAATAAATATTTTTGCTACACATTATGCCACAAGGATCTATATAATGTTCTTCACTGTCACCATGACTGATAATGAAGTATCAAGTGTTTTGAACTTCAGCTGTTTAGCTATTCCTGAATGTGAACACTGGCATGGTGACAAAAACTGAGATGGAAATTTTCTGCTACTGCAAGAGTAATTTTAACTTTTCCCTGACTTCTGCATTAATGGAAAATTTTCTCTGATACCCAAATGCAGTAAACTCACATGACTAATGAGCTGTTGCCTTTAATCAACTGTGATGTACAACTGCTTCTGCAGTAACTTATGTCACCTGCTACTCCACATAATATCCACACTCTTGCCTTGTTACTCTATTAGAGACAAATAAGATCATGAACACTCACTGTAAACTTGTCCTCCCTTTTCTTTCGGTAGCCATAGGAGTTTTTCCTAAGGGAAAGAATGAAGATATGAGAACCTTGCCTATAAATGGATGGAAAGCAGTTAATGAAAACAGGAGAAATCAATTCCAATTGCTATGTCATCCATCTTCATTCTACACAGGTTATTAAGAAATGTTTTAGGGAAAAAATCCTAGAAGCTGTCCTTAAAATAAAAGTATACATCTTATGCAAGTCATTGTAAGAATACACTGGTTACAAGTAATTCCTGTGCTAAAAGCATCTCAGTAGAGATTACTTATAAGGGTTAGACAAAATGCTACAGTATCTAAATAAGGGGTCAGGAACTTTTGTATACCAGTGTAACTTCTCAAATACAGCTAACTATTTTCAATCCAGGTAAGGCTCCTTCAAAACATTTTCAGGACTTTGCCCCCAGCCCTTCTTCAGATAAAACCCCTCCAAGCAGCACTGTAAAATTTGCAGAGCATTCTAATTCAGTATCAATATATTTTCTAAGTTAGTTTGACTTTTATTATTCTAATTGTATTCAATACTGAAACATCAAAATATAATTTTAAGTACTGACTATTCCTGTCCATTTTTGAACAATCTTGTTTCCTGAGTTCTTAATCATACTTTCATCTATTAGTTATAATACAATTTGGTAAATTAGATTTAGAAAAGTATTTCAACCCTCGCACAAAATACCCATTTAATTTTGCAATGATACAAGTCTGAAATAGGATCATCTGCAAAACACTTATCTTCCAATTCAGTAAGTCACTCAAAATGTGATTTACTTGCAGTCATAAATATGGCCATTATCAAAGCTGCACAATATTTTTATGAAGCACTTATTAGAACTGTATTTATAAATATGCCAGTTTTCAGCTCCTCAGGTAGTTGGCTGTGGTTTTTGTTTGGTTGCTTTTAAAACAACATAACAATAGTTTCCTTAGTTGCCTGTAGCAGTTTTTCCTCCCTCTACACCAATCCATCATCTTTGCTGTGTGTATGTCCAGTTTGGTCAAAATTCTGATGCTTCAACTGAAAAAGTGAAGGATGAGCACTGCTAATACACATTCAGGTGTACAATCTACAAAACTGAACAATGGAATTGGGCAGAACTCCTTCAATAAAAGTCAAACAAATAATACACAAAAACTTTCTTGCACCAGATGAAGAAAGGATAGAGGATTAGATATTAGATCTAAATTGTTCATCAGTTGGCAATAATAATTTTCATCTGGTACAAAAGTATCCAAGTCTGCTTTGCCTTTGTTCAGTATTTAACACTTTCTGTGACGTACTTGGCAAGATTTTAGGTTTGAGGAGAGTCTGAGTTTAAAGCAGCATTGAGAACCGTAACAATACCACACCTCTACTAAACAGAGCAGTTTAGAAGCAGCAATACTTGGCTGTTCAGAGGACAACTACGGAGCACACTCACCTTCCTCTCCCTAATCCAGGGGACGAGTCAACGCTGGTCTGTTCCATCCGCCCAGTTCCCACTTCCCTCTTGGTGTAACTGGTGGTCGCACTCTGCACCCGTGTCCTGCTTTGTCCCGGCTGCCGCGTCTGTGGACTCCTGACGCCATTGATTAAACGATCAGCAGAAAAGTTGAATATTGTAGGACTGTCTAGAAGCCCAGGTCCCCTTTCTGCACTGGGTATTGTATGTCGTATATGTGACTTGCTAGGATTCCTATAAATTCAAAAGTCATTTCAACATACACACACTACCAGAGATCTTCTGAGGCCTAAGCCTGTTCACAGAATTCAGAAGAAGCAAGATCTTCAGTCCTTTATCACTTATTTCATTTATAAGAATGATCAATATTCATTGTAACAGGCCATGTGAATTATCAAAATTAATCTTTTCCCTCTCTGTTTTCAACTAGACCTTTACTATATGAGTAATCTTGCTGATGACATGTCATCTCAGAATATTTCAGCTTATTACCCTAAATCACGGAACAGACAAGTTCTCGGCTTTCAGATTGTCCATTTACATCTCGAAACACTACATCCATTAACATCAGGAGCACCATCTGCCCCTTTGGCCTCACCTTTGGCACCAGATTCAGTTTCACATGTATTCTCAAGTTAGCTGGTGTTACTAAAATAAACAGATGAAAATCCCATGTGCCAGATAATAAACAGTATTGTTAAAAGATAGATGAACTTGCCTGTTCCTGGGAGGATATTGTCTGAGTGTTGTCAGTGGAGAAGCAGCAGGCTTGAAGGTTGGAGATGTGAATCCATTGATAAATCCAGTATTTGGAAATGGTGTTACCTAAAAAAAATGTCTTGCATGCTTATCATTATAAACAAACTGAGTATTACTTTTCTTAACCCCATATTTTATGTCATTCTGTGCAGGACAGTACTCAAAAGATTGTCTCAAACAGCAACAGAGCATCTGTCTACTGCCTTGTAGCTAACTTACAAAATTTCTGAAAAAACCCCAAGCTTCTGTTTTTCTGAGAAGTTAGTCACTCCACATATTCAACTTATGATAGTTCAAGATTGAAAAACATCAAACCAAAATTCTTGGCTGTAAGTTAAACAGCTCTCCTCCTATTTCACACCATACCACTCCTGACTTTGGAGTACCAAGACACTTTGTCAGAGCCTCTAATCTACATGGCCTGTAACTGTTTCTCTTATAATTGTATGTGAATACCTTCCTTAAAAAAACCCAACAACTTCCTTTTAGTTCCTCATTCTACTTCCATGTGACATCTAAATAAAGCTTAGAGAATAAGTGGATGTTAAGCAGAACTCTGATGATTTTCAGATCTTATCACCTTATTCTACATGTGAAACACTGTCTTCTTGTCTGAAGAAGCAACATTAGCAAAACATTTTCTGGGGTGGATGCATATTAATGTCCTGTAGTAAAAAGATGCTTCAAAACAAACAAACAAACAAAAAAACCAACCAAACAAACAAAAAACCAAACAAAAACAAACAAAAAAACCCCATTCAAAGTAATTTCTCCAATCTCACTAGCATACTTTTGTGTTTTTATTTAAATGTGTGAGTTTCATTTAAGGAATGTTACTGTTAGCACCAGCAAATGCTTGCTTGTCTTTTCCTCCTGAAAATAACTACAATACAGAACAAAAACATTCTTTCTACAATCTATTAAGTGTTGAGAAACAGCTGGGATCAAGACCATTTGCTATAAAGGTACATTTAAGCTTGAAAAAGGTTTCTTGTGCAAGTTAAATCACTAATCAATGGAAAACAAAATTTAACACCAAAGTGTCATATCAAACTACTGCTAGCCTAATCTAGTATGCACGACAGCAAATGCTACCTCAGGCTTCACAAAAAGGCCATTAAAGAAGGCCTGTAACAAAGCTCCTTGAGGAACAAAGTTTCATCAAAATAATGCTTTGAAGTGCTTTCTGGTTTAAGAGTTACAACCTGAATGCTGCAAAATTCAATCAAAGCTAGTAAGCAACCACTGAAGCTGAAAAATGAGAAGACACTGAACATATCAGGGACCCTAGCAATATTCAACTCTTCTTTCTTATAATGATGTGTGATCCTTTTGGAGGAAAAAAAAAAATTCCCATTTTCCAATAATACCAAAAGCATCTTCACAGAAGTCAACTGGTTCAAATATACTTTCTTTTCTATTTCCTTTTTTATTTTTCCCCAAACAGGAAAAACTAGATCTTTTCTCAAATATGATTTAAGTACATGATGAAGAATGAGGTAGTTTTAGAATCCTGAGGACATGTATTGCCATATTCAAGTTTCAGAACAAAAATGGTATGCCCACACTACTGGGGTATTCAGTCTCAAATTAGAGATGAGATAAAGTAGAGTTTATGTTTGAAGCAGAATAACGAAACTTTGCTGTATTTTCACAAAAGTCTCTACATGCAAACTGCAACCCTGTCTCATGAAAATTATTGCTGTGTCATGGTTCCTCATGGTCCCTGTTCTCCTCAAATGATTTCTATTCAAATATAGCTCTCCCTACAAAAGAATCAAGAAACAACACGTTACAGTCACGTACATAAAATTCAGCTAACCAATGAAAATACACTACAGAACTGTGAAAAGCAAAGTACAGACAGTTGATTTCCTGTTTTGCTAAGAAAAGCTGGAGATCTTTAATGCTGGCAAACTCAAATCTCCCCCAAAGGCTAGGACTAGTAAGCTTTCTTGGATACAAAAAGTTACAGGTTAACATAAGGTAGATACACAGTATGCTGTGTTTGAACAGGCAGATTCACATTCATTGCTGCTTAACAAGACAGCTTTTTCCTGGAATAACACTGCTCACTGTGTTACCTTGTCTCCTCCACAGTTTTCATCCCCCCCCCCCCCGCCCCGAACAACTCCCCCTGCAAGGGCTCTGGTTCCCTTCCCTGTGTGTGAAGTGTTTAGCACACCAACTTTTTAATTAGCTATGGTTCAGTACAGAGGATGTTTGCTCAAGTTTGTTCAAGGACACTTTAATCCTCTGCCAAAGAAAACATCTAAAGAACTTGTAATTTTGAGCATGGCTCCCCTCTTTTTTTTTGAGCTACAAGTAAAGAGTCATCTCCAGAGGGGAGCAAGAGGCTCCAGATAGGAAACCTGAGCCTCCCAGTCATTACAGGAAACTCCACATATTTGTAGAGTAACAAAGGCAAACTAAAAGGGGCCAAGGTAACTCTGATGAGACTGTCACAATGCAGAAGACAGAAGAAGCATTGCAGGATATATAGATATCTCATTAGAGTATTTAAGGATTTATTGCTTCCACCACAGCTTCAAGCCTTACCAACAGCCCCTTTAAGAAAATAATTTAAAAAGCAATTTAAAAGTGATTTCTGTAATTAGCAAAAACAATTTTACTTTTCGTTGCCAAAAGAGGACAGAAGTCTATTGCACAGAAAATATTCTACTTTAAGAACATGCCAAACAGGGCAATTCAGCATGTTAACCTACAACCTAACTTCCTGCTAGAGGATCAAGATAACTTGGTATCTTGACAAGTCTTTATTAAAGAACTGCCTCAAAACCTAAAAGGTTTTAAGAAGAGAATCACACTCCAGTCTGAGATCAGACACAATTTTCAAATAATCCATTTTGTACACCATGGCAAGGATTTTGAAGGACTGTTGTTCAAGAAGAACTGGAATCTTAAACTCCTCTCTTCAGGATAGGTATGTTTGCTACACCTCAATAAGAAAATAGTATCAGCTTGGAAAAGAATACAACTGTTTCAGAATCAAGAGACTTACCAGTGAAGGGTCAAGGTAGCTGTGCGCGGCTGACCAGGTCTGTGGGCCAATTAAGCTGTACAGTGGGAAGTGCTGCTGGGGACTGTATACTGGAGGTATGTAAAAGGATGTTGTGTAGCGCTGCTGCGTGTAGAGGTTCATATCCAGAGGTCTATATCCATTCTTTGGCAAAAATGTGTTTATAGCTATTGCCTTTGCTTTTATCCTTGCCTGCAAAGGAGATTAGATTATTTATTACAGCAGTCTTTCAAATTATATAGGATGGTTGAAATTAGCAGCTCTCAAACTTTTACTGGACACTTATCAGTCACTGCTTTGTCCTTCAAGGACAGCAGGAACAGCTGAATGCTTCCCGGCTGCTGGGCTGGATATACCACTGCCAGAAATGAGGAAGAGGAAAGGTGAAGTCATATGTGCTACATTTCTAAACCCACCTCCTGCTGAAACAGCTGCTGAAATTGGACCACTTAAATTTATATTAGAAATCACAGTGAGCACCACCAGAACATACACACACACCCCACCCCTAACATCATAAGCCTCTATTTACCTTAATTGGTTTTCCTTGGAAAGTCTTCACTTCTTCTCTAAGGTATCTGTAAGCCTTTATAAAAAAGAAATTGTTAGATTTGTCAAATGTAATTTAAATGAAGGAAACTTAAGTTTTGACAGGCTAAGCCTAACAATAATTCTTGGAGTATCTGCTAATGTTACAGTATAGCAAACTCTCGTACATCATCTGCATTTAGCAACATTTAACTTATCATTAAGTGCTTCAGTAGCATTAAAACAAGACTTTAATGGTTATGATTGAAACATTTCAATGTGTCACTCAAAAAAGTCAACACTCTCAGTACAAAAAAAAATAATAACTTTAACCAGGAAGCCGGGATATGGAAAAAGACCAAAAAAAAAAAACCCAAACTCTTAAGTGTTATGTTTAATAGTTACTGAAAACTGGATACTACCTAAGGGAAAGCATTATTGTTTTTACATTGTGGGGTGTTTTTCTTTTTAAGTTGTTACACATTTGTAATACAGTTTACAACCTGTCAATTAACCCTCATGTCATCCTTATTTACTCTTACATTCTAATATGCTTCAAAAAACAGCATTACCTGCTGTGCATCAGCTTCCGATTCAAATGTGATGAACCAATTGTCATTATAGGCAAACTCACAGTTGATGAACTTAGGCAAATTGTCTCCTTTGAAAAGTGCTTCAACCTCCTGGGGAAAGTGGTTTGATAAGGAGGTGGGGAGGTGAGGGGGGAAGGATGGACAGAAGAAAACATCAATGTAAAATGCAAAATTCTGACACTCTGAGAAAGAAAGACAGAAAGCACTGTTGGGCTTACAAAACATAACAGAGTAGTTCAGAACACCTGCAGTAGTGTAAGCTCTCTCCAATCTTCCCACTGGAAGGAATTAAAACTAGCACTAAGGCCATACTGCAAGAGAGGTTTAGCGGGGAGCTATTTAGGCTAGAGAAAACATTTAAACTTGGTATCAAGTGCAGAAAGATGTCTATTTCTCCCCTGTCCCCAAAACCATGGAGCCACATGAAAACCTGTGCACATGGCATGGGACAGGAAAATCCTGCCTTTTCCACAGAAATCTGCAAGTAAGCTTTAACTCAAATGTCTACAGATTCATGTACTTGAAACAGGGCTTATGTTACCTCAAACATGACTGGCTAGTTTCTACAGAAAAAAACAGACCCTGAATTTTTTATTTGTTCTAATTCATTTGCATATTTTTTTATTTTGTCACAGATTTGAGATGAGCAGCATCAGATGGCACCACAACTTAGGAGGCCTTACAGCATCTTGGAATTTTGCTGCTTAAATAAAGCCTGACTCTGCTATGCTAGAAAACATAGGTTATTAAATCTGGTTAGTTAAATCTAGATTTTTCCAGCACAACAAATTTAAATACAATGTATAAAACATTTCACTGGAGAACAATTCTTCTGAAAATAAAGACGACTCAGAACTTTTTTGTCAAACATTTAAGAGTGAATATCCAGTGCTAATATATCCAACCTGATAAACTTATGACAGAAAAAAAAAATCTACAATACTAAAAGTTAGGCAGTCTTTGAAAGGCTACATTTCATTTGGAAAGCTAGAAGTAGCCACTATTTTAAAGCTATTAAGCATATATAGCTTAATAGAATAGCATATATCCAACTTCTCCCCCCAGTTCCTCTTAGCATTTTGTTTCATGTTCCTGTTTATTAAGGCCACTTACTTTTTTGTTACCAGTTTCTAAACTGCAGTACTTCTGATTTTTGTACGATGGCTATTAAGAAGAGCAACTCTTTCAGAATCTTTAGTCTTCCTTATAAAATTAAATAGAGGAGAAACTAAAATATATACCCCATCATCAAAAATCTGCACCTTCTCCTCCTTTTTGAAAATTCAAGATGGTTAAATATGACCCCATAATTTTTTCTAGTATTTCCATCAGTCATAGTCCCTGCTTCATCAGAGTGGCATTAAGTATCTTTCAGAGAATGAAGTTCTCCAGTCTTGCACTCATTCCACAAGCCAGTGGAGATCCTTAGTGACTTATTGACACCTCTCACCTCAGCATTATGAAAACATTTACAAAGATTTAACTACTTTACTTGAACAAGCTTCAAGGTGCAGCAGTGGCATTTTCTAGTCTAAGCCTTATCTTCTTTCATCTTTGTCTATTTATCCAAGGATCTGAGAGCACCAAGTGCATATAGGTAGGACAAAGCCCAAGAAAATGATGTATCTCTACCAAAGACAGACCTATCAGTTTCACAGCCCTCTGCAGAACTACAGATTCTACCACAGTCTTGCTATGAGCAACATGTGTGTACCAAAAGTATTTCTTATACAAACAAAGATAATAAACTAAGTTTAAGAAGTGCAGTTAGAAACTAACAGCAGTAGTAAAAAATGTGAGGTGCTTATTGAAATTTAGAAGAAATCTAACTTCCAAGTCCTAAGGGGAAAGTGTTCTTTACTGAACAAGGGAACACTTACTTCAATGGGAGTAGATTCAGGTACTTCACGTAAAATCACAATACAGCGATTCTGATTTGGCCGAACTTTTTCCCCCTTTTCATCCACTTGAACTAAAGGCAACGCTAAGAGAGAAAAGACAAGAATGCATTTTAGCTGTCAACAAACCTAGTAGCTTTGCACGCCAAAAGATGCTGTGAACATAGACTTACAATGCAGAGCCTCAAATGTAACATTAAGAAACAAGCAATGTTTCTGTTTATCATTTACATGCCTGAAAAACGCTTTCTAGTTTTTTTACAAAACTTGTAGCTCTGGCCAAATTCACTTTGAGACAAGCTTTTCCATTTATAACTGCATCTCCGCACAACCTGGCAATGCCCTTGTAGCTCTCACCAGGTATTCATTCCCCTTTCCGTCTCTGGTATGCCTCTCTTTTGTTTTGAGCAGACTCAGAAGCACACAGTTAAACCAAGGGGGTCTCTTGATCCACCTACTTCCCTTATCTTTACAGGGGATGAAATGTTTTTGTGCTTCCAGGAGAGAACTCCCAGCACTAATATAGTTAGGTCTTCATCCTCCATGGAAACTTCCCACAGAATTCCTCCCAGCTGTGCTTTGAACAAGCTGAAGTTTGCTCTTGCAAAATGTAAAACCTTAGAAACGCTCAGTGTGCTCAGCATGACCCCAAATGCCACAGTTCTGTGACTGGTGCAGCCAAGGCCTCCACTGACTGAGATACACAAAGCAGGTTTTCTCAGTTTCTGAGCAGTGAGTCCAGCAGTGCCTCATTCCTGGTCGGCACATCTAACACTCATGTGGGGAAACAGTTCTCTGCACTTTTCAGAAACTTGATGGATGACACGAGCTGCTATATTGTTCTTCCAACAAATATCTAAACCATTAAAATCAACTGTAAGAACTAGGTTTGGCTGACCCAAAGCTCACTTAAATGACACAAATATTGTTCTGTTGGCCTTATTGTCTTGGTTTAGGTCAGTAGCAGATGCCAACTGTAAGATCCCCCTTGGAAACAACCTCCAGGGTCTTGGCCCACAGGTACTGATGCAGTTGATTGCTATACATTCAAGGCTCTCTTCAACAGGGTGAGACTCCTCTATCCCTTTTTCCCCACCTGTCTTTACAGAACAGTCTAAAAATATCCATCATGATCCTCCAATCATATGAGTTGTCCCACCACATCCCACAATTTAATATCATTAATTCATATGTGCATAGATCATTATTCAATAGCTGGAACAGAGCAGTTTTGATAAAACTACAGTCCTGTAACTGTGATGATCTAAGCTGCTTGGGCTACTTAATGCTGTACAGAAAAATAATGGCATTTTACTGCAATACAATAAGAAAGAAGAGATGAAAAATTCAGATTAATAGTTCTACACCAATAGCCAAAATGCTTTCTAGCACTGAGGAACTTTTACTTACATCTCAGCACTTCAACAATCAAATCCATATCAGTACTGAGTTTCTTGACATGATCAAGATTTGCTACTGTCATTATTGGCACATACTGATCACTGTCCATCTGTGATATAAGGTACATGTCACTGGCAAGATTTTCTCTGTTGGGAGAAAAAAAAATAGGGATATGTCACAGATTAACTTTGTCCAATAAACTTAAGACAAAAATTCATCACATAGTAGAAGGCCGATTCCTTCAGCATTTTTGCTAATTAATGAAAATCACTTGCTTAAACCTTGCTAAATGGCTTAAATTATTCAGTTTTAATTATAACCAGTAAAGATCACAAAAATTCGCCTGATCTGTAATTGCTTATAACTACTCTCATTTCAAACCTATATATTTGCTAGTTTATGCATTAGGCACAGAGGTTTCAGGTAAGCTTTAAGAGGTACATCAACATAACACTCTGAAATTTGTATGTTACTTTTTCCAAATTCTCATCCTTTCCACTCAGTTTTAAGTAACAACTAAGAAATGTAGTAACATACATCCCAAGCTGTTAGTCATCCTCCAGTTTGGTACATTTATGTAAATACCTACCTAGATAAACAGAATTCCAGTGTCTTTTTCAGTAATTCTCGTAAATCTTCCTGACCTTCTGGCTGCAACTGTTCGTTTCCACCTAACAATTAAAATACTTCAAATTAAAAAGTAGCTCTGCTATATTACACAATATCTATTTTAAACAAGCCATCATGTCTGTTACTGACCACATAACTAGTAACAGATTTTCAAATTCAGTCGATGTTCGTTATGTGTTAGTTACCAACCCCTGAAATTTCATGGCAACTCTTTTTATTTAAGACAGAAAAGAGAAACCATGTCTGACTTTATTTGTTAACCTCTGTTCTCCACATACATAAAAATCTGAAGCACTTTTAGAACAGCTACAAGCACATCTCAAAACAAATACTGAAGTGATTTGGCTTGTAGATCTGTGCTCCATTCTCAGGAAAGTAACCAATTTCTAGCTGACCAAACCCTGACTAATGCAATGCAAGGGAACAATGTAATGGAGGAACTCCATGCTTCTGGTCTCAGTCTAAATTACCAACACATTAATTCAGAGAAGGTTTTCAAAAATATAGTTATGGAATATGAGCAGCTATCCAATCTACTAACAACAGATATGTAATCAATTTACAATCCTTTCATTAAGAAGGTAAAATTACTTTCTTTCTAATATATGGAAGTTTAAAAATTATCACATGGAAAACATGAACTTCATGTTCCTTTTAGTTTAGACACAATATACCAATGTCAGTAGAGAGTAAACTCATTGGGTCAGTGGGAGATGTGTTTAAAGAGTAGAAGTTTTGTGTGGCCTTTAGAGCTTTATAAAACATTTAGTAGCACATTGCTCATGTAAACATATATGCATGTAAATGTAAATTAGCTTTTTAGAAGTATTTCACACCAACTATTGTCCTCTATACCCTTCCCTTCACTAACTTTCATCCTTTTATTCAGCTCTCCTTAGCCTTTCTTCTTCCTAAAGCAACTTCTAATTTTCTCCCACCATGCTGTCCTCCACGTGTTTTACTCTGAGGAAGAGAACACCAACACCTGAGAAATACATGTATCATGTTCTAACCATATTTCCTTTTATAAGATTTTTAAAAATAATTACTAAAAAATGAAAGATCAGATTTCAGACTTGGGACCACATGTCATTATTCCTCAAGAGAAACAGGCCCAACCTGCTATTCAGCTCTTTACAACACTATCGAACTTGTGTTAAAAGTTAACTATTTTAGGCACATAAAGGACACACTGACAAGTTCCAGCTGAAGAATACTGTTCCCTTCTAGAATGTGAGGTACCATTAATACAATTTCCTGTTTGCCAGCTAGTTATTTACTATTCCGCAAGAGTACCCTTAAGTAGAAGTGTTAATGAGAACGTTCAGCTTTTAAATATAAGCAAAGATTATGCCACAACGATGTCTGATTTTCTGATTTCAGTTGCCTTGATTTGCAGCTATTATGGACGCTATACTGGTAATTTTAAATACAAAATCAGCTAAGTACAATGAACAGACCTGTTGTGAATCTCAAGAAACACCCAAGCACATTTTCCTCTCCTTCCCATCCCTCATCTCAGTTCCAAGTAGTAATCCTACATGCATCTTGCAGACCTTCTGTCCCATTCAATGAAATATAACCAGGGTGAATCTCTATGCTAACTTCCAGAAGCTTCTTAAAACATACCATCTGGTACAGACTACAGCTACTAACAGTTGCACTGAAGAGAAATTCTGGAAGTTGATTAAATAAGAATGTAAAGAAGTTAATAGTAAAATGTTGCTTATTTTAGCATTTCAAGTACGAAATGGGTCTTTCCCCACATTAACGTTACTACTTGAGACACAAACTGCATGTGAATCTCACCTCAGTACCTGACCCAGCTAGAAACATGCATTTGTTTGATTCTATGCACCACCTTCTAAGATTTAAACCAGGAGGAGACTGGCCTCTAAACACATCCAAGTTTGACTGCAAAAGAGACAGGAATTCCTAGGGTCTGTTTAAAGAATGTATATATTGAATGAGAAAACTGGTATAGTTTGGGGGCTTTTTTTGTTTTTCAGATGCTCACTGATGTCCAACTCAAAATACATGTTTAGTTTGTTTTTAAACTAAGTCCAAGCACATCTTAGCTTTCTCTTACCTGTCTGGGTGGTTTCATGCATAGACTCATACTCAGAATGATCGAGAGCCAAAGGGTTCATATCCACCTGCTCTGAGCCCGGAACGGCTGCGTTCGGCTCCGGCAGCTCTGTCAGCACCGCGTTCTGATGCTTTTTGTCGCCATCGCCATTGGCATCCAGTCCTGCAGCACACGTCACAAACACACTCAAAAGTGTTCTTTCTAATCACAGGAACACCATAGTTAAAACTACATCTGAAATGTAGTAGGTGCTTGCATACTTGCTTTAAATTTTTTAACAGAAAATTAAAATTGAGACAGTGTTGCACCAAATTTTAACTTCTGCTTGAGTAACAGCCAGAAATTCTTATTCATACCTTCTTTACAGGAATCCGGAGGCTGGTCAGGTATTTCTTCCCACGTTTTGCTCACACTACCATCAGTGGCACCACTTGCTTCCAAGTGTAACATATGATTTCCCCACACCTTTGCATTGGGGTTTAACTCCGAAACCTTGGTTGACTCCTGCAAAAAGAAATTGATTATGCAATATGGGGATGCACAGCAGGCATCTAGTGCACAGATACATTCAGTTTCAAGTAACAGTATCAGACATACAACTCAAGATTTTACTATCATGTTTTTTCACACCTGAATATATTAACTGAATTCCCATAATCATTTCAGGTACAAACACAACTGAATTGTAGTGCACAGTATTCATTTCCCTGATTAAGAACCACCAGAAAAGGCTATCCAAGCAGAGCAAATGACAACAAACATTTCATTCTTTGCCTTTGACAAACTAACTCAGCCTTGTACTTAACCTAGACCTCAGGCATTTCTCTAATATACATGTCTACTTGATGTTCATTATACTGCTATTGTATCTGTTTCTGTAAAATAATACTAAAAAAAAAAAAAAAAAAAGAAAAAAAATCAAGAAAATACAAAAATACATGGATTTTTCTGAAATTATATAAACATGTAACAGTTCTAATGAAACATTATGGAAAATCGAAAGCAATAAGATGCACATTAACAGACAATTTCTGTTATTACTTTTAGAGGAGGAACAGAGCATTAGGACAAAAAGGATGAATAACCATATCCAGTTAAATCATCTCAAGATAGTTTCTTTTAACCTGGATTGGGAATGGACACATTTAATGATTACATATGGTTATATACAACCATCATATAAATGGTCACATCTCTGCTTTAGAGATGGCTCTCTGCAGTGCAAACATCTACTACAATACTTTAGAGTAACAGGAAACTTGTTTTGCTTATGTTTAAGCAAAATCATTGAATTATTCCACACAAAATATATGTTGAGTGTTTTAATGTAATTACACTGGGAAAGAATATTACTCATGATAAGACACACTAAAAAAGCTTATTAAAAATTTGCTTTCTAAATTTACAGATGCTTTACACATTACAATGTGTAAAGACAGGCACTCCAAAATCCCACGAAGCTTTAAATCTTCTTAAACACATGCATTCAAATACTTATTATCACAGTGCATAGAAAACACATCCAAAAAAAAAAAAAAAACCTTAAACATTTTACTTAAACACATCTCTTGAATGAGAGAGACTTAACAAAAAGTGGAAGTGTTTGACATAAGTACTTGCATAGTAAGATTCAAAGATGACAGTAAGATCCATCAGTTTCCATTAACATAAGACATTCCCCCAGGAGACAACAAAGAGCCTCAAGCACAATCCACTGCCCACACTGCAATGCTGGGCAAGGTCAGAGCAGCTGCTCCAACACAGCCAGTGGGTGAGGGGAACAATTTCAGGGAAGCTCAGCAGGGAAGGAAAAGGAGCAGCAGCTGCTACAGGTTGACTTCTGCAGAGTGGGTAAGGTTGGAGGGGACCACTGGAGGTCATCCAGTCCAACCTCCCCGCCTGAGCAGGGTCCACAGAGCAGCTCAAGACTGTGTCCAGACAGCTTCACTTGTTTCTTAGCCCAGCTAGCCAAGATCCATCCTAGGTCTTTCCTCTTACTTCTCCTGCAGCCACTGTTCTCTGCAGCACTATTCACCTCCAGAAGTGAGGAAGAGGTTTCCTAACTGCTACCAAACAAGAGCTTCAGGAAATCTACGAACATTTCTTCCTATACAAAGCTGAAGAGCATTAAGAATGGTTTGTAGCAAGCTTCCTTTCTGCACACTGTTTATCTTAAGTTCAGCTGGAACTGAGAACCTACAATCAAATTACTTTGCCAATGACTGAACTTTCACACCAAGTAAACAGAACAAAAAAATCAATATTCAGCAAAATTTTTGACTTCTGCATTCTGTACAGTGTTTGGTTTTTCAAAGGCAAGGGACTCATCAAGTTCCGGACAAAATAACATCTATTTAACTAATGAAACCACAGTTTGACTTGGCTTAGTCAAACTTCTAGCTTCAGCTTTAAGAGCAAATCACTTCTGCAGAATACTTACAAGTTCGTCTTTATTGTGCCATCCCCATGTACCAGCATGTTCCGGTGCTAGCAGCTGATATGGGTATGTTTCCACTGCATATGAAGCACTTGTTAAATTTTCAGGTTCATTCTGGAAGTTTTCATTTACTATACACAGTCTGTCATTCTTCATGGTATCATTAGAAGCTGCATTATTCCATAAAAAGCCCACTAGATATTCACCATTACCAGAAAGAACTGTGTCAGAAAGCAGCTGATTTGTCCAATCAGCATTGCCAGTCTGAAGATTGATGAAATGTGACCACATTTCAACGTGGGGATTTTGTCTGTCCATGTCATAGGACTGCTTCTGGTCACTTGATCCATCTTCCATCAGACCTAACACGCACTGCTCTCTGCCTTGCTGAAATCCTGCTGCACCAGGAGAGGCACCGGGTATTTCATAGGAAGGAGTAGCAGCGTATTTGTCTACCTGCTTTGGGTCAACACAAACTCCAAGCTCTTTGTTTGAGAAAATCTTGTGATCTGGCTGCATCTGTTCCCAGCTTGTGGTCAAGTCATTCATCTGAGTATTTAATATGTAACTGGTGTTTTTCAGTTCAGTAGTCTTGGCTTGCAACTGCTTCAAATTCCCCTTGGTAAAAGGTTCTAGATTCTCAGCTGATAAACCAAAACCAGTGAGGTTCTCCTCTGTGTGGATGCTGACTTCACCATCCTGAAGATTACATTCATTTACATCACACATACTTTTTTCATGAGTTTCTGATCTTTCCTCAGTAAAAGGCCCAACAGAAACTTGAGTGTTCCCAACTTCTGGCTCTGGACCGGCACAATAACACAACTCAGGCTCTTCTGCTGGTTTGCCATGCTCATGACAACATGCATTTTGACACAATACAGGCAAAAAGTTATGGTCTTCATTTAAGAGTTTACTGGCATCTTCCAGCTTTTTAGTGGCATCTTGTAATTTTACACTCCTGTACATACAACTGTCCGTGGCTGCAGGTACAGTGGAGTCAGAGGGAGCATTCTGACTGTCAGCCAAGTCTTTACTGCAACTGAAGATGCCTTTATCACAGTCAGCAATGTTAGCATCCAGATTCTGTTTTACATCTTCTGCCTTGTTATCAATAGACTCATTTAGTTGACCTTCAAATTTTGTCTGTTTTAGAGATTCTACTACATGCCCAGCTATTTTGGCTGACTCAGTCTCTGCACTCCATTGATTTTCCACTGTGTGGAAGGAACATAAATCCTGTTGTTCATCTTGTCTGCTGTTCATATCTATTTTATTCATATGCTCACATTCCACAGACACAGAAGAGACACTGGTTTTGTTATCTGAATTTGAATATTGGCATACTTTACCTTTATTCTCTAGTAATTCTTGTGAAACCTGACACTCTAGGCTGTTTTCCTTTAGGAACATTTCACCTCTGCTTGCATTATGTGCATGACGTGTCACAGAGCCATCACTTACCCCTGATCTAGTTCTGCTCAAGTTAGCAGCTTCCTCAAGCAAGTCACCTTTTAGTTCAGTGGCACTCGCACAGGTATCTTCCTCCGTGCCACTGTGGATTGCAGCTTCAGATGATGTCTTGATTTCAGTGCAATCCTTAATGTGAGTTTGAAAATCAGAGCCTTCCTCCAAGTTTAGCTGTGTTTCAGTCACGTTCAAAGCTTCACAGCTATGCAAAACTGTACCAGTACATTTCTCTCCCTCTTTCAAGGATTCTTCAAAACTGCTGTGATGTTCACTAGAGTCTGGTGAAAATGTTTGGCTATCACCATATGTTCTCTCAAGTGTTTTCTTTTCCACATTTGAGTTTACTTCACTTTCTGGCTCTAGAAAGCAGACTTCTTCATCAAGGCTTTCTATATTGTCCATTTCATGTAACTCTAATGATAATTTAAAGTTATCCTCTATGTTGTCTACCACCTGTTTAGTATTTATTTGCTCTACAACATTTGAGGGATGTGTAGGTAGTGGCACAACATCAGAATGATTACTTCCTTCAATTTTTCCTGAATTTGATACTCCAGTGTTTAACAATACATTGGAAATACAATCACTGTTTTTCACCTTTTCTGACTTAGGGCTGTATTGGTCCTCTCCAGCAGCATCCACAGGCTTTACAGAATCACAAGCTGTAAGCAGCAATTCATTCCAACTGGCAACACTACCCATGGTATATACTTCCTCTTGCTGATTCTCAGGGACGATTTCACCAGACACTTTTGCTTTTAAGACATCTGTTACTGTACTGTCAGTATTTAACCTATGCACCTGACACCTGTCAGTCAGTAGGTTATCAAAAGAACACTGGATGTCTAGGCTACAATATTCCTTTGTATCCTTTTTCTCCAGGTTTGATCTATCCTCTTTTTTATACTCAAACAGTTCTTTCTGTGAATTAAACTCAGCTTCCACTTGTGCCAATTGTTTCACTAGAAATTCCTTCCCTCTGTCTAGAGGTCGTGCCATGGTGCACATTCCTTCATCAGTAACAGCTGAGTTATCTATGTCTGCTGCAGTCTCTTCATGCACAGTAGCTGGCACCTCTTCATCCCCTTTCAGATCTTCGGCATCTACAACACAAATGCTGTAAAACTCCTTGTCTTTTACATTTTGACTGTTGTCTACATCAAGACAGGAAAATGTTGGAGACATCTCTCTATATGAATTCGAAACTTTCTGTAAGCTGTCACTCTTGCTGTCTTCAACATTTACTGTTGTTTCATTTTGCCTTGAATGGTCACATGTAACTGCATAATCCTCCAGAGAATTTCTATTTAAGGAAATTTCACTCTGTAAGCCTTTGTCTACGATATCTGGTACATGTGAATTAGAAATATGATCAAACAAGCAATGCTCTTGTGAAGCTACATTCTCATTATCAATATTGCTATTATTATTTTCTATATTGTTCACATGCTGACCATTACTATTAAGATTTTTAGGTGCTCTTTTTTTAATTATTTTATCTTTCTTTTCTTCACTTCTCTGCAGATTTCCATATGTACCAGAGACTTTCAAGAGGTGACTAAAGGAATTAAAGAAGCTAAAAGGTCTGCTATACGTCCTCCTAGGGCTCAGATGGGGAGTATTCCCCATGCTGTTATATGATGAATATTTTCCTTTTCTACCCAAAAATCCAGATTTAGAATCTGACACTGCACAATCATCACTACAAACATGCTCAATGCCGACTGTCACAGCTGCCCCATTAACTGTCCTTCCCACTGTATGCAGATCCCGGCTTTCCACAGTTCCAAAAATTGAAGATAAAGTTTTACTTATCCTTGACTTTGGTGCTTCCTCTTCCACAGTTTTTTGTAACAAGCTGGTTTTCTCCTCACTTGTGCTGTTACTTAATTCTTTACTGAAGCAGCAGCCCATGATTAATAAGTAGTGTCAGAGGGTCTTCTCATTGCAAATCACCTTCCTCTTTACACTAACTTTCTATGGCTACTGAGGAGACAAGCCAACACCCAACTGCCAAAAATAGCACACTTTAAAACCATGCAGGGGTTCATATGTCATTGCCACTCAAAGTCCAAATCCCAGTTGCTGAGCAATGTTTCAGTATTTCATCATATACACTGTAATATTCAAGCCAAATACTCCTTCCAATAAGATTACAGTCTGTTTAGGAGTATTACTGAGTCTCATGAACTTCTATTGTTTAATTTCCTAAAAGGTTTTGTCCATCCAAATCATTAAAATATTCAAACAACATCTTTCACAATGCCCACGTGTGCCAGAAACTACTTGTTTTCATATTTAATACAACTCCCACCTTCTATACAAGGACAAATGTATTCTGGCTTTACGTGTTTAAATCTGATGTGTAGATCAAACACTTTTTGGACCATTTTCTCCTTTCCCTCCCTTCCCCCAGAGCTGAACCTACACCACAATTACTTCTTTAGGAAAAACAGGCTAAAGATAGATAAGACCTCATGTATTCCATTGAGCAGTCATTGTACTTTATCAGAAGCTAATTCTGTTCCAAGCCTTTTTTAAAAATTTGTTATCTGCATGAAAAAAAAGAGAATACATAATTCCTCAGTGACTTCCAGCACTGAAGGGGACCTCAAGATCATTTACCCACCTCATGGTACTGTGACAGGATTAATTATACTTAAGCTCAGGAAAAAAAACTCTGTATCCTTTTACTAAAAATTCAGAAATATTTAAAAAGTAATTTGACTGAATGCTATTTCTTCCAAAAGTCTGTCCTCAGTATAGTTTTCATTGTTGTACATATACAGACTCTTTCTGACCTTGTAACAACAAAACCTTTTTTATACACATGAATTGAAATACTTCTATTACTGTAAGTTCTTGTAGTTGCTAATAAAAAGTGGTTCTGTTGTGTCAAATATAAAAAGCCCAATAAAAAATGTGAAAATACCCAGCAATCTTTTTCTGCTCTAAATAGATTTGTTCTTCTTTGCCTTTCCATTACCTTACATCACTTAGACTTTCTCTCAAATGCATTGCTATTACTTCAGATTTGGACCCCATACTTTAGAGAGCTTACAGATGTACAACTACAACACCACTCTACTCTGTTACTTAAAAGATATTGAAATTATGCGAGAGTGTAAGACCAGACAGACCCTCAAACTCTATTTCAAATGTTCTTTCAGACGAACACTTAACTCAGTGCTATTTTTCCACTGGTTGTGCACCTTATGGCAACTAATAATCCACTAACTGATCATAAAAGATTGCTGAATTGACAAAAAAGTACATCCCCTCTTCAACAAGTCTGTTTTGAAACTGTAAAGTAAGATCAGAGGAAAACTACCCTCCCCCCATCCCTTATCCAACCCAGGAAGACTCCAAGTGCCTGCAGCTACACTGTTCCTATGGATAGGAAGTCTGATGCATCATTGCTGCCATCTGCTGCATTTTTTTTAATTCTCCCCTGGGACAAAGTTATTCAACATGCTTGGATCCAGACTGAAAACTATGCCAAGTCACTCCTCTCTTTAGCATTCCCTGGAACTGAGAACAGGGAAAGGGGGAGGGAGTTACTTATAATAGTTTTTTTGAAGAAATGCCATGAGCAAACAATTTAACTGTTTTGAATGTCAGCTTAAAGTCACAGTAATACTTGAAAAATTCACAACTATTCAGAAATCTCCCTTATCAGGTAAACAAATAGCAAGATTTTCCCTTCGTGATTTAACCATTACTAACTCGTGCTTTCTAGAGAGGAGCTAAGTGTCTTTAAGAGACAGACCAGGGCAAAATCCACTTTTCCAGTGCCTTAACAACCACTTCTCCTATCAACTAATGGGAAGAAAAGGGGTGAAGCAGTTCAGGCAAGCAGAAACATATTCCAGTTTTCCCATACCCTTCTCATGTGGACATTTTGTACTTGTTCCTTTGTTTTTATCTTAGGGTTCCAGGGATAATTTCTATTTTAAAGCAGCTACAGTGGACATTCATTAAGTCAAATTTCTCAATACTATTTAGTGTGGGATTACAACTTTAAAAAAAAAAAAAAAAAGGCAACATGAATTTAAGCAGAAAATGCCACTCCTGTTATGCTACAGCACTCGAGGCACCTTCTGGCTAAGCTTAACACTGCCACCAACTTGAAAAGCACTTAACAGAGTTCATGCTCTGCTACTTCAGAGTGCAACTCGTCTGGGGAGTAAATTTTGTTATTTTGTTTTTGTTTTTTTCCCTTTATTCATGCATATTTTAGCTCTGGTAGATTTCTCGTCTACTCAAAGCCTAAACAGGTTTTCTGACTGCATGAAACAAAAGTGCTCTGAAGCAGCACTTTCACAACCTGAACAATTACTTTTTTTAATAGGTATTTAGTCTTATGTCCTGCACACACCTACACAAAAGAAGTCAACATGCTTATTAACTAGAGTATACTTACCCATCTTTCATTTCTCCACATACCTTTCTTTCCCAAGGAATAAGGGCTTATCCCAGATATATTTTTAAGCTATATCCCAGATATATTTTTAAGTTTAAAAACGTAATCTATATTTGAAGTTACAATAACACAAGTCAAAACAGTCCTTACAACCTACCAAAATCTAACTTCCTTTATTCTTTCTCTGTCATGCAATAAATAAAGACATGCAAATGTAACAAGTTCTGAAGAAACAGTGATTATGCTGCAGTCCCAGGCCACACCTGATGCCATGCCCATCACCAGTCAAGGGAACAGAGAAGAGCAGCGTTACAATAGATGTTGCAGTGACACTACTGCAGGCTTCTGAAACAGCTGATCAAATTGCCTAACTTTCCCTCCAACAGATCATGGTTAATGCACTGCTAAGAGTTTAAGTACATATTCTACACACTGAAATAACCAAACATGAGCATTAGATGTCATCTACATGTATTAAACCATTCTTATGGCTTATTTACTTTTCTTATGGCCTAAATCTAGAATACCATGACAGAAAAAGCAAACACCAACCAGTATTGATCCTTCATGATGTTAATATTGTACATGTCCAGTTGAAAGTCTAATTCTCTAATTTCTTGTTTAAAGCTAGTCGCGATCTCTTGAATTATTAAGTACCACCTACTCATTACACAAACTGCTGCTTAACATTAAATTGGCACATACTGCATGTAATACTGTGTATTGTCCAATGATCTGAGGATTATATGGTATACTGAATTTTCACTGAGCACATGGTCCTGTATTAAACTAGTAAACCTGATTTCCTCAGTTCCTTTTCATTCTGAGGCTTATTCTTGAATGGGCTGCAGAAGGATTTTTGAACAATATAATCCAGCAGCAGTATGCCCGAGACATCCTTTTATAGTACTTCCTAAGGAAAACATTTTTGGGAAGTAAAATTAAGTGCCATCTTTCAGGAAGTTCTAGTTATTTTTCCCCTGCTTTGAACAACAGTATGATTGAACTTGTATTTACCTATAAGGATTGACAAAAATCAGTGTACCACACAGATTTGAATTCCCATTAACAGAAACCCATGGCAGCACCTGGTAATTATTCAGCTAGGGAAAGAATGGGTGATACTAATATTGCAATGAGATGGCAAGTTTAAATGGCACCACTGTAATATCCTGCACTGGAACACTTATTTGCAGAACTTGTTGTTGCACAAGAATCCCTTCTAAAGGTATATTCAAATTTCCAGATCAGGTCTTCAATTTGGAAAGTGCTCCGAGATGCCACACATTCAAATGTGAGCATGGCAAGGGAAGAGTTTAGGCTCAACAAGCAAGGAAAAAGACTGTGCATACCTTTAGCACTAAAAGTCAGTTAAATCTTATCTGGCAGAGACAGGACATACAAACTACCTCCACCATGGGATTTGCACCTTGGCCTCTTCCCTCAGAGTAACCTAATTTCTAGCAGCAAAGAGTTACTATTGAAAAGGAAGCACAGAAGTGAGTTAAAATGGAATGAACTGCTTCTTAAACGCTGACTCTCCTGGGTCCAGCCTAACAAGGGCTTTCTCAGAAAGAGTAATTGTCAATCAGGATACAGTCTATTGGAAGATGTCACCTGAAGTGACAAAGCTCACCTCTAGGTTAAAGAAATTGAAAAAAATAGCACATTTAACTCCCAAAGCTAAAAAACCATCAAAGTTAAGAATCTGCTAGTATCCTCTAAGCTATGTACCTCCAATGTGTAAGTCTAAGAAATCCATGAAGATCCTCAAGATGTCAATTTCCTTCAAACAACTTGTGTGCAAAATTCTGCTGTTAAATACCACTAGAATCAGCCAAAGTGATTGGTTGTATTGGAAATGAACTGTACGAGACTTATGATTGATCTACATTATGCTTTAAATAGTATGGTTTCATAGCTACTTCAGTGCAGAAGAAAAGACTGTCTCACTCACTTTGAGGTTAAGACTTTGAAACATGTTAGTGAACAAGTGACCTGTGTACCTTTAAGCAGCAACCCTGAAAAGTGATTTCTGAAGGATTCCACCCAAACATCAAAACCTTCATTTTAATTTAGTCACTATTGATTACCTATTCAACATTACTCACAGTAGAATGTCTTCAGTTTTGTTCTTGCCAAATAACAGAATGACTAAGTTCATAATTAGAAAAATTAAGTTATTGTTCAAAGAGAAAACAAAAAAATACTTTATGTAACCACTTCTGATGAAGAACTAGCCTAATACCTATTTCTACAGGATCTACAGAAGTGCATCAAGATTCCCCATTGAAATAACTTTCTTTCTGAACAAAAGCATTTGGACAAGGCGTATCAAGATATCCCAGTGGAACAGCACAGCCAAAACAACTGGGAACGTAATTCAGCACATTTCTTGTAAGTCTAAAAACAGACTCCTAGAAAGCTCACTAGGTGCCATGGCATTATGGCCCCATATCACATGCACACTGAAATAATGACCAGCACAAACATGCACCTACATCTTTTTGCAGTCTAGCCCTCTGATCTCAAAATAATTAAGACACAAGAAACAGCAGGTGGTTTTCAACTGACCTGAAGTATGTACTTGCTAAAGGCAATAGAGTCAGGATTCCAGAAGTTTTTTCTCCTTCCTATCACATTTATGAAAAGATGGAAGTGTCTTAATGATTTCAGTTTGCTAATTCTTTCCTGCACTCTGTGAAGTTTTTCTCCAATTATAATCTTGTTCACAGAACTTGCAAGTGAAGTCCTGAAGCATTGGCAAAAATCAACTCATGTAAGCATGGCATTACAGAAGGGACCATTTTGAAAACACCACTGTTATCAGACTATATTGGTAATTATGCTCATACCAGAATGACCTTCTGATGTTGTGCACAAAAGAGTATCATATTGGTATAACTTAAAGCCTAATAAGGTATAGGTCTCATCTTTTTGAGATAAAATATTCAACCAAAGTAAAGCTTTAATCACAATAGAACAAGTTATTTGAAATGTACTATTATAGCACTATGGGTACATTCCAAGATATCTAAATTGACATCAGCTTTCTCTTCTCATGAAAAGAACAGTAATGTCTCCTGAAATACAAATAAATGATTATGCTCTTTTTCTCCAAATAAGTAGGAAAGAACAGGAATTAAGATTTAAATACATTTTTTAAAAAATAAAAATTCTAGTATGTCAAATTAAAAGAACTAGCACCCATACCAAGACTAGTGAATTGTCTTTAATGCTAATGCACCTGTTGAAAGGCACAGACAGCTTCAAGCTCTTGAAGCAAATCTGCAAGCCACTCTTACTCAAGTTTACACACTGGTTTATTGGCACTAATGCCCTGGGTACTGGGGGGGGGAAATAAAACAAACAAAAGCAAATCTCAAAAGTTCAACTTCCAAAAGTATGGCAGAAAACCATGTTGAGTTTTTTCCTCTACTGTTAAATAAGTAAAAATTCACATCCAAGAAATGTAAAACAGAGAACTCAGAATAAAAAAAAAGGGGGAAGAGGAACAAACAAAAAGTGCACCAGCTTTCTTAGAAATGAAAAGCATGAATTTTTCAGAATGCTCCTTAGTGCTTGTTCCAAGCTAAGTTGGAAGTAGCAAGTATCTGCTGCATAGCATAGCACAAGTGAAACTCCTGGCAGAATATACACTGGAACCAAACCCTTCAAGATGTCCCAAGAGGAAACATACACAATGTACGTTTTCCTCCCAATACACAGTTAACAAAGACAAAAATTTGAATATATTTGAATAAAAATCAAGTCTTCAATCTTCCTGAAAACATATGTGACATTTACTACAACATATATGCACACAGTACAATCTACTGTATGATCTGCCAAAAGCATACCATACAGCCACTTACTGGATCCTGCACAGCAGCACAGCAACAGCAGCATGTGCCACTTGGCACAACTGACTGAGCAAAATTCCTGTTACAGACTGCAAATTCCTGCTTGTATGGGTTTGTGCTTTTTTCAATTACACATCCATACAAAGTGCATTCCCTGCATTGGCCTCACATGGCAAGGTGTGAGCAAGAACCTAATTCAAGATTAGTGATACAATTCCTGCACAGCCTAAACCCCCCTGTACCTTAAATGACTGCAAACTGTCATATCTTGCAGTTTACGTAAATCCCCCCAAAGGGCTGAAGCCAAGCTAAGCTGAGGTTTCTAGTCAGTACAGAGAATTAACCACCTCCAACAGCTCTGCTCTGGCTGTTTAATCCTTCAATGCTGTTAGCCAACTGCCTTCTAAAATGTTCTGACCTACAATTTTGATTAAGACACAGTGAAAAGACAATGTTTCCTACAACACACCAGGGCAACATGCAATTATAATACTTACTAGATGAGAACCGTCCTTAACTTCTTGTACTTGCTGCACCTGCGGTTCAGCCACAACTTTAGTGTCCTGATCAGAAGTCATGAGCTGTCTGCTTTTTGGCTGCTCAGAGAGAACTTTACTGGTCACCTTTGTAAGCTGCAGAAATAAGAAGACAAAAGATCCTGTAAGTGGTTGTTGAAATTCCTGAGAACCCGCAGCCACTCCAGACACGCCACCTTGACTCAGAGCAAAGGTCCAAAGAACTTCCACACAATACGGTCGGGATTATGCGTCCAGAGAAAACATAAAATGAGGATAAAGCCACCTTGCAGATACACTCAGCTCCCAGTCACTGGCTGCCTTGGGATTACAGATGAGCACTTGCCACAGCACTGGGCAGGGAAATTCCACTGGAAAAGTTTCTCTTGATTCTCACCTTACTTATTCAGACTGCATTTCAAACCATGACTTCTTCATACGACCGGCAGACTCCACTCACTAAGGAGCATTTAGTCACAAACTAACCCTTCTTCTATAACTACTTAGATGGTCACTTTATCTTTGCAAAATTTAAGAAGCATGTTACAACAGTTCTGCTAGACTACTAATGCTCAACCAGTTCTTCTGCTCTATAATCCCAAAATCTTATTTTGTTTGATTAAACAAGTAAAAAACTCAATAGAGCTGAAAGTCTGACAGCAGTATTGCTTTGAAATTTGATGCTATTATTTAATACTGTTATTTTAAAAAGTCTTCAAAAAACAATAAAAGCTAATTTAAAGCATGAAGTCTCAAAGTAAATACTGACGTGTGAAAATCAGGCTTTTTAATTTTTTCTTTTCTAAAAAGATGTAAAATGCTTTTTTAGTTTTTTATTCATAGGAAATTGCAGTACTGCATCTTTAACAATGCATGAGAGAGATTTATTGCTTTCCAGTTGGTGACACCAAACATGCAATCTTCTTAAAATGAAAATATAAAGATTTGCAGCACATGTAAGTTAATGGTATTGTTCCATTCTTTAGGAACATAAACTCCTTTAAGGCTACCTTGACTCCATGACTAGAGTTAAGAAGACTTTCAGTCTAGGGCATTACAGCCTTCCATGAATCTCCTTTACACTGCATTCTGAAGTGGACAAAAGCGAATGTCAAATACAACTGACTGAATACATTCCGAAATTTTCAAAGAAAATTATTACATTCAGCTATGAACTGATTCAAGCACCTGTATTATAGGATTATGCAAGAGGTATTTTGTACATACAGCTGAGGTAACAAATATACTGACATCCTCAAGAAGATGAGCATTTAACAGCTGCTTATCACCTCATATATTGAAAAGTATGTTTTCAAAAGAAACACAAGTACTGTGTCAATGTTATATTCTCAGAAGTTTCTTTTCTTAACACTATGTCTCTCACCTTGGAATAGAAACACATTAAGGAAGAAATGGTACAGACAAAAAAAAACCATATTAAAATGGAACTAAAAGATTACACTATCCCTCACATAGTGTTACACACAAATACACTCACAGGTTACGTAACAAATTCTGGAATTCATTCAGGATGCTTATGTTTTATAAAATAACCAAAAACCATCCTCAGGATGAAAGCAAATTTTCAAAAGCAGTATTAATAGCCAGACTCCGTGTTGCTCAAAGCCATGCATGGGAAGAAGCAGACACATTAACACTGCGTGAAGTGTCTAAGCCTCTTGGAGAACACTTCTGTTCATGTTTTTTTAAGAAATTGTGTTTAGCCTTTCCAAATTTTGGATTAATTTTTCTTTCTAAAAAGAGCCTAAGTCTCCTCACTCATTTCATGTTCACTGTATGTAACCTCCACTGCTACTCATACTACCCCTGGGCATAGTTTTAGTCCAGATTCATAAGCTAAAGAGTACTTTACAGAAAGACAAGCATGTTTCAGTCAGCAATGGTGGTATCTACTCAGCATTTTGATCCCCAAATCCATGTTAAGGTACTTTGCATCCTTCTGTCACCTACTTATCTCACATATTCCCATCCCCTTCTAGGATCAGCATGTCCAGAGACATGCTGCAATCATTTCCATCCTCTGGTACATAGTGTTAACACCCGAACTTTGTAGGTCTAAGGATAAAGGAAGGGAAGGGAAATAGCTGCAATCATATGAATGTGTCAAACAAAAAGTAAAGTTTCACTACATGTATGTCCTTTAAAGCATTTGCTGACTGGCCATCAAGCACAAAATACCCAGCTAACTCATTAATTGCAGCTGAGGATAGACAGGTTTTCAGCTAACCTGACAACACATAACTGCCATGTGCACACTGCAACCTCAAATTCCTTGGGTAAGCCACCAGCAATTAGAGCAGCATATCACTCTACTGCTTTTCAGAAGTCCCTTAGATGAGATTATGAAAGATGCTTATCACAGGCCAAGTCTAGATTGAAGCCACAGGTAACTTTGCTTACACTACTCAGACTAATAATCATATTCTCATTAGATACACGGATTTGTTGTGATACACACCATACTAATACCACTCACCTTGTAAACAAATTATTTTTAGTAATTACAATGTGAAACCCATATATTTAAGTTGAATTTTGATCACTAAGTATCAAAATGGCACTCCAAACAATAGCAATAAAGTCATTTGTTTGAAGAGGATAAAACCTGCTTTCCAAATCCCGTGATTTCAACAATGATCAGGCTTTGCCTTTCTGCAAATGGGCAAGCCATACAGAAAGATCACCAACACAGAAGGAGGGAGCTTCTGTTGCAATTTTTCTTCACTTAATACATCCCACTGCTACAAGTCTGCAGGATGTCAAGTGCTCAGCTGCAAAATCCCATTGGTTGTGAGATACTTCAAAATGACTTCACATGCAGGGATGCTCTGGAAAGTTAATGCCACCTTTTCTACTGCAAAGCTGCCACTTATTGGACTCCTAGAGAACAAAACCTACATGACATCAGACTCCCATGACTATCATGTCAGAGAATACAAGGGCTGTAGAAAAAGGAGAAAATCAATAAAAATCATGGAATGTTAAAAGCTCTCCATATGATATATTTTAGCATGTTTTTCATTAGTATTGATATATCTCTTCATATAAAAGCTTATTTATACAAACCACAATCAATAGCTGGTAATTCTAGAAACCACAGGAAGAGATTCACTGTTTGAGAGAGTTTATCAGCTGAATTAGTGACAAGTTAAATGGAGCATTTTAATGCAGCAATAAAAATTATCATCCAACAGAAGAGTTAACTTGTCCATGACTTTAAAAGATCCGGTTTACCAGTCAGCAGTTCAATGTATCTTTGCATAAATAAATGTTGCAGCAATAAACAGGAGACATTCAAGAGAAAAACGCAAGCTGGCAAACCCTTTTGGGATAGAGGTAGCACTACCTACAGCAGAACATTGAGCTATCACAATCAAATGACAATTTTTTCATCACAGAATCACAAAGCAGGTTTTTAGTTGAAAGGGGCCTTTTGAAAGTCATTTAGCCCAACTCTTGTGCAAGAAACAGGGACATCTTCAACTAGAACAGATTGCTCAGAGTCCTGTCCAACCTGACCTTGAATGCTTCCAGGGATGGTGCATCCACCACCTCTCTGGGCAACCTATGCCAATGTTTCACTGATTTAGAAGCACCCATTAATTTCAATTCTGCAAATGCATATAGTAAACCATTGTATCCTTCTGGCTTGCCATTTGGCCATCATAGAGTATTAAGTCAGCTTCAGCAACTTGGGAATAACTCTGTTCTTGACTCTTCTACAGACATTCAAGTACTTATTTTGACAACTTATTGAGACTAACCAAAAACAGTCCAAACTTGGTTTGTAAATAGGCAAGACAGAGAACTTTAAAATACAGGAAAAACATTTTTCTTTAGAAATAGCACAATATTCAACCATGTTTCCTTTCCCCAAAACTGTAATACACTGCTCCATCTGCAAAACTAGTAATTGCAACAGCAAGGGCAAGAGTGCCTTATTACTCGTTTTCTCATTAGTCACCCTTCACTTGTAGAGATCTGTCCCTGTGGACACGTGGTGAGTGGTTAACCTGAGGAGTTACAAGAATATTTTCAGGAGGGACTGAGACCATCTGGTCAAGCAACATGGGTATTTCAGCCTACTGGTTTCACTCTGCAACGTCCACAACTGCCTTCACAAATAGAAAGATACGGGGGTTGTTTGGGGGGAGAGGTTGATTTTTAATTTTTTTGTTTGTTTGAGGTTTTTGTGAGGTTTTTTTGGGCAGTTGTAGTGTTTTGGTTTTTTTAAAGTTGACAACATGGTTCTTCACTGTCAAGTCTTTTCAAAGCCATCTAGTTATAAGAATTCCATCATTTCAATACCAGATACAAACCAGCAATGGCCCACAGAATGACTACACAGACAAGTGCACACAGCCACATGATCACTCTTGCCTGGCTGCCAAGCCAAGCAGAGCTGGGACTGCTCTCATCCAAAAGCCACATGTGTGTGTTATCATGGTGCCAACATCTGACTAACCTTTACACTGCATTTTAGTGCAGGTTTAGGGATCCTAGTACAGGCAGAATTAATGTGCAACTGCCTGAAGGTATTTATAAACATGCTGCATCCACATGCACCACAACCTTGCAAATAGTTTGGAAAAGACCTCTATCTCCTTGATTGTTACAGAGCAAACAAAACCCCTACTGCTCTTGCTGACCTCCCTAAAAACCTCCCTGGAATGTAGCCCCCAATCCTCCTGCTCTTATTACAGACATCTCTAATTTTTCTCATTCATATTCGAAGTGTGCTTTTCTGCAGTCTATTTCATTGTCCAGAGTTACGACAGTCTGAGTAGCAGCATGCACTCTCAATCAAATCAGTCACATAGATCTGTTATTTAAAAACATGCAAAACCCCAAACAATGCTCTAGGGCTGAGATCTTGCCTGCCAACTTTCAGCCCAGAGTAATCAGCCCTTAAAAAGAGATTTACAAATGCAAGTGCTGACAACTAACTTTCACCCTGCAAACAGCAACAGCATAAAACAAAAAAAGCTCACTAGAATAAAAGAACTTTTCACTGCTCTTCAGCAAGTACAAACAAAAATAGATTTGAGTTTGGCTTTGTGCAGAATTCTTCTTAGCAAACATTTTAGAAACTTTAAACACAGATTAAGTTTTCACAAGGCTAATACAGAAATACACTTCAGTAACATGAGAAAGCTTAAAATGTTTTCTAAACAGAGGTGCATTGCTTAACTTGAGCCTCATAACAAACTTCCAGCTGCAAGCCAGAAATCCTCTTTCTACTTCGAGAGAGAACACACTTTCTCACCATCCACCACACACTTGGGTACCCATGAGGATCAACACACCACAGCAGAGGTAATCAGAGCTACCACTGACCTCACCTCTGAAAAGTTCTACCACCTGCTGAAGACATCACATAGACATTTATATAAGAAATAAGAGATGCCTTTCCCAAAAGTATGCTACCATTTTAATACATTAGCTCCTCTTTAAACAATGTTTAACTTTTATTAGTTTCACCAGCTTTGTGAATAGCCAAAGCATATGTAATACATCAAGAGTTAATCATGTTCTCACTTCCAGTAAAGGTGCCAACTCAGATACAGGATATATAGTTTAGCTTATACAGCATCATCAAGAAAAACTGGAAAAACCCTAATCCTGAAAGGCTGAGAGTTTTCCTCTAAGTGTCATAAGCACTGATACAAACTTTCAATTTTCATCTGGTGGTTGTTTGAGGATACTTTCAAAAAAAACCATCTCAGCTGTTAGAGCTGACCCATCATCCTGCTGCATGGGGCACATGCTACCATTCTGTAGAGAAATAACATCATCCAAGCTGTATTACGCTCAAAGAGAAAGCTTGTGACAGAACTCAGGAGTTTCCATCTTTCCCTTCAAAGCAGGAAATCAGTTTCTTTACAGAGCAGATGTGACAAGCAATCTAGCTTTCAAAGGATGGCATTATTTAAAATAAAATATACTGTGAAGAAGTTCCATTAGCACAGCAGATAATATAGTTGTGAATAAGAAATCTAGCAGCACCAAAAGCGTATCTGTTTGTGGCCATGTCGGCAATCATCACTGTGCCTACATTGGTTGTAAAATCTCTATTACACAACAGCAATTAAAAAGCTGACATGACATAAATATTTAGTCACAGCATGTGTCTACAGAAGTCTTGAATGCACTACTATTAAAAATCATCACAAGGTCCTCAATTTGTTTGACTGCTGATTAGCTAAATGGTTGGGGAAAAAGTTGAAAATTTGGAGCTTAGTGTTTAGACACAGTGATTTATGCAAGTCTGTCAGGCAAAGGTTTTAAAACGTACAAGCATCCAGTGTACGTGCCAGCATGGTGGCTGGAAAGTTAGATTTCAAAGAACCTGAGAAAAGTACCATTGGATTTGTTTCAGTTTTCCTTCCTGCCAAGAAATTACTTACGCCCCAGCACTCTCCAGAATAATGCAACTTCTGGGTTCCTGAAGAGGAACATGGACCTAAGCACTGGGGGCAAACCTGCAACAGAACACTTGGAAGACTCAAGGCACTTCAAAATGTACAAGGCAACCAGGTGTTAGCAAGAAATAGTGTCAGAAGAACAATTAAACCTTAATGCTGTACCTTTTTTAACATCCTTCAACAGAAAACACAAATTATTTAGAGCTGCTGCTGCATCTACTTCACAAGTTTGGGTTTTTTTTCAATCCTTTCTGTTGTTTATAAGGTTGAGAGCCTCCAAAATTGTTCTGCAATTCTATTAATTATCCCTTAAAATGTAATATCTCCTTTAAGAAAGGATGAAATAGTAAATTTTGCTGTTTAAAAGGAACACTGCATTTTTTTATTTAAAGATCTATGAAACATTTCTGTGTGAGGCTTCCCAAGCAAGTCACAACTCTCATCATTTACTCAATATTCTCACTCACACAGAAACCTATGTGATGAAGAGCACACCAGAACTGATTACTCTGCAAGTCTGGAAATCCAGATCATTACAGTAATTAGCTGTCCAAAAGATGCCAAGCAGCAAGTTACTAAACAAAGGTGATAAAATACCAAAGAAACCTGATACTGGTAAATGATAAGGACTCTGTACAGAGGCATATGAACAACTCTTTCAGTGAAGAGCAAGAAAAATGGGAAGAGGGTAAAGTTACAGTCTTACTCAGCATCTCAAACAAGACGATGATGTCAACACTGCACAGAAGATAACAGGATGACCTCCACCAACAAAAAATTATAATTTATAATTTTGTTTTATAAATTATGGTTTATAATTGTTTGTATCTAGCCTTTTAAGCACTGTATTTTAAATATATGTGTGTAACAAAAATGAAATAATTTCACTACACTCAATGGTCTCTCACAGAATTTCTGCAGCCTGCCTGCACACCAAGAAACTTCACATGCAGTTACTATCTGAAGTGCATTCAAACATCACTCCAGAGATGGACCAAGAAGCCTGTGGATCACATCATCCTCAGTAATGCAATAAACCAGATATTTAATGGTATATAACCTAACAAAATCTTACCATTTAAGAACACTAGGAGTGCCTACCAAGCAAGAATAAGCCACTAGGAAGAAATGTTTATGCCTTATAAGAGTGTCATGTGCCTTGAAGACAAGAGTGATTGTGTCATGAGCAGTTTTCAGTTTGCTTATGGCTTGTTCTCAGTTTTCAAGTCTGAAGCAGCACTCTCCTGACTGCAGGCTGAAGCACATTACATTAAGAAACTCAACTCATTAATTAACAGGAGTTGCTTCATGTTGCACATCCATCACAAAGCCACAAGCTTGTTTTCCTCACTGTAAGTGGACTAACAGCACACACCCTGCAGGTTATTCATAAAGATATATATTTAATTTCTATTATAACTATCGTGTCTGATAAGATATTTATCAGATGATGATTTCAGAAGTACCGCACTTAATTAAAATTCATCTCTTGACTCTCTGATTTGTGCATTTTCCAAGAAATCCCTCAAATGGCAGAGTTAAATTGTTAGCAGGTCAACCAAATCATGACAATTCTGAAAAGTGGAATGCTAACTTAATATAAATTAATTATGGTCATAGTTCTCCACAACCCATTCTCTCTTGAAAAGCTGAATGTAGAACTACACATTCTACATTCACTACCACGGCCTACAAAGAGCAGAAAACATCTCACATTGAATGAAAAAGGTCTTTTAACTTCCTTACGAAAGAGATCAGGAATTTGTTACTCAAGTAGATTAGATATGTACCTTGAAGTATAATGATTTTTCACTAAAATGCTCCATCACTTGCCCTCTCTTATACTTATAGGCCCTCCCTTATACTTGTACGCATTTGACTTCCTGCCTACCTCCCAGCTCTGGCACAACTTTTTACTTTTCCAGGACACAAAACATCACAAGCAAGAACAGAATTTGAATCAATTTGAACACCCCCTTCTCCAGTTAAACAGAGAACTACACAGTAGTTGCCTGCACATGCATTTTACTTCTGTGGCCACCAAAACAGTAGTAAAGGAGAGAGGACTCAAGCTGAATGCCTGGTGGCATTCATCCTCCTGTCCTGCTCTAGGAAACCAGAGGAGTAGTGCTGCAAACCCAGTACTTCAGTTCTGAGTGGGACTCAACAGTTCAGGTTCACATCACTCTGCTGCTGCTGTTACAAAGCATCACCAATAAAAAAAAAAAAAAAAAACCACCCAAAACCAAATAGGAAAGTAAAGGCTACAGTAACATATCTGCAGGACCTTCACAACAGAAACCCCAGCAGACTGAACATTGCCTGTTCTGAATTAGAGTGAAAGGACAGGCTGGTGCAAGCCACTGCCTCTTCCGCACTGAAATAATCAGAAAACTAATGAAGCCTAAATACAGGGCAAATAATGCTTTAAAGTAGCTACTGAAGGACAAGCTTGGAGTTGGACCCCACACTCTGCACAGCACTTCATATCTGCCTCTGCTTCCAAACTACATTTGGAATACATTTGTTAAATAAGCCTAACCATAAAGGCAGACTAATTCTTCATATAATCTTCTAAAACCAGCCAGCCTAAATAATGACTAAGCATATAAACCCCCTTATATTTAAGCCTAATATGGGTTAAGAGAAACTGCAGCATGTGATGGAAGCTCCTTCCTTCGGCAAGATTTTTTCTTTAATTAATATATTTTAATAACTGATTAGATTCTCATCATAGCATAGGCATCACATATTATACTAATGCACTATCCACATTGATTTCTTGTAACATTCCCATCCACCTACAAGGCAACAGCCTATGCTTGCAGTGTCCAGTGCAGTAGGATTCTGATCTGCAAACATAAATCACAGCTGAGGCAATAGAAAAAAAAGTCATGGTATTTTTACTAATATGCATAAATTTAACTGCTAAAAACGTTTACTTTCTACGCAAATATTAATTCTAGATGTTTTAGGGTGGTCTTTGATAGGCTAATTGGATTTTCTCTGAAAGTCAAAGCTTTTCAATAACTTCAGAGGTCTTTATGCCAACAAATTAGGTGGGAGATTGTTCCAGGCTTTTAATGTAATACCAATATTTAATATCAAATACTGCTCTCTGATCCAGAAATTGTCATTTCATGCAAATGTTAAATGATAGGGGAAAAAAAATTATGGAAAACATCACAAAAGTATGTTTCTAAATTTTAGCACCATCAAATACAAAACCTCACCTAAATCAACTATCATCCATGTTGTTTGTTTTCGCTAATGTGACATGAGTCAAAAACTGCACAACACTTCTGTACACACAGAAAGCAGAAGAGCAATTGATTAGAAACAGTAAATTGAATGGGTGAGAAAATTCAAACTTGCTCTGGAGTAGACAGGACACTGTTAGCACTAATGACTGGGTTTCACAAAATAGTGTTCATTCTTGTACTATTTTTAAATAGTCATTTACAGAACACTACATGGTAGCTTAAACTCTTGAACTCTTAAAATAAATAGGCCTGTATTGCTCTTTCCCATAGCCAGCCAAGACTTCATGAAGAGATTAACACAGCTATCAGAAAATAGATCCATAATCTATTTCATTCAAACTATTATTTATTTTGACAGACATCTTATCTCCAGCAGGTAAGTTTACTCTGGCACTCTGAACACCAAGTCTGTCTCATCTTACCATACCTTCTCTGAATTCATGCACATATGAGGAATTATTATGCAAAGATAGTATCTTGCATAATAATGTATTTTCTTTGTTTCCCTTCCTTCCCCACATAACTGGCCTGCTCTCTCTTAACCAATGAGGTGTTTTTGTCTTGTTGTTGGTTTTTTTTTTTTTTCGCTGTTTGCTTTTCCCTAAAGTAGCTATTGAAGGGAAATATACGATTAATTTTCCTATTCCTGTGCTGAAGGAAGCAACAATTAAGCATGCTTCACTTCAGAGCAGTGAAGTTTACGGAGACTGTTGTACTTTCACTGTGAGAGTCAGTTTCAGTCTAAGACAAACTGATTCCTGATTTGGAGTGAAAACTAGAAAGATACTGAACTTTGCTGGGAAATATACTCACCAGCACCTCAGCATGTCAGGCTCAATGTATGTAGACCTGTCATTTCATAAGTTCTGTTTGTTTAACAAAACAACTGCCAGTTCTACAGTATTTTACTAGTTGCTTCAAGTTTTTAAAGCTAAGAGGCAGCAACTGATGGTCTACTTGGCTTTTCCCAGTTCTTCAAAGAAACACTAAATCTTCAAATGCTGTAACACATGACAAGGTTCCAGGAGGTTTAGCACTTGCTTAGAGGGAACAAGTTAAAAGTTGTGCATGAAGAGCGTGAGTTTGGCAATGCTGGGAACAACGAACTTCCTTGTTTCAATTACTGAATGTTCCTCCTCACGATTTACCAATACCAACTCTAAGTTTTCCGCATTCTTCACTACACTGCTAACCAGAGAATGGCTGAAGCATTCACAGCCTGCCTGTGACTCCAGGCAGGACACTTGGCAAAGGTGAAGGAAACAACTAACCCAGCTCTGCTGGGCAGGATTTTATGAACGTCATCTTCCTCAGAAAAATTCCGAAGTTGGCAGAAGCAGATGCAGTATTTTATGATGAAAGACAAGACTAAAAACATCACTTGAAGCTATAGGGTTAATATTCAGTGCAGTTCCAAGGGTGAGGTTAGAAGTCTGACCTTCTTTAACAGATCTTAATAGTCTTATCTTAGAATATTGCTATTACTTGGATTCCACGTTTCAAGTCTGCAATCAGTGTAATACTTAAGCAAGAGGAGGTTAAAAGCTGCATTTGGAATTTCCAGGACCCTTAATATTTTTAGTACTTTGAATTAATATTTAAGGCACGTCCATAGCTTCAAAGCCAATTTGCCAAGTTCTTTATCATGGCATTCTGGGACCATACAATAAACTCCTGATTCAGGGAAGCAGAAATCTAACACCACAGATCTCAAAATCAAATGCAACAGAACTAGAATTCTGGAAAAGATTTGATGCAAACCAATGGGACAACCATTACAATCCTCCTGGAATATATCTTCCCTCACAACAGGGCTGAGAAAAGCAAGAGAGAAGAGGATCTATACCTACACGAAGTCCAAGTGAGAGGCATATATAACCAAATATGATGTTGATAACACCAGTGACAAGCAAAAAGTTACAGTGACAATTTTTGTCCCAACACAAATTTATACAGTAATCCTTGACAATGCACAGACTATTTCAATAAAGAGTCATTCTGCAAAACAAACAGCCTGGGATGACTCCCCTCAATCTCTGGGGTTTCATGTTTTTTTGGGGTGGTTTTTCCGGTGTTTTTTTTTTGTTGTTTGTTTGTTTTTTTTGTGTGTGTTTTTTTTTTTTCCCAGATGACTTGAAAAGCATTCATTGACCTAAAATGTTAGTTTAACTTTTGAAACACCTTCAGGACCAAATCTAAAGTGAAATTTAACTCCTTACAGAAGAAACATAATTTAACTTTAAGGTTTTGTAAAAGAAAAGGAAGCTAATGGTTTTTGCCAATGATTATGTCATTAACCTCTTTGCCAAAAATAGAATTTAACTCCAATAATCCAGTCATTTTAGTATTACTTCCTCTTTTAATAAAGGCTACCATCCTTCATTACAAGCTTCACCGAAACCAGAAGCAGCTCTTGCTTAGTTTTAAATCACTGTATGAAAGACTATCACCTCCTGGGTGCACATTTGTTCACAGTCAGAGCACCCCACCTTCCTAGAGTATCACTGTAATCAAAATTACTGGTAATTCAGGTTTTGACTCACAATTGAAGGATGGACTGCCAATATTTTACCTTGGATTTAACGACAATAATCCTTCCTTGCAAGTCAAAATAACTGGGCACAGACCCTTCTAAAAATTCCACTTATTCCTTGAATCCAGTTAGAATACACAATGTTAACTAAGAAAATTATCATCAAATATAGACTATAAGCTAAGCTGTAACATATGTTCATTAAAAAGAGTCCCTTCCCTTCTTGATAGCATAATTTTTTTGACATTTATTATGAATAATTGGACAAGCAGCTTTAAATTTGAGCAACGACACAAATCCAAGATCCTGGAGAGATGCCAGTGTAGACAATGATATTCTGACCAAATTTGTTTGCTTTGCTGCTTTAAACAGCGACATGGTGACCATTTTCTGTCCCTATCTGTCGGGCAACAACAACATTGAATGGGAATGAAACTCCGGGATAAGTCTGCAAATTCTGCACATCCAGGTAGCTCAGCACTTAAAGTAACCATGCCCCAGTACATTCCTCACTTTTGCTCTACCTTTTAATTCCTAGAACAAGAACCAGAAACCAGAAGGACACATCCAAACATTTGAGCAGAAACCCTCAGCATTAGGGTATGGAAAAGCAAGCTACTTTGGACATTGGCCTGTTGATTCATCAGTTCCTTGTTTAAACAACAGTTAGAGTCAGACTCTGTTGTGGGGCAACCTGTGACAGCATCACAACCTGTGAAAATACACATATGGATACCAACAGTGACCGAAAACAAAAGCATAAAGCTGCCAAGAAACATCACTGTAAGCTTTCAAACCTTTAAGTTTCTGCCAAATGAGATTTATGAAATGATTTTTTTTTTTCTCAACATAGTTACTATTTAACATTCTATTATATTCTGTTTCTCGGGTTTCCCTGTCGGATCACTGGCATCCTGTAATTATAAAATACTTCACTTGAAATCAGACTGCAGAACGTTAGATTGGCCGAGAAATACTGATAAACACTTTTAACAAAGTAACAAATTTACAGTGTTTTAAGCAAGTCTGCAATTCCACTAACAAGAGAGATGGATGTCCACCTTATGAATAGTACCAATAAAGTATTCACCATTGTTGCTTACTTCCAGAAGTCAGGTGGGAAGGGCCAATAAGAGAGAATTAACCCATCCAAAGGGAAAACATTTACATACTTGTGCAAAAAAACCACAAGAAATCTAAAAGCCAAATAAGGTGATACAGTATTTAGACTTCAAAAAAGCCCAGCACTAGCTTTAGATAAAATAACTCTATATTCTTCACACTGAAAACTCAGTGCATTCCCAAACATATTCCATGTGAAATTCTGATAGCATCTGAAGATGTAATTTCTGAAGTCTGCGTTGCCAGTGTTTCCTGTTTTCAATAATGAAAGTTATATTGGCATTTTAGAAAAGAACCCCTAACAGATAAAGCAATTGTGTCCAATTCATCACAGGCTACCATGGTAGACAGATGTCTGTACATTTCTATAGGCATCTATATTTCTATCTGTATGTGCAACAGTCCAGAACTCAAAGTTATGCATACGTGCCACTACCTTAAATACACGTACACTGAACTCGATATATCTGTGAACTTTACATGGCCATAGAGGCAATCCAGAATAAACCTTTACTGTAGGATATGCTCTCTGGAACACCAGCTCCTTACTTGCCAACAGCCTTATGAGAATAACAACAGAGCTGCTGGAAGTGCAGAGGTGGCAATCCATTCAGCTTATGAACAACTGATTCCTTTTGTATTACATCATTCAACTACCCATTAAGGAGCTGGACTGACAGGATCCAGAATATGCATAGCCCAGCCCTCCCTGGTAAACGAGAGCATTCGAAAAGATTAAGACTCAAAGAAATTGGTGATTCATCAGGGTGTCAAAACAGCGCTTCCCCAATTCCCGGCAATGTTCTAGGCCAAGCAGCTAGCCACATATTAGTAACCTCTGTCAGACTTCCAATTTTGGAGTTAATTGTTGTTCCTGAAACACATACCCAGACACAAAATACCTGCAGCAGCACACATCACAGAATGAACACTGCCACGGCTATCCTAATCACACATTTATGCTGTATTACAGTCACACCTAATTTGAGCACTCCAAAGTACCTTTGTTGTCTGCAGGTATTGCTCTGTGGCACCTGCTTCTGAATGGGGGGGCACCCTCCTTTAGAAAGGGTATGGAACAGCTACACACACAGATGTGAAAGATCAATGATTTCATAAATCTTTGGCTCCATCACATCACCAAAATTAAAGTACCACCAGCTAGGAACCAATTAACAGAAATTGTTTCTATCTTGTAATACTTTTATGGAACTTGAATAGATGAATGGGTGGAACAGAAATCAACTGCTGGTCTCCTGTTTCTAACAAGTTCCTCAGACTTGTTGATTGTAGACACATTTTTATCATTAGACAGTCAAAGTCATTATATGCTTAAAGAGAAAAGAAACAGGTTGTTAGAATAGCAATGGGTCTTCTTCAATTATCCAGTATGTACAGTACAAAAACTTTTTTTGACCAGGTGAACTATCACTCAGTTTTATATTCTGTGAAGTTGCTTTAGAATGCTATTTTTGTGTTTGACTGTTATGATACACTAGCATGTCTTGAGCTTAGCACAGAGGAGTTAATGCACAGGAAAAGAAAACAGAGCTTTCCCAAAGCGTTAGCTTGAAAATGCAAATACAATTAGAATCGGTGCCTTTGGCAAAGCACATTATCAGTTCAGGGGAAGAGGTTGTGTGTATGTATCTTCTCTTTTTTGAGGGATTACAAACTTTGAAATAGTGCTAGTTTTATGTCACTTTCCCCTCCCTAATTCAATAAGTGGCTTCTGTGATGAAATCCACCCATTTAGATCTTGTATATGGACTAAAATCAGAGTATTAATTTCAGCACATGCACGCCTTGCTTTCAGAACAACATTGCTCAAACATCTTTCCAGGGCCTTTACTACAAGAGTAGCTTTTATTCTCATCTTCTACACAGCTTTCCACACATCATTGCCTATTTCAAAACTGCAGGGAGAGGGTTAATTTTCTTCCTTACAACGTCCTGTTTTGTAACATCCTGTCCTTCCTACTCATACCTGTGTGCCCATTCTGAATGCAAATGCACAGGACTTCCAATACTCCTGTTAGCTGAGTATCCCTGATTACATGCAGGAAAAAAAAATGCAGCCTGAGATTATTTTCTACAGTTATGTCTAAGACTTAGACAAACCTGTTGTCCAAAAATGTCGTTTACTAGTAAAAGCTTAGAGGAACAGAGAACTTTGTAAACCACACTTATTACGTCTTAAGGCATGTAACAGTTTCTCACATGTGTGCATACATGCACACACACGCAAATCACACTCCCAAAGCTTAATATTCTCTGGACTCCAGAGTACATTTCTTTGCTTGCTTTATCTCTTTCTGCCAGCAATAGCCCTCCTGACACTGCATTTGTGAGCTAGCTCCACAGCCACCTTCACACCTCCAAGGCAAGAGTGCTCTTCTTCGAGATCGATAAGGCTGTGGCCTTTGCAAAACCTGCTCCTTCCAACACAGGCACAAGAAAAGTCAAGTGCTTTACGTTCCTATTTGTGTGCCTTACCTGTTAATTTAAGAGAATGTGAATGCCTGATGAATATATATAGACACCATGGAATTAAACATTAATAGCGCTGAAGGTCCTAAAAGCCACCTCGTTTTAAAAAAAAATCAAACTGATGGAATACATCTACACCTAATTACTTTGTTTTTTATAACTCCTTTTTTGCTACCTTTAAGCTGTCACTTTAGATTTGTCATGCACTGTGGTCACAAACATGCCTTTTCCGTGTCTAGCATGTGCATTTTGTGAGGTAATGTAATAAATATTTAACAAAGAGTTTATATTACCATGCCAATTAAGCTCTCAACTGATTTAAAGCCCAAGCCGCTGCAAGATATGAGACTTAATAATGGACACAACAACAGATCAGTACAGAACACATAGACTAGACAAACCTGACTCTATTGACTTTGCATTTCAGTAAATAAACCAAGGATTTAACTTCACTCTAATCGAAATAAAACATCATCATCAGAAACTGCCTACATGGTTTCTGTATGTCTCAAAGAAACAAAAACCCCCAAACAAAGTCCCCAAGCCCCCGTAACTGCCTCCAGTTCCAGATCTTCTGTTTTGCTCTGCAAAGAAACAGATTTAAGATACAGCCCTATATCTAAGCAATATATATATATATAATGAATACATATCAGTCATTTGTATTTTCTATGTGTATATTGGCACCACAGCCAGCCATAAAAAGCAACCAAGGCAGCACATACTTGTGCTGACACCTTTAGTCCCTCAGTGTTTGTGTATAAACGGGAAAAAAAAAAAGTGGAAAAAATTACAAGGTGAACAATCTAAGCAACAATCTATTCAACCTAACCCAGAACATTGTGTGTGCTTAAGGACCCGATTACATACAATTGTTTATTACGGAACATCCAAGAGATCAAATATTTTCAATTTTCTGCTTGTAAATTCAATGTTTGTAATTCATTTAAGCAAAAGTTTTACCTCCATTTGAATAAAGATTATTTTCCCCCAAAATGTAAGACCAATTAAATGTAGAAGTAATTGTGGCTTCCATAAAAAGAGCATATCCACATGAATGACAACACATCTAGAAGAATAAAATTTTCTGTAGACATTATACATAAAATATATACTGCTTTTTATATGTGTATTATCAGGCCTCAGCCTAGTTTTCACCTGCCTCTCACTTCCCACGAAAAAAAAAAAAAAAAAATTAAAAAATATAAGAATATCAATGTTGTTCTAATAGCTAGAGTGATTAAGCTGATTAGCTTCATATCTTGAGAACCGACTTGAAGAAATGCTTACAAATCAGCAGGGAGAAGTGAAAGTTCAACTGATAAAAAGTTACCAGACCAGAATCAAAACCCAAGAGTTGTGAAATACCAGCAAGATGAAAAAAAAAATACAATATGCTTCGACCTTTGAGAATTTATCCCATCTGTAAAAACCAGATAAGTCTGACACGAAACTTCAACCACAAGACAGACCTTACAATAGCAATCCTTGAGGCAGTACTTAAGAAAGATTCCTTCTCCAATTTTACTAAGGATTCAGGGGCCAACAAAACTAGGCCAGAGACAAGATGCAGAATCGGAAGCCAGAATTCCCATGGTTTTACCCCAACAGTGACTCAAGTTTAAACAGTGGTTTTGAAACCAGCACTCTCTGTGTGGCCACAGGCAAGTCTTAACCACTTTGCTTCAATTCGCTTACCTGCAGAATAAAAATAATTATACTTATCTGCCACACAGGAATCTCATACAACAAACACTGTTTGGCAAGCGCACATCTGTTTAAACTGTGGACAAAGCTACGTAGTAATTTTGAGCACCTGGACAAACTGAAACCGAGAGTGAAAACAACTTCGCTGAAGCAGCTACCGAAGGCCCAACAACAACTGAATCCTGGGGGCAGCGCAGCGCCCGTTCGCTCCCGCAGGTTCCGCTGCGCAGCCCGGGCGCACCCCCGGCCCGCCGGCAATTCACCTGCTCAGGGCACGGCTCGCGTGGAAAGCCAGCGACGTGCCCGGAGCGATGGGCCAGGGGTTGGCACCGCCTGCCGCCCCGGAGGGTCCCGGCCGCCCATCCGCCCCGGCCGGGCGGCCGGGAAGGCTCCAGGCGGGTCCCCCCGGCTCTCGCCCCCTTCCCGCTCGCCCCGCGGCACACGCGGCTCTCCCCCGCAAGGCCCCGTCGGCGCGGGGGCAAAGCTCACCCGCTGTGCCCGGGGCGGCGAGGCCGCAGTGCGGGAGCGGCCCCGGCGGCTCGCCCGCCCTGCCCCCGCCACCACCGCGGCCCCGAGCCGGGATCCTCCTCCTCCCTCCCGTCTCTCCCCCGGGAACCGCCTCGGGTGGGAAGATGGCGGCTCCGGCCGCCTCCCCGGTGCGAGGGGGCGACGGAGCGGGGGGTGTCGCTCCCCCTTCGGCCCCGCCATCCCCCCCCGCACCGGGAGCCGCGGGTGCGGAACGGCCCCGGCGGGCGCCGCCGCCCGAAGGGCGCGGGCCGGGCGGCCCCTCGCACTCACCTGTCACCAACAGCCGCCGCCGCCGCCCACGGGCCGGGGCTCGGCACGGGGGACACGGGCGGGTACGGGGGGGGGGGGGAGGGGGGCCGCTCCGCCGGCGCGGGGCCTTTCACTCCTGTCGGGTTCCCGCGGGCGCCGGGGCCTCTCGCCGCGCCGCCGCCGCCGCCGGGGCCTCGCCGCCGGATGCCGTGAGGAGGAGAGCGGAGCGCGAGGCGGGGCCGAGGGGGCGCGGGCGGCGGCAGCGCCGGGGGCGGGCGGGGCGGGGGGGGGGCGCGGGGGGGCGGCGGCGGCTCCGGGCCCGAAACGTCTCCGAGCCGAGACTCAACCACCCGCTCGCATGAGAGACCCGCTTCCGGCTCCCGGCGGAAGTCCCGCCCCCGCCGGCGGAAGGGATTGGCCGGCGCCGCTCGGCCGGGCGCCGCCGCGCGCGGATTGGCGGAGCGCGGAGGGGGGGGAGGGGACCCCGGCGCGCGCGCGGCGTGTGACGCGCTGAGCGGCGCGTGAGGCGCCTGACGTCACCCGCCGCCAAGGGGCGCGCGGGGGCGGGGCCGGCACCGCCCGCCCTCCCGCTCGCTCCCCCGGAGGCGTTTTGTCCCTTCCCACGCGCCGTAGCCCCGCCGGGAAGTGGCGGGAAAAGAGACGGGAAAGGGAAGAGAAGGAGGAAGGAAAGGGAAGGCGGAGGGACGGGAAGGAAGGGCGGGTCACGGCTCATGGCGCGGAAGCGGTGCCTCCTGTCGCGCTGTCTCCGCGTGTGTCGGCGGGCAGTGTCCAGCGGGCGCCGGGCGGCGTTTCAGGCCAGAGGGACGGAGCGCGCCGGGGCAGTGCCCGAGGCCGGCGGGGCCTCACCGGGGGCTGCGGCTGTGGGAGCACGTCCGGGTCTGTCTGCCGGTCTGTCTGCCGGTCTGTCTGCCGGTCTGTCTGCCCTGTTGACACCGGGCGCGTTGTCGCCTTCTGGAACGCTGCCATGGCAGCAGCGGGAGGGACCAGGTGCCTGTCCGAAATTACCTTACCGCGGAGTCCCAGCTCCTGGTCTAGCAGCTCCTGTGGAGCAAGACTTAGCAGTTGTGGCTCAAAGGGAAGTGATAAATTTAAATAGAATTTTAGGAGAAAAGTAAGAGCCTTATGTTTCATGTGACCTGGAGAGTCTTGTGTCATAGAATCACAGAATGATTTGGCTTGGAAGACACCCCAAAGATCATCGAGTTCCAGCCCCTCTTCTGATGGGCAGGGACACCTTCCACTAGTCCAGGTTGCTCCAAGCCCCATTCAGCCTGACCTTCAACGCTTCCAGAAACAGAGCATCCACAGCTTCTCTAGGAAATACATTCTAGTGCCTCACCAGCCTCCCACTGTTCATTGCACGGAGGGAGAGGAGGCAGAGGAAGCAAAGGGCTGAGGAACAATCCTGGGAAGACAAAGGCTGCAGCAGGAAGGCAGGATTGTTTTGTTAAGCAGGATCCACACAGTGCTTCCCTCCAACAGCAAGTTCCAGTCCCCACAGAATGGCTCCTCTCTGCCACTGCCAGGGCTTGACAAGCAAAGAAACTGCTGGGAAGTACAAATGCATTTTGTTTTAAGGTGCTTGCTTCCTCCTAGGCTGGAGAATGTCAGGCTGGACTGAACAACATGCTTGGGAAGAAAAGGGAATGCAGACAGGCAGGCACAGGACATTCTGGTTGGAACATGAGGGACTTTTGGCAGAGGTGAAGTCTCTGTAGGACTCTCCCAACTTCTCAGCCTCAAGCTCTCTCGCTCTTCCAAAGATGGGGAATAGAGTAAATCTTCATTTATATAAAACTGCAGTGAGCCCCACAAGATTCAAGAGTTCTTTTGTTTGACTAAGGAACAAACAAGTCTTGTCAAACAGTTCTAGTTATTTAGTACAGATCATCATCTATTTTTAACTACAGTTATTTAGGCAAAAGGAAAACCTGTGGTTTCCTCTTGGAACTTCAGGAAGAAAAAAAAAGGTCTAGAAAGGATCATCTTCCAGAGCTGCTCCCAGTCCTCAGTTTGTCTACAAGCTACAAATAACTGCAGAACTACATCACATTACAGCCAGTTGTCAATAGTTATCTGTACCATGCATTGCTGCCTGTCTGCATCTCGGAAATTAATCCAGATAGGATAATCCAGTTTTTAATCCTTACTGATAAGATTCACATGCCTGCCTTCCAGGTATCTGCTAGAAATTCCCATAGAGACACTACAGTAATTAGAAGACCTATTTTAAGGACAAGCACCCTTTTGGAATGGTTTTTTTTTGTGGTAGTTTTAATGTTCTTGATGTTACTGTATTGTTAAAAATCCCTTGCTAGTAGGGGCACTAAAGAACAACCCAATGCAAGGAGTGAACTCAGACCCTACTGGACACAGAGCTTTGCTGTTGATTGAGGGAAGTGCATCTCAGTGCTCACTCTTGGGCAAACAAGGGGATGTTTTCCATAGTAAGTTGTTTCACTTTTGTAGAATTGTCATGAGGAAAAAGCCCTGAGCAGATAGGCTAGAGCTTGATCAGGAAAAGGAATAAACCAGCTTTGAGAGTGGGTGTTCAGAGGGACAGACCCTCAGACAGTACCTCAGGCAGTGCAGGGAGTGTCACTGATCCATCAGGTGGTCACCACATAGCCACTGTATAAACAATTGATTGCTTAAAAGTCTACCTCATTTTTTTAAATTTGTTTTATGAAGGAGTTTGATATAATTTTGCTCTTTAATGCCAGACCATTTTTCAGCAGACTGCAGTACTTATCAAGAAAAGAAAAAAAAAAAAAAAAAAAAAAAAGGTCTGATTTTAAAGTCTCAAACATTATATCCTTGTTCTTGAGGAGCCTCAAAATTCCTTACCCCTTTAGGCATGCAGTCTGCCCAAGCTGTATTCCCATGCATTGGTGAAGCACTTTTTCTGGGAAGTAATATGAATTTTCTACCTGCCTGGCCCCCTTCTGATTCTCACTGTGGGGGATGTAGAACTTAATCTCTAAAAATGCTTCAGTTTTTTAATGGTACCCTGGTAGCTGAGAAATGTGTGCCCAGATAGGAGTGAAATATTACAGACTGACCATGGATGCTATGTGTGGTAGTAGAAACTACTCCTGTTTCTTCTACCTCTCATACTTAGCAGTCAGGAGAGAGCGTGCACCTCTGAAGGAGCAATGTCCAGTAATTGGACCCTTAGTCCACAAAAATCAAGCAAGATTAGACTAACTAATTGTTTTTTCCTTGATCTGTGGTCAATCAGATATAAAAAGAACTATGTAAGTTACTTCTCAGTATATTAGATATATTCTTAAAATTAAATTTTGGTCTGGAGAAGAGGAGTCTTGAGAGCCTCGTTGCTGTCTAAAACTCCCTGACAGGAGGCTGTAGCCAGGTCAGGGTCAGTCTCTTCTGTCAAAATTCAAGTGAAAGGATGAGAGGGAACTTAGTTGTGCCAGGGGAAGTTCAGATTAGATATTAGGAAAAAAAATGTTCACTGGAAGAGTGGCCAGGCACTGGAATGAGCTGCCCAGAGACGCAGTGGAGTCTTTGGAAGTGTTCAAGAGGTGCTTGGATGTGGCATTTGGGGATATGGTTTAGGGACAGTTTTGGAAGTGCTGAGTTGAGGGCTGGACTAGATGATCTTAAAGGTCTCTTCTAACCTTGATGAATCTTTCATTCTGTGATTCTGTAAGTTTTTAAATTAGGATTCATAGTTACGGGGTTAAAAAAGAGATCTTTGGTATGCTTAAGAAGATAACTCTGTTCAAAGAGGAACTGCAAATAATGCAGTGTTCCTGGAAGCTAAACCTAGAACTGAGCAGTCAGAAAATCAAACCCTCAAAAGTATAACATGTCCTTCATCACAAGAGCATAGAGGATTAATTGAAGTTTGTGAAGCACTTGGGTGGTATGATAAAAACTTCCACTAACACAGAACTAGATTTCTGCTTTGTAAGGAAGTTCCTGGTCTGGACTGCCTCTTTTTTTATTGTTTGTTTGTTTGTGAGTTTTATGTTTATTTATTTTTATTCCTTTGAAACACACTCATAAAATATTTTACCCTTCAGATCTGTCTAAGCTATCATGAGACAATTCCTTAATTAGATCCAGTGCCAAAAAGCAGCTGGACTGCAGTGGAGTCCTGATGCCCAGACAGCAGCACTGGGTGCCCACACGTGGTTGACAACACGAACACGTGCACTTTGTGTCTTTATTGGATTTTAGATATCAAGCCTTCTAAAGTGCTGCTGTAGAACCAGTTCAAACAACCCCACTCTCAGCAGATTTTCCCTCTGTCCTTATCCCTGCAGCAGGTGAGTCTGATTTCTTTAAGACACAGAAACCATTTTAAAATAAGGCTGTAGTGTGGGTGCGAGCCGTTGTTAAACCTGAGATTTCATTAACACCCTGTAAAATAATCCTAAGTTGTAGACTTACATAAATACTAAAACTGTTAACAGCAGCTGATTGCAAACATTCAGGAGGTGCTCTAAGAGTAATAATTACTGATAATTGAGCATAATCACAAATCTGAAAATTGCCATTCTGTTTCATGGACTTTGCACTATCATAAAACTGGCACAGGCCTTACACACACACAGAATCACACAGAATTACAAGGTTGAAAGAGACCTTCAAGATCATTGAGTCCAACCCCTTCCCTGACACTTCAGCTAACCCATGGGACTGAGTGCCACTCTGTCTCTAGATAGCAGGTCTGTAGCAGAGTCAGTACTTGACACCAGATCTTGCATATTCTGGGTTAGGGCAATATTCTGTCTTTGATAGTTATTGTTAATCTGTGACATTTGTGTCTTTAGCTTGGGCCCATTTTTAAAAGCTAATTAAACCTTATGAAAAATTGTATAATTTGTACATTTTCTGGCTGAGTAAAAAAATTTTTAAGGGGTCTGGAATCTAATATTTTCTTAGCAGTAGTGATATTAGCAATCTTCTGCCTTTGTACCTATTTTCATCATTCTATCACTACTGTTTCTGAACACTTCACAACAGTCTTTAGATATCATTATAGCTCCTGTGTGAATATGAGTGTATTTATCCCCTATCAACAGCTGGCAAGCTAAGGCATGAAGATGTTTGAACTCTGTGTTGTAACAGGTCCCATACAAAAGTTGTATATGCTCTGAAAAATGATCATAATTTTGGATCTCTGTCCTCTTAAGCACTTTACTAAGATTCTGTGGGATCATATACACATAAATTTTTATTATCCAAACTTCCAATTTCAAACATGAGCATCTTTAATTGTATTTCCTGCTCATGTTCTCAAAGATTTTAAGATTTTCTATTTCTATATCTTGTCCTGTGTGTGTGTTTGGATGCAATTTTAATTCTCTCATTCTCAATTATGTTGGACATCTGTGAGGAAAATTATATTAAATTGTCATGCCCCTAATGAATGAATTGCAAAGCTATGAATATCAAATATTTCTAGTTATAGAAGAAATATATTGGATAAGGCATTATAGTGAGCTGGGATAAGGTAGTAACTTAAATACTCAAGACTTGAAAAATAAGCATGTACCCTCTATAGAAAGATATTTGTGGCATCTTGGTTTCAAATTTTTCAGGAAAAATGTTCTCCTTGCTTGAAATTGACAATTTGTTTGGCCATTAGTTAATTTGGCATCAGATTGACTGTTTAATATGACCCTCCCATCATAGCAGAATATTATGTGCAAGAAGACCAAATAGATTTCAAGAAGTGTCTCTTTTTTGAAGTTAATATTTGGGCCAAGTGAAATATTAATTACAAATAATTGTTTCTAAAGCAAAACTTTTCCCTAAATCTATTATAATCATATCACTAAATATAATGTCATTAACATAGAACACAATATAAATCACAGAACTCTCCTGAATTTTTTATTTACTTGGAGAAATGTGGTTTTCCACTTTAACTCTGCATCAAATATCTCTCTGTGACACAGAAATGCTCTCCAAATTTCTTGTGCAGCCTGTATGGTCCAAGTGATATTGCTTCAACTGGGAAGCCTCAGGTTCTCCTTCCTGTTTCAGTATAAAATATATTCAACAGTGGGATGCTGAGGGCATAAATTTATCCTGACACCACAAAAGAAAACTGCTGCAGGCTGCTATTTCATCTGTGTATTGGATACAAGACAGGTTATACAGAGGGAAGTGGCTAAAGTGTCAGATTTACAATACTTGATGGAGGCTGGTAAATAGATGAAATTCCGGCCCAGTTTAGTATTTCAAATTCCATAAAACAGTGACTATTATTTGTTTAAAAAATAGTTTGAACTACTGTGGTCTAGTTGTAGGGTCTGAGAGATGCTTTTATGTCAAAATTCTGGATGGTCCTTTTTGCCAGGACTTCCTAAGGGCATAGTTGCAGAATGTAACACTTGTTGCATTTTAGGGTCACTGTGACTCAGGATAGAAAGAAGTCTATCCAAAAACCCTTGCAGTGCTAGTGACTCCCAGGTGCTCTCTAGTCCTTTGAGACCACCAGCAGCTGCTGTAGCTGGGAAAGGGCTTCCCAGGCCATGCCACAAACAGTGGAGTTGCAAATTGTCTCTGGTAGCAGTGCAGCACTTCTTGAGATGTACTGAAACTGCTCAGTGCAAGCAAGGAGACCATGGATCCTTCTGCCAAGTACTGGGTGTACAGTCCCTGACACTTCATTTCTGTGTCCCCCCCAAGATGATTGTTCCTGGCCTTGGTTGTTTTTTTTAACACAGCTTTGAGAACTGAGCTAACCTACTGCTTATAATGAAACATGCCAAACAAAAGGAATCTTTTGAGAGTTTTACACTTTATGGCTGGATTAGGAGGTTACATCTTTCTTAGCGATGCAAAAAGTACTTTTGCTAGAAGGTGTGATTAGGGAAGATAGCAGCGAAGGTGGCAGGAAAGCTCTGGTTGTTGTATTCATCAGTAAGGACTGAAGGACTTCTTGGTTTGTTTCTTTTCACATATCCTTTTGAATTATGGGCTTACTGCTTCTGAAGCTGCAAGGCTCAAGGTGATTATTAGATAAGTCAAAAAAGGATGTCATTCTTCCCATGCTGCAATGCTTAAAGGATAACTCTCTTGTAGATCTCCTCTACTCTGCTATATAAATGAAAAAACTAACAGCTTGTGCATTACAAATAAGAATCACATGAAAATAGGGTCTGTTGTCACTGAGAATTGATGACATCTAGTCCTGAGAATCTCAGATAATTCTTGAATACTTTAAAATAATTAAATAATTTTATGGTGAATTTTACCTATACTTGCACATATATTTCAAGATAGACTTTTTTGGGTGCATTTCAGAGATGCCCACTAGCCTGTGTCTGCTCTCTGATAAACTGACACCAAGTTCCCTGTAATTCTAAGGAAATGAGCAAAAAAGGGACAGAGAAGAGCTGGTTGTCTCTGAGCTACTTTAAGAAGACCCCTACCCTTGTCATCTGTGGCAGAGGGACAGAGTGGCCTCTAGTCTTGCACTTGGTAAGCTGGGCTTGTAAATATTTGGGAATTGCTGTACATCATAGCTACTGGGGGTTTATCTGTGTTAAAGAAATTCTGCTGTCCTCTCTCCTGTTATTTTATGCCCATAATTTACAGATACACTGTAACACATACCCATCCTCATCAGGTTTTTTGATCTATCTCTTGTGCTCTGCAAAAGCAGGTAAGCCCTCAGGGAATAAAGCAAGATTTCAAAAAGAAAAGACCATCAGGTGCTGATATTCTGTAAAGTCATGTCTGATTCTTTGCACCTCTTCCCCTCAGTCAAAGAAGACAACTAGTCTTTAGAGGCCTGTAAAAAAATTACTCCATGCTGCTGAATCCTGGAAATTGTCAAGATGATCTATTCAATACAGCCCTATGAATACTCTTCCCTCTAGCAGAGCCCTTTTCCATGACATGAGGATTCATTTCTGGTTTGCAGCCAGCAGAAGGATTCCAGTAAGAGGGACAGTTTTCACACCTGTTATTTTCTAATGCTCAGAAAGATGATGCAATTTGATCCTGTTTGAGAAGACACAATGCTTTCGTCTCATTTCATGCTTCAAGTAGTGGTCTTGGCATCTCAAACATGTTCCACACCAGAGGCCTTGATCCTCAGGATGTTTTTCAGGGGAAGCATTTTCCTGTATAAACTACTGTTGCTCTCATGAAAATTTCTGATTGATCTGCTTTCTCATCTACTGCAGAGCTTCTGTGAAGGCTGCTGATCTCTTTGACACAAAGAGAGCTCCTGCTGAAGCAACTATCTCTGAGGAGGCAGGGGTTTAGAGTTTATTCCTCCTCTCTTCCCAGTGCTTCCTTGACTCACCTGCGATGCTGACATCAACACCAACTCTCTCCTCTTCCAATGATGGTAACACTTAATTGCAGGCAGCTTGTTTGCATGAAAACTTGCTATCTTTCTTCCAGTGAAGTTTTCCCCTTCTTAGGATGTTGTGTGTTTTTTCCATCATATTGATGTGTCTTATCTTCAGTCCATGCCTTACTTCTCCCTGCTAAGTCTGTACACATGGCTCCAAGCAGGCAGAGAGAATGTTTGCTGTTTGGTTAGTACTTCTAGCTCCTGCCCAATTAATGGAATCACCCAGAAGGAGAAATGCAGGTTTTTAAAGTCATCCACAGGCTGGGCAAGGTCAGGCACTTGGTGGCCATGGATTAAGTCTGGAGCTGAAGCTCCAGAGTACCCAGGCTGCCCCAACAGTGGTTGCTGCCCATGAAACAAGGACGAGATGAAAGCACAGCCGAGTGTACCAGACTGAGAGCTGTGGCCACCCCTGAGTGGATAATGTGTGCTGGATGTTGGGAGTGGAATGGCCTGTAAAGGGAGTGGAGGGAGCCCACATGAATGGTGACTAGAGATGTCTCATTGTGACCTACTGACACATATGTTAGACATCAAAACTGAGCATACTTACCTAAGTATGGGGAAATCCCTGTGCACCTCAAGGTAAACATAAAAATTGTATAATTTATGCAGTTTTTTTTTTGCAGTCTCAGTTCTGACTTCCCCTTGGTTGTAAGAGAGAAAATAGAAAGCTGTTTTAAAGGGAAAAAAAAAGCAGTTTGTACTATAGGAAGTCTGAATAGCAAGCTTCAGCTGACTGATTCACTAAGCTAAGTGCAACATGGGAAGTTCAGTGTCAGGAAAATAACAGAGCTTTCTCTCCTGGTGGCAGGCAGCCATGGTTGTTGTTACTGGCATGGTCAGCTAACACAGGCTTTGGACACAAACTTAATATTCATCCTTCTGGTATTACTACAGATGGATAAAATCACCAGGAGAACTACCCTGTAGTGAAAAATACATATTCATACTGTTTTTCTCTCCTCAGTCTGGTGAGGTCAGTTCTGAGCTGGGCCTGGGAGCATGTCTGGTGGCTTCTGTGACATGTGCAGGTGGCTCAGTGTTCACTGGACAAATACATCAGGAAGTTCTCTGCATCACAGCCAGGTGCCTGGGACAGGCCAATGCCTGGTGACACAAAGATGAGCTCAGATGAGACAAATGCAGTGTGACCTACACATCCAAGAGATGTTTTCTTAACAACCACTTTCTGGCACAAAAGAAGAGTATTTCCTTCCAACCTCCTGTGTCTCTTCTGTGTTTGGAGAGAGAGGATCTCTGAGAGTACAGCTGTGGAATCTGAATAGGAGATAACAGTGCAAAAGTGTGTACTGATTTTCAATACAGAACCCTGATTTTCAATACACAATGATTTTTTTAAAGAGCATCATGCTGCCTGTGATGCCTTTTGCACTTCTAGTGCCTCTTCTGTGTGTGGCACAGCAGCAGCACTTCTTGGTGTCTGCTGTTATATGGGTTATACTTCTATACTTGCAGTCATGTGTTTCTGATTTTTATCAAATTGAGTTATAAGTGGGGGTATCCTGCAGAGATAACACAAATTATCTTTTTAAATAAATGCTAGAAGTGGTCTTGTATCTTGTATTTTTCTTGAGAAAGTGTGTCCATGGGTTCTGTGAAGTGAGTTGTATGGCAGATAGAGGTGAGCTGGAATTCATTGGGATAGGATAATGGTGGGTGATGTCCTGAAACTCACAGCAGGACTGATGGTCCCAGGAAATCCAGAGAGGGTCCTGCTGAGAAACCAGTGAGAAACCTACCTGCTGGGACATGGTCCAGCCTGGAGGCAAATCAACCAAGAGGAATGGAGGCAAAATGGATGAATGTGAGCTGCCTTGCTTCACAGATCACTAGGGAAAGAAAGCCTTTGTATGCCTCTGCTGATAATCCAGCACCGAGCTTGGGAGAGACACCTGAACCAATGGTATATAAGCAGATGGAAGTTATAAACATGAAAGAGAATCTTAAATAGGATTGAATGGAAACATCAAATTATGTAAAGTCCAGTCTTTCTACTGAGAAATACAAATTGCAATGAGAAACAGGAAGGGGGAAAAAAGAAATGAAGCATGTGTGGTTTGGTTAGTTGTTTGGGTGTTTTTTAAATTGAAAAAAAATGCTTTAATTAAAAAGCATATAATTGTAAAAAAGAAACAGAGTACAATAAAAAATATTTTGCTTCTCTTGACTTTGTCACTCTTACCTCTTCTGTTCATCAATTTTCTCTTTTGTTTTAAACTCCTGGCATCTTGTTTTAGAATTAAATTTTGAGTTCTTCAGGGCAGCAGCTATATTCAGATATGGAGCAGTAAACAGCCTGCAGCAATAAATCCTTACCCTGATTGGCACCACTGAGCAATATAAACACTATGTAAGTAATTAGAAAGTCTGAGAGGTGCTGAGTCCTGGATAAACACCATTCTTTTTCAGCAGCTTACATTATAGTGGAATTAATTCAAACAGTGCACAAAACCATGTCACTGCATTGGCTGAAGGCAGGCTGGATACTGCTTGGAGGTATGGAAAGTCATGAAGAGCTGGGTGAACCCCATGATGTCCTCTGGGAGGAATGATGCTCTGGGGAGGAGCTGATTTGGAACTTGGAGCTAAGCTTCTCATCCTTTGGGAAGGAAAAAAATTGACTGTTGTCTTCTTTTGTGACATTCAGGAAGGATGAAATGTCTCTGTATGAGAGAGATCCAAATTCCCATCACAGGCAGGAAACCTGAAGAGCTATCCTGCTGACTGCTTCAGTTGTCCACATTTATTTATTTAGAGCCATTTGAGATATCCTGTAGTAGGCCCCAACTTCCAGCTGCCACTTGGGAGGGAGAAAGGTCATGTTTAATATTTGGCAATTCTGTGTAAATATCTTGGATACCAGAGGCAAAGCTGGCACGAGACATCTGAGTTTAGCCAGCTAGTTGGTGTGCCAAGATGTCTGCTTTGGGGTGAAGTGGGCAGGTCTCTGGACTCCATGGACTGTAACAGAAGCCTGGACATCCAATCCACATGTGGGCACCTCCTAGTCTCCTAACCTGCAAGGGAATATTATTATCCTTTAAGATGTGCCCCAAGACAAGACTTTGTGTAGTGTCCTTTAAGATAGTACATTAACTGATTGATGCTAACATTGTGAAAGTTCTTTAGCCTCTTTTTAAAAATGAGAGGTCTTAGAGGGAAGCTGGAGTTGCATGAGCAGAGCTTCAGCCCTGCTCTGAGCAAGCGTGGTGGCCCCGCAGAGCCGGGCAGAGCCCGCGCCTGCGGCGCAGACCCCGAGCTGGCTCACACCGCGGGCCTGCGGTGCTGCCAGAGCGCCAGGGCTGGCCAGAGGGAGCTCAGGGGCAGCCACTGGCCTGGTATCGTGCACAGGCTTGTGCACAGGGCTGTGCAGAGAACGCATCTCAGATATTACTGAAAATGCATTACACATCTTCTTTTTTTTTTTTTTTTCCTTTCCTTTGCCTTAATTTTTTTTTCCCCTCAGAAATAATTTCGTTCTGAGTATGTGAATTTACTGCAGCAATAACTAGTGTTTGCTTACATGTTTGTACAAGAGAAGCACAAGGAGCCCCTAGTGTCTGACAAGGACGCTGTGGCAAAACAAATTAAAAATACAGACAGAAAGCCAGAGTGAGGAGAGAGAGGTTATTACACCAGGGATGACAATGGCCCTCTGAGACAAGTCTGAGGTCTTCTGACGTTTGACTCAATACCTCAACAAAAAAAAAAAAAAAAAAAAAAAAAAAAAAATCCATGCATGATATCAAAAACTTGCATTTGACTGGTGCCTGAAAGTTGTTGGTGTTTCTAGCTATGGGCATATGGAGAAAAGAAACAGTCATTGACTACAAAGGACTACAGCATGAGGTGTAATCAGACAGGAAATGAGAAGGGTATTTAAGATCACAGGTATTTTATCTCAGTGTTGGAGCAGGACAGATGGACTGTCTCTGTTTCCCCAGATGTTCTTAAAGAGAGAAGGAATTGACTACAACTAAGAGGTTTTTTATCTGAAAGTCAGTACCAGTATGTTTTTTCACCTCATATAAACAAAGAAAAAGAAGGGTTTGTTCTGCTTCACTGGAGCAAAAAAAATAGCACAATAGAGTTTCATTCAGGCACACAAATAGCAACTGTCCTGTGACTTCTCTATTTAAATGGGTATCCATGGTGAGATGTGCCTCGCTCTCAGTAGATGGCTGCGGAGCAGTGCTGTGCTTCACACTGCAGGCAGGGAGGAAAAGGCGTCTGAAAAATTCCCCTTGCAATGAATGAATGAATGAAAAAACGCAACAAGATAGCAAGTTTCTGGTGCATCACGCTACAAAACATGATGCCTGTGCTTTCCACCGCTGCTTTACTGTCCCTTCCCACTGCTTTTTCAGGCCCATTCCAATTAAGTGTATTCTGTACTTGCAGGCACAGGCCTGACCAACAGATGGTAAGTAAATAGGTGTAAGAACTGCAGCATCACAAGGGGCTTCCCTGCCAGGCTGCATTTCTTGTTTGCTTTCCTCCTTCAGTGTTGGTAGTAGAGATTAGTAATCTGCTCTGCGACAGCCAAGCCCGGACCAGACCCCTCCAGGCTCTTGCCCAGCTCAGAGCACACAAGGATGACCTGGTGCTGTAGGAACCAGTGCAGATGTCTGCTGTGCAAGTGGTCTCTAGCAGCAAAAGGAAAAGAGCTGGGAACAAGATTGCTGGACTTCTTGAACTACTTCTTTTCTGGGGAGAATGGCAAACCTGCCTAAAATTGAAGATACTGCTGGTATGGCATCAATGCTATTTATATGAGGGATCTGAAAAATAAAAGTAAAAATCAGCTGAAGAAGTCTGAGCTAATGAATGATGACTTCCTGGTGCTGGAATAATTATTACAATTGATGACAACAACGATCAGCTGTCTTGCCAAATACAAGCTTTGAAAAATAGTACCTTATAACTCCAAAATAAGCCAAAATTGGGTTAAGGAGTTAAATACAAAAATATTACCTCTTGGGCTGTTATTTGTATTCTGCATTAAAATACTGAGGATTCACACTTTTCAGATCCTATCAGCTAGAAAGTGTCATGTGTCATTTAAAGGTGTTATATTCTGCTAGTAGGTTGAATGTAAAATCCTCTTATAGATCATGACATTCATTGTAAAATTATTAGCAATGCTAATGCTGATACAAATTGTACAATATTGATACACCAGTGTTAATGCATTGAACTTGAATTCCATCAAAACCAGTAGAAAAGCTGTTCCTGACTTTAACTGAGACACACATCTGACCTACACATTTTTAAAGGTTATGCCTAACTGCTAAAAATGGAAAATATTAATAAAAATGGAATCTCTTTTTGCTGTCATCCAGTCAAAGCCCCCCAGATCCTTCATATATACCTTTTACCATTCATTGTTGTATTTTGCTTCCATGTCAAGCCTGGAAGCAGACTCATCAGTAAGGATTTGGTTTATTCAAACCAAGTCGAGTTAGGTGCTAACTCCAGCTGCTACCAATACAGCAGCCATTGAAATGTGAAAGCACGGTTCAGAAGACCTGATTTTGAAAGTGCTTTCCTGTGAAATCCAGCCAGCTTTTGAAATCAGACTTTCACTGTCTACCCTAAACCAACCAAATGTTACAAAACCTGGAAAAGCAGCTAAGGAATCCTGCTGGAGCAGAATTATTATCTTGCATGGCTTCTCCCTTGTCTGTCAGGGCATGCCAGAGTAGGTGTTTGTGGCGTGCCATGATCCTCACTGTTCTTTAGGTCTGTGTTCAGTGTGGTCTCCATGGACAGGCTGCCCTTTTATTTGTGTAGCAAGTATGGGAAAAGGCAGAACTCAGCAGTGCTGGCAACAAGGACTAGACAGGAGGAGCAAAATCAGATGTCTGGGGTTCTGCAAGGGAGAGGCAGGCAAGGTTTATCAGGAGATGGTGGCAGAGGTGGACGCTGGTGCAGTGCGGAGGGACGGAGTTCATGGGTGTGGCAGCAAACCCAGGTGAGCCAGGCCATGGATGGAGTGGGGAGGCACTGGGGAGGCACAGGCAGTGCCCGCTGGGTTTGATCTGTGCTAGGGAGGCAGATGCCTGCAGAGTCAGAAGCAAACTCCTGTGGTTTCCAAATGCTCATATATAGCATTCTAGCAAGCTGCAGCAGACGGCAGGTCTGGCTACCCTGGGACCCATTTCTGGGCAGCGGCTGCAAACCCTTCAAGCCTCTTTGAAGGATGGTGTGGGTATGGCTGCTTAAGGAATGGCATCCCAGGATTTCCTGCTCCTTTCCATCGCCTCTGTCTAGGTTTTGTGGCATGCTCAGCACTCTGGAACACGTGCCCAGTGCTGGTGCCACAGTCTGGAACAGCCCCCCTGAGCTGCACTGGCAATGCCATATGCCCCAGGTTGTTCAGCAGGGGCAGGGTGGGTGTGGCTCCAAGCCAGAGGAGTTACTCCGCTTCTCAGGCGGAGACGTGTGAGAGCAGACATAGCTGGACTGCTTGAATGCCTTCCAGAAGATAAATCATCTGTGAGCACTGCTGAAGTGAACTCAGCAAGCACAAAAAGTAGGGCACAGCTGACTTTCCATCCCCATTCACTTACAGTAGCAGAGTAGAAGATGTTTCAGAGCAGCCTTGGTCACTGACTGGGAGGATGTCCCAGCCAAGGGTCACCACCAAATGCATCCACCTTCCCAGCTGAGGGCTGAGACAAGCAACACAAGTTTTGTGGCACCCGACTATTCCTCTAGAGAAGCCAAAATATATGGTCTTTTCCCTTTGCAGTTTGAGAAGACCTGTGTAGAGGAGGTGGAATTTGAAGTAAGGTTGACCTTATTATGCATGTAGCTGACAGAGAAACCTCCAGTGTTAAAGGGATTTTTAAACTTTGCTCATTAGCTTGTAGCAAATCTCAGTGTGCAACCACAGAGCTATCCTTAGGCAAATAGTGTCTTCTCTAGTGAGCCTTCTTAGGTTCTCCAGCTGGATATAAATGCTAGGGGGACTTAGCATTTATAACTTTCATGGTGTATTATGTGTATCTTTGTCTTTGGAGACAATTGAAGCTGAATTTGTCTATCTTACTAGCCATGTGGCAAGTAAACACTGTGCTTGGCTTTTGTACAGGTGTTCATCACAGACAAAAAGGGAAAGAAGGGAAAAGGTAAGAAGAACCTATCAGAAGAATTGAAGGGGAAGCTGGAGTCAGCCCTGGTCAGTCCCCCTTTACAAAGTCCCATTTTAGGTGACTTGAACTGGCAGGTGAGGGCACCTCACTCTGAGGCCTGCACAGAGTGTGGGGCTTTGGCAGTTTTCTGGAGGTTCACCAGTGAAACTGCCTCTAACAGAAGGAGATGAAAAACAACTCAAAGGGACAAAGCTGCAAAGGAAGTAATAGGAAAATAACATTATGAGAAGAGGAAAGCACCTCTGAAAGCTGGCAAGTAGAAAATTAATTTCAACCTGAAACTGAAACTTTACCTGGATGAAATCAGAGAAGTTCTCCCAGGAAATAAGCAAAATGCTCCAAAATCCAGGTTTCAACAGTGAAGTTCAATGTGAGCTGCAAATGCCTCAGGGAAATGGGAGGCAGATCAGCAAATAACGAATTGCAGAAATGAAGTCAGGATGTAATAAAAGCCTCAGTACCCCTTTGAGATAACATTTGCTTTTACCTGGAGAGGTTCCTGAGAGGGTTGTGGGAGCTTGAAACAAAGCACTAGCTCCAAAATTGCAAACCTCAGAAGCAGGAAGAAAATAATTACCTCCCAAAGAAACACGTAGGTAAGAAGATGCCTCCGCTGGGAGAGGTCAAGTCAGTAACAACCATGTCTTTAGTCATCACTGAAATCCTGAAATCAGAAAGGCAGTCATGCAAGAGAAAAAAAGAATTGCTTAAAGGGCTGAAATATTTTTCTCTATATTAAAGGTGGGACGAAGCCATGAAGTACAGCTCTAACTTGATCTCCAGACCCAAAACTCACAAAAGATTGCATTTGGGTTTTTCTGGGCTGGGTAAATTCATCTGGATCTCTCAGGGTTTGGTAATGTTTAGTTCTTTGAGTTTTTCTGTCTCAGGTTTTGCTCCAGACCCAGACAGGTGTGTAAAATCCTCTGCAGAACAGAACCAAGGGCAGATTTGGTACACATGTGTTTTGTGTTGTCAAGCACCAGCTCTGAAGAGCCAGGACATTGTTCCATTGTCACTGTGCCTGTGCTCATCCTGCTTTTTGTTGAATGTGGTAGCACCAGACAGGTGCTGCCAGCATTGCAGGTGTACATTCATGCATCTGTAACTATGGGATACTAATCACAGTGAAGGCTAGTAAGATTCTGGGGCTGAGGGCACAGATGGAAAGCTCTCTTTCCTCACCAAACCCTGCACTCAGCAGCTAATCTCATCTTGCTGGGACACACAGTTTATTTCTTGGAGGCTTCACCATGGGAAGCCACACTACAGGATGCCATGGGGACAGGAGGAACTGCTCACCATCTGTCCCCCTCCACTTCCTCATGTGGGGACTCGAACCCATCAGTCATCCTGACCCAGGACCATTCTGGGCTCCTCTGATTCCTCCCGTGTGTTAAAGAAAGGGAGGGATGCTGCTGGGAAGGAAGCAGGAAGGGTTGGAGGGAAGGGCAGTTTTGTGTTCCCCCAGAGGGGCGCGGGAGGGAGGAACCATGCCTTCACAGTGCCTCAAAGTGCAGCCACACTCAGCACGCTGGCTGGGACTGGTATTACAGGAAGTACTACTGGTGCTGCAGGTACTGTTAGTGCCTATTAGCTGTGGTGTGGCTTGGTGCCGTGTCCTTTCAGTCACGGCCCTGCAGGATGTCACCTGTCACTGCTGCAAAGCCTCTGATGTGCAGGCAGGTTGAGCAGCTGCCCGCTCCTCCACACTCCCTTGCTCATGGCAGCACACCACAGCATCCTTTGGAGGATCATACTGGGATATTGTGCTCCTGAGGAGCTGTAGCCCAGGCCTCCTATGGGACATGGAATGCTGGAAGCCATTGAGCTGTTGCAAGAGGATGCCAAGGAATCCTTCTGGTGATTTCTGTACGTGGAGGGCAAAAGCTGCCATGGCCAATATACACCTGAAAGTGTGTGAGCAGTGCTGGAGGGGAAAAGAGTGGCATGGAGGGGGAAGTAGGTGAGGGTGTGGCTAGAGAGGTCAAGATATGTGGATGGAAACCACCAAAATTAGAGAGGAGTTGTCTGGAATATCCTCCTCATCAATTTCTTCATTTTGTAGAAGACAATAAGCCTGTCTTCTAGGTGAATTTAAACTTTATTGGGTAAAGATTTCCTGTCTTTTTGATAAATTCAGCCAAAAATATCAGTGAACAGCAGCAGCACAGTCTTGCATGTTCACAGATCCTTTACATGTTTTTTTACACGCCTGGTTTCAGACACATAGGAAGGACCTCTTTTCTGTGTTCTTTTCTCTTACCAGAAGCTTTTGTCCAGGCAGACCCAGGCTGTTTGTGTTCTCAGACAATAAGCTGCAATATCCAGAGATTTAAGTCAAAGGTCAAGGTCCTGTTGTGCAAGGCAGGATATTTTTTCCAGAAGTTAGTTCCTGCCCTGAAGAAGTTCCAGAGACAAAAGAAAACTCTGGCCCAGCTGACGACAGAGAAGTAGAAGACACTGGTGAGACACTTATAATTAGTCTAATGAGGATCAATCAGATGACACCAGCTGCCTAACCATTGTCAGGTCATTTTATGGGCATTACAGCAGCAGCATGGTTGTAAAGAGAAATGATAGAGGTATTAAGCAGTGACTACTTTCAGGACAGGCTTTTTCCACTCATGAATGCAGGTTTATGAAATAAAGTGTAGAGTAACAGCAGTTAATTGGGATATACCCGAAATGTGTGCTGCCTGTTTATTGAGTGCTGCAATCTCCCATCTAATGCCCACCTAGTGCCTTAGTAAGGCCCTGATTCCTGTGCACATATTCACTATAATTATCTCCATTTATACCTTTTCTACATGCAGTACAAATGTGAACCAAAATTTGGTCTTTCTAAGTCCAGAAAATACAGGCACAGAATCAATTATAATGCTAGAGGAGAATTCTAACCATTGGAATTACCTCCTGTTCACAAGAAACTTTTTTAAAATCCAAATCCATCTGGGGGGGAGTCCATCCAAATTTCTCACAATGGTTTCTAGAACATCCAACTACTCACCTCTGCTTTACATTCACTGCCCCAAGCAGCAAGTAGGTCCTGTGACTAGTTTTTCCCTTTGCAGTCTCTTCATGTTCATACATAATTTTCCAAGGGTGAGGTTTTTTCCAATAAGGAAGGAATGTTCATGCACAAATGGCAGTAGGTTGAAACGTGCATTGAGCCAACCTGGAACTTGTGGTTTAATAATCCCTTAAGACATTAACCAGGAAGGGACATTTGCCTTCTTGTGTGTTGTATAAAACTTAAAAGAGACCGAGGGAGGGATATGAATTCATCATTCATGCATTATTCAGCACTCATTATTCTTTCCCCTACAGACTGCACAAGTGACTGAACTCACTCTAGTCAATGGAAGTTCAATCACTACTGGCAGTAGACCTAAAGCACATGCTGGCTGACCAGTGCTGGTGTCTGCTCTGGGGGGAGCTGAATCCCCCCTGCCCAGTGAGCTGGTGGACACAGGTATTCAATGATACAGCTGCCTGTGAGCTGAACTGAAACCGTCCATCAGATGTTGTGTACTGTCGGCAGGAAAGAGGAACAATGTGATTATGGAAGTTTTATCTCTCCTGCTGCTGAGCTCACTGTAGAGAGGCTATGAAGAAACAAACTCACAGACTATAAAAAGCTGTGTTGTAAAATTATTATTTACATACAACATAAAAATTATGTTGTATGGTAATGAAAGGTCATTTGCCTGTGTTTGGGATGAAAGTCACAGACCTGCTATAGCTAATTCTTGGAAGGAATGGTAACTTGTGAATTTTTCACATGCCTATTTCCGGGATTAGTGCATCACTTAATTTATTCTATATGTGATATGAAGAGGTTAAAGAGATGCAACATAAAAGCATGCAAAAAGCCACACTCTCTATCCAGATATATTAATAGTTATCTATTAATAGATCATGTTACATGCAAATATGCTTCATGCTAACATTATTTAGCTAAAATACAAGCAATAAATATTGTTCTCTAAGGCACAGGAAATACATTCAAAACCAGTCTATGTTTTAATAGATTTCTTGTGTCCTTGATAGACTTAAAGTCAGATAATCTACATACCTGACACAGTTTAAGCAACCAAGGCAAAGGAGAGTGTGAAAAACTTCCCAGCATTGCTTCATTGAAATCACAAGAATACTTTTCCAAAATCAATGCCTTTTCTAATATTCACTCTCAATTCATTTATATACCCAATTCTTTTTTTTCTCACTTGTGCAATCTACAACCAAATCTGACTGAAATGAGAAAAACCTATTCAGCACAGTGGCTAAGCAGTTAAAAATGTCATCCAACAATTTGCCAGGCCACTGTCACAAATATGTTGCTAGGTGACTGTGGATGTTGTCAGCCACTAAAATACATGCATTTTGCAGATGTATTCATTAAATCATTTTCTGTTGAGTGACTCTGCAGTACAATGAAATTGAATGCCTTATTAAGGACCTAAATATTTTTAAATATATAATGTAATCTGAATTATATTGAAAAGTGTCATTTGTTGTGTAAGTGGAGGAAAGGGATCCAAATATGGGAAATTTGACTAAGGGTTTCTAGAGATTCAGCTCCCTAGAAACTGCAGTTTTACACTATCCTCTTGGGTTTTGTAACTTCTGTGCATACCTAATGCTCACATTCTGCATCTAATTATTCTACAGCTGATCCCTGTTAATTGGCATTTCTATCAGCTAGTGATATGACTCATTAACCCTTTGGAAAGCAGTCTTTCAAAAGTTAATAACCGTAGAGTTTAAAACTTCAGGCTGACGTAATACCCAGTCATAAAAACAGTGGCTGTGAAGTATGAACTCCAGGCTGCTTCAGGTGTCATTCTGGGAGCTGATTTTATCAGTCACACGGAGTTCACCCCACAGTCAAGACCCCAAAAGCTGGGCTGCTTTTCCAGGTTCCTGTTCCTGGCAGTGGCAATGCCATGCATGCAGAGGTTGGTCTCTCTGTGAAAGTGAGCCAGAAATGCTGCCAAACTCCTGGCAGTGTGCACTGGTGACATTGGAAATGACTAGGACACACATTTAGGTTCTGAGCTCAGGTATAAAAACCCGTGTTAGAGGGTTCTAATCTGCAAGCTGACTCCACACTTCAGTAATGGGGACAATAATTGGATACAGCTATCTTTTGTAGTGCAAGTCAGATCTACAGATTCATTCTGGCCTCGATATCTACAAATGTACATTGAGCAGATATGAGGCAGGGTTAAAGAATGTGCTACTGGTTGCATTTTTCCTAGAGCTTTGAACTGTAACATCTGTGTGTGCTTCCTGGTTCAATGTTCATCTGGAATGATTGAGAGATTACTCAGAGTGGTTTGGCAGGGACTTGCAAGATCACACTTTTCAGCTCAGACCAGCCTGCATCAAAGGCATTGACACGTGCATGGATTTAAGTGTAAACTGTCCAGAGAGAAAAATGTGCTAGTGTTAAATCCAAAATTATCTCCTCTGGCTCAGGGAGTTCCCGGGCCATGAGTGATGGCAGACTGAGTGTTTTTTTCTGAGAAAATACTGCTATTTATTATTTTTCTGCATTCAGCAAATTTTTCCCTAGGCATCTACTTTTGGCCACATATCAGAAGTGAAATACTGCACCAGATGGATCTTGACCTGATCTCTGTGGCCAGTATTATGTTCTTAGGCCCGTGCAGCACTGACTCTGTGACAATCTATGTGATTTCCAGCAGCATGGGGAGTTCATGTCATTGGTCTCCAGGGAGTTGTAATAGGTACAGAAGGAAAATATCACAGAATAAATCCTTAATCTTTCTGGCAAAGCTGAAGGGAGGGCAGCAGTTTGTGAGGTTTATGGTTACTGTAGGTGCAGTTTTTAAGCATAGCTTAAATAGTTGTATGTGTTATGCCTCAGCTAAGTGTCTTTTACCACATCAAAAAAAAGTTTAGACAACATAAAATGTTCTCTGTTCTAAAAGAATGAGGTAGCACTTCACAGTCTGTCTGCTGGAGGTTGTGCTGTCGTGCCATTGCTCCAGGGAGAAGTGGTGTTGGAGGAGATTGATTGCTCTTCCTCTCAGCTTCACTGGCATCAGCTAATGAAACAGGAGACAGTGGCCATGAGTTGTGGCTTGGGATGTTCAGACTGTACTGTGTGACATCTTGAGATCCCTTCCAATCAACATTTCTGGAATCTGTAGAAGGCCTACATTCACCTGAATCAGTAACTCAAGGCAGCTATTCCAGAGCATCTCAAATGGCTTCACACGTTTATGTGATGGCAGCTGCATCCTGTCCCCTCATCAGCAAAATTCAATGGGAGTGATGCAGCTGAACTGGCTGTCTGACAATTCACCAGCCAAGCAGGTGGGTATAATCCACACCCTTTGGGATAACCTGGCATATCTGACCTGCTCTTCAGACGTCACTTCAGAAGGACCTGTGTCTATTATGATTCTGTGTCATTTTGAAGGAGGTGATTCTGCTTTTGTGAGATCCCACCTGGAGTATTGTGAGCAGTTCTGCTGTCCCAGCACCAGAAGGACATGGAACTGTTGGAGTAAATACAGAGGAGGGAGGGTCATGGAGTTGATAAGAGAACTGGAGCACCTCTCCTGTGAAGACAGGCTGACAAAAGTGGGGCTGCTCAGTCTGGAGAGGAGAAGGTTGTGTGGAGACCTCACAGCGACCTTTCAACATCTAAAGGGGATCTACTGGGAAGCTGGAGAGGGACTCTTGATCAGGAACTGCAGTGATAGGACAAGGAGTAATGGGTACAAATTGAAAGAGGAGAAATTTAGGTTAGATATTAAATGTGGTTAGACAATGGAATTAACAGTTTGCCCAGGGAGGTTTTGGATGTCCCAGCCCCAGTGTTCACAGCAGGGTTGGACAAGGCCTTGAGCAACCTGGTCTAGAGGGAGCTGTCCCTGCCCATGGCAGGGGGGCTTGGGACTAGTTCAAACCCTTATCATTCCATGAGTATCTCATGTGTCCAGAGATACCTCGAATGACAGGACATGCTTGTCTTTAGGAAACTGAATCAAGCCCTGGATATCTCCTGGGGTGAACAGAAGCAATTTTGCTTTTTCATCTGCAGTACAGAATATGTCAGGGTATCCTCAGTGGCCTGTTCACCTTAAATAATCATTCTCTGCAAGGCTGTGATTGGTAGCTTTAGCTTGCAGAATCCCAGCACGGGGTCAAAAAAACACCCAAGCGCTCCAGTGCACAAATGATGATCTGGAGTAAAGCCTTGCTGTCAGATTACATTTGTTCAACAACTGCAGTTGCCTAACCAGGGCCACAGTCAGGCTCGTGTGCGCGGTAGCTCATTTACACGTTGTTTGGGTTTTGCCTCTTTCTTTCTACTGTCACTCAAAGTGGAGCTGGTCCTGCTGGCTTTTTGGGGAACAGCCACCCTTTAGCAGTTCCCACGGTGGCAGGACAGGGGGTGACACAGCCTGGATCCCACTGATGTTTTAGCACAGACACCAAAGGGACCCTCAGTGCTGGAAAGCATCTGTCACTAGGCCAAGCAGAGAAGGATGAGCCCTAGGGACAGTCAGGTGGTCTCTAAAGTTAAAATTACTTAAATCAATTGTTATTCAAGTGCAATTGCTGTAGCTTCCTTGTGGTCTTTCCCAGAAGCCTGAATACACTTGCTTTTCTCAGTACAGACAGTGGAATATCTGAAATAAAATATATTCCTATTGACATTTCTTTTAATGCAATGTCAGAAGTTTCCAGAAAGATGCTTGAACTGTAGAAATTTAAGTCAATATTACTTAAATTTAAAATGAATTCTCTGTTTTGAATCTGAGCAATTGACTGCCTTGATCTTGGAATCAAAGTTCCAAAGAGAGCTTCCCACAACATGACGTGGAAGGATAGAGATGTGCTCCACACACTGGAGATGGAGGGAGTACTGTAGTAGAGCCAGGCTGTTTCCCTGGAAATCAAACCACCTGAAACTTGGCTGTGCTATCAGAACACTGCAGCCACTGCCAAGGTCCTCTCTGCATATTTAAATTTACACCAACTCTGTGTTGTGACAAAGTGCCAAGCACTGATGGGAACCTTCTGTCTCTAGTAAGAATTTTGGACACATAATAACAACAAAGGATTAATATAGCTTTGCTTGAAAGCAGAATTTAAATGAGGTTATTTAGGAAAAAGCAATCTTATTTCTTTGAAATACTATTTCATTATACAAAGATATAATATATCAACATTTAGCTGGATTTTTTTTTTTTTTTAACAACTACTTTTTAGCATTTCCAGACTGAATAATATTTTCTAGAATATATTTATTCTGGAATGAGCTTTTGCAGGTTTGAGTGATAGAATCAATCAAGAAACTGACTGTGTATGTTTAACAAGAAAAACAACAACAGTAACAGTGGTAGTAATAATAATAGTAATAAACCAAACTTAATTCTGAATAAACTGAAAATGTGGAAAACCTCAGTTTTACATTTTGCCTTTTTTTAATGACACATACATGATTTTCTGATGCATCATTCAATCCTTTCTTACAAACTACTTCAATATTCTGAGATTCACAGGGATCTGTTTAGTTTATCCTTGCTTTGAGAGTCCATTTGATTATAGAATATAAGCATTATCAGAGGAACAAAACACTGTAAACTAAAAGCTGTTTAACAGAGACAAGAGCAACACAGAAAAAAATTAAGACTTAAAGCTTTATTAGCAACACATGCAGATGAGATCACAACGGAGTACCCAACGAAAATGGTGTCTTCTCACTAGTTTTTGTCTTCAAACAGGCACTTGAATGTCAAGGTGATGGTGAGCTCTTCTGCAATAATCTTGTCTCTGGACCACTCCGTGAGACTGAGGGAGACCTGAGGAAACTTGCCCTGGGGGAAAAGACCAGAACATTAAATTTTCCTCTTCTCCTAACACAATTCCCTAATCACCATTGAGCAATTATCCCTTTCCATTTGCTCTAAAAGGAAAACAAGTGATAATGTAGATTAACTTAAATGGCTGATGATTATTCAGAGATGTAGGGTGACAAGAGTTTCCCTAAATCGAGCAGACTGGATCCTGCTGTGATATAAACATACTTCTTCATGACCAAGGCTTTAGTATTTCTCCTTTAAATTCAGCTTTGCTCAGTCTTCCGAAGGGGCTGCACATAACAGCGCCTCTGGACTGGCAGCCTAGTACATTTAAAATAAACTTTGTTACTGATGGGTTATTGTAACTGTCACAGAATTTTTAAAAGTTACATTTTCCTACAGCCCACTAGAGAGGTGTTAAGTCATTAAAAGAATGTGTGGTGTGTTTGTTTATTTATTTATAAAGGACATATTAATGGTAGTTTAATGGACCAGCAAACTTTGCTGTTTCAAAATAACAGTACATAACTGTTGAATGTGCTTTCTAAAGCTGTTGCACTGGCATCTGCTGTTCAGACTGTTAATACTTTAATATTTTGAAAAGCAAGTTAAATGAACTCTTGAGTGTTAATGTACATTGCACACATACATGGGCACCCAATTTGCTCATTTTGGATGAGGCCATGACTGTATAAACAGAGATATTTCAGAGAAATGTATTCACTGGTTTATCTTCAGCACAAAACACCAAATCATAAGTAGCTAATATTTTATTTTTCACATGAAGCACTGCAGTACAGTCCCACTCATTCCAAGATTGGTGCTGAGAGGAGTAAGCCAGCTCTTGCAGGATGTACCTCCCTTGCTGTGTGTGGTTCATGGCGCACCCCTGCACATTCTTGCTTTTCTTCGAATGGATGTTGAGTTATCTTTAATGAAGTGCACTCCTACTGAGATCACTTTTAATGCAATGGTGGAAGTTTCCAAAAAGACATTTAAGCTGTAGAAATCTGTGGGAGTAGCAATGCTTAAAGACTAAACCTTTCTACCGTGGCACTAACAGAGTGCTTCACTTTCCACATAACTTGTGCTGTTACCAAGGGCCATTTTGTATCACTGAAAATAAACAGAGTAATTCTTATTCACAAAGCCTGTCTTGCTGGCCTCATTCCTAATGACTTTGGACATAACGCAATAAACTTTTGCCACTTCCACTGTGCAGGAACTGTGCTCTCCAGCATCCCCATCACCTCTGTGCATCAGGTGAATTTGATTTTCCTGTAGGTTTTACTTACCCACATTTTGTTGTCCCTGGGCCTGATGCATCCCAAATGGCTCAAGGTTTATTTTGGGAGCATGTGTGGTCCCTGTGAAAGGCTGAAAGCAGGACAACAAGGCAAGGATTGAGTTTGAGGGATGCTGATAGTTGGTTTGGAGCATGGGTTGATGAGGGGAAGGAGGCTGTGTTAATGGGAAGGCTACCTGCTGGTTCCAAGGTACACAGGGAGCTGCAAAGTGTGGAATTGGAGGCATTTATTTTACTGATGCTTTGCTAGAGAGAACATAAAGTTGGAGCAGAGAATGAAGTAACTGGTATTTGTTTTGCTTTTGTGTTTTTACTTCATTTGTTCTGTCTACACATGTCTAAGCCTCAAATTCCAAACCACGATTTAATCCCTTCTCCTCTGGAGCCCTTGGAGGTAGAAAACAAAGTTGTGGTAAATCATATCATTAGACTTTAATAGCCAATATACAGTAAGTAACATTTTTTCCTCCCAAGGGAGTTATTTAATGTTTAATGAAAATACCAATTTGCATAATTCACTTGCATTATAAAGGTCACCAACAGTCTGTCACTAGGAAAACAGGGTAATTGCTTAAGATAAATATCTTCCATTGACAAAAGAATGTTAATTTGTTGAAAAGGACTGTTAAAAATATTGTATTTTAATTTTAATTATATTATCTTTATTCTATTTTTGAGAATGTCAGAACTTCTGCAGCAGAGCTCTCAAAGCTGTGTATCACTTTCTCAAAGGCAGCAGGTGTTGAGACCAGGCAGACCAGGCTTCTCTATTAGCCTGTAGATGAATGGCAAAAATATCCATAAATATGAGAGTTCTGAGGGAACCTAAGTGATGGACAATGTAGAAGAAGGTGTTTGGGTCAAAGACACAGCGGTCCCACACTGTGTCCCCTCTGTGCTGGGATCAGGAAGACCCTGACGGTTATACTCCATCACCAAAACCTTTTGAATCACAAATAAAGTATTTGTTTTAAAGTTGTGGTCTAAGAGAAAACAGAGAATGGTTCTTAGTAAAGCACAACTTGGCCAAGCACTGGACACCTGCTGAGCCTTTGCATGAGCAAGCCCAGCCAAGGATTGGACATCATGGCATCCACATAGGAAGAAGCAGATGATGGAAATCTCTGCTGGGAGAGTGTGTGGAGCCCAGCACTGATCCTGACAGCTGCAGACTGTAGGCTGCTTTGGGCCAGGGGCCACCACCATGCCCAGAATGTTTGCCAGGAATATCCAAAATGGGCATCCAGCTACCAGCTGTGCTGGAGCACCCTGCATTCCCAGGGGAATATGTGTCAGAACCGGCCTGCAACAGGGACTTTCTAAATTGTGAGTCTATGCAATGTAGCCACAGCCACACAGGAGTACTCCAGGGCTGGAGCAAATGGTGTCACTTTGTATCTCATTGTCCTGCTTCACCGCGGAGATTCCTATCAGAGCCATCAGCAGGGCTTGTAAAGATGACTCAATCTAATAGAATCCTTTCCCCATTCACTGTAAAGCCAGCAGGACTTCTCTCCTATAGGTGCACCACAAGGGTGTCTTTAATACAGGGAAGTGGCCCTGAGTGACACACTGTTTGCAGAGGGACAAACCTACTTTTGCAACTCAGCACAATAGACCAAAGCCACACTATGTTTCATTTAATGATTACTCCTGCACAAAGCTTTCAAATAATAAGCACTTGCATATTTTAAACCTGAGCAAGCTAAACATTTAATTTACTATTCACTTGACACCACTTTAGTTCATTAAAACCTCTGCAGCATTGGAGAAGGTGAAGAGGGCAATATGATTAAGATAGCATGATTAGGGCAGGGCACGGGGTTCTCTCAGCTGAGAGTTGAGGGAATCTTGTTCTTTCCTTCGAAGACAGCAGTGGTGGTTTACTGTAAAATGCAGGTGAACCCAGTGGGAAGAAATGATGATGTCCAACATCAGTTCAGAAGGCTGAATGATTTCTTTATTATAACTATGCTATAATACATTAATATACTATATAAAGGAAGATACTAAAACTACATACCTACTTTTCTAACTGCCATATCTGACTCACAACTTGTGACCTTCTCACGAGAGTCCAGACACTGGTGGATTTGATTGGCCATCAGGCTCGAGCAATTCTCACCAGAATCCAATGAAGTAAACAATTCTCCAAACACATTCCACATAGGAAAAACAAGGAGCAGAAATAGAAATTGTTTTCTCTTTCTTTCTCTCTGTGCACCTCTATGAAAAATCCGGAGAGAGGGAAAAATGTGCTTGCCACAGTGGTTGTCCTTGGCTGGGCCAGGAGGAGTTCCAGGCACCAGGTTTCCCTGCTCTTGGGCACTCTGCAAGGTGATGCTTTGGGGATAAGCCTTGTACTGCACAGAGTGATCCCAGCTGTTTACCTACAGGTCCCCAGAGAAGTATTTTTAAGGGATATGATATTGATAACTCAGATCACCTCTGCTGTGATATAGAAGCCATCTAATTTTTTAATACCTTTATACAAGTAATTATATACATGTATATATATTTTAATGTTAGTGTTGCCACTGTGAAATAGAGTAGACTTTATTAATAAAATCCTGTTGCCACTGTGAAATAGAGTAGATTTTATTAATAAAATCCTGGCAGCTATGAAAAGATGGGGGATGCCACAGCAGCAGCAGTGAGGGCCTACAGGTGTTAGGGCTGATGTCCTGGTCTGGCCTCAGTCTGACCCCATCCCCAGGGAGGTGTCCAGTGCCCAGGGCTGGAGCTGTTCCTGCTCCCCTCCCAGGGATCTGAGGCACCACACACAGCCAAGAACTGAATGTGCAATTTCTGCAAAATCTGTCTTATGCTTGCACTTAATCACAGAACTTCTTTTTCCACCTCCTCACAAATCAAGACCCAGGGAAACAGTACAAGATTCAATGCTGGATTTAGGCAGATTTCTGGTCAGAGGCTTCTCTGCTCTGCAAGCTCTCCACCCACTATGTTGAGCCAGGGTATGATCATCCCAGGTGTAGCTTCCCAGCTACTGGAAGCCATCTCATTTGAGATCTGTGGCTGGTCACTTCTGTTTTGAATTTAGGTTCTGTGTGATTTCCCAACTCTCATTAAAGAGAATTAGAGCACAATAAAAATAGGCTTTAAGGGACCAGCCTGTCCAGTCATTCAGGAGGTTCCTTATAGGATTATTTTCTTGATACACAAATTCATGTAAATGGTCACTAGGGGCTCTTTGGTATCCTTCCTAAGAGTGGCCAATAGCAGACATACAGAAGAGAGCTTTCCAGTAACAGACATATGGAAGAGCTTCCCAACAGCAGCACTTCCACACAGTATCCCAGCTTTAAGCTGTCTGAAGTTTAGGCCTCCTTAAACCACAAGTGGCATATTTATCTTAAAAAAATTAATGCAACACTTCATCTAAAAATAATCACATGGAGTCATACATTCTCTTGTTCCTCAGCATTTGAATCACTGCAGCTGACTCCACAGTGTCACAAAATACATTTTGAGAATGAAAAATATAAAAAAATTTCCTAGAGTGAAATACTTAAAAATAAACAGATTCTCTCACTCTGTAAAGCACATACCTAAGTCATGTTGTTTCAGAAAGTGCTGAAGGCTCTGGATGAGGATGAGGAAGTTCTGGTCACTCCTTGGTGCCCGAGGTCACACATGGCCAGAGCTGTGGGCACCCTACCGGCTTGCATGCAACTCAGCCTGCATCAAGCTCTTACTCACACTTGTTTTCCCACATGAGCTCAAAACCTGAAAACAATTAAACTGCTAGAAACCTGATTTTTCTCCAAAGCTGAGATCTGTGGTGGAAGTCCCATGAGTGCTCACAGAGGAGCAATGCATCAGCACAGGGCTCAGAGCAAACACCAGAAGTGCAGCTGGGGGACCAGAGCCATCCCCGCTCTAACAATGCTCCGGCAGCCAAGAAAACTGACTCTAGCTGGCAACGAGCAGGAGGCAGGGAAATCGTCTTCACTGGTGCTACGGATTTTTTCCCTCTTCAACCAACAGTTTAAAGGAGACACAGAGGAATGACTGGACCCCAAATACTCTGTTGACTGAATCTACAAATAGATTCTGTTGTTCACATTCTGCTGCTCAGGTGGTTTCTGGTAACCCCTAAAATGACAAAACTCATCTCCAAAATGGTCAGGTTGTTAAAAATAACAGTATCCTGTTCTTACATACTACAATTTCATATTAATTTTATTTGGGAGTGTATGAAGGAAAAGAGGTTAAGCCAAGCCTGGATTTATGCACGCGATTTTTCTTTGACTACAAAAAGGAAAAGGCTGAGACACCTTCATTTAGGTGGCTTTGATTCACCCCCAGCGCTAGCTCTGAACTGGCTGTGCGTGGTCATCACCGCGTGTGACAAATACCCCTGAGCGCCCGGAGCAAGGTCTGTACCCAAGGACTGAGGCGCCCTGCTTTGGGAAGCTGGGAAGCGTTGCCCTCAGAGAATGCAGGTTCTAAAACAAAACCTGTCTGCAAGGTGCTCGTGGGGAAAAGGAGGCAGAAGTCAGGTAGCATCTCCCCCTGCTCCACCCGCTTCACACTAATTATGTGACCTGAAAGCTCATGCCTTAATTAGCCCGGACACAAATTACGCTGGCTCCTCCTGGTGGCCGATCCCTCCGAGCTCGCCACGCACGGCCGCGGGTGCTGGGGTGAGCGCTCATCCCCCGGGCGAGCGGCCGCGGCTTCGTGCGCGCTGAGCGGGGCCCGGAGCCGCCGAGCGAGCCCCCCCCGCCTCTGCTGTGTCTGTCACAGCACTCGCGGCCACCACTCTGCCCCTGTCGTCGGTAGGGTTTTGCTGCTCGTGGGCTGGTGGTGACAGTGTCCCTCAGCACCGCAGGAGGATGGGTGGTGGGCTGTGCGTGCTGGGGCTGTGGGTGGTGCTGCTTCTTAAGGGGCCATTCCTGGTGTGCGCTGCTGGGACTCAGCCCTGCACATTCAGCTCCAGAAGGAGAGCTGGAATAGCACAGCTGAAAAGCTCGCTAATGCAGGGGGTAACACATACAGTCCCATAATAAAGGAAAGCAGCAGGATTATGAATTGAGCCAGTTTGTGTTCCCTAAGCCTACCCAGCATTCATTTTTTTGAACGGAACAATTCCCCTCTCAGCATAGAGGAACCAGCGTCCCCCCCCAGGGAGGCTCGCCTCGGGAGGGGTGTGGGCAGGTCAGAGGACACTATGCACTTTCATGGTAAAATTTGAATAAATATTCTGCATGGAAACAGGCCCAGTGACTGAGCATGCTGCCAGGCTAGCCTGGAGACCTGGCTGCGTTTGAAGGACTGTGGTTATAATTACTGTCACCATTACTTGCATCAAGAATTACAACCACATGAGTTTGGAGCCTCATCACTTTTAGTCAGTGCTCTAAAGCTGCCTCTCTCTTATGCACGCCCAGAGGTTTACTTGACCTATTTTTGGACAGTGAGGAATTATTTATTTTTATATACAGTCTTCCCACTTAACCATGATAATACAGTAAACAGGAGGCTGGGAGGAACAGGAGTAATATACCTGCACTCCCACCCTGACTATACAACTCAACAGGGAGCAGCCCTGGATGTAATACTGATTAGTGTTACAGAAATCCATCATACTGAAAATGCTGGCGCCACAAAATACAGAAAGGGGATGAAGATTACCTCAGGCTGTGTATTGTCAGATATTCTGTATGGAAGAAATTCACAGAAGCCAGAACCTTTTACAGGTGTGAGATATGAGACCTCTACCAGTTCCTTCTTCATCCCTCTTTCCTGACAGCTGAAGTGTTGAATGGTATCAAAGGAATATCTGGTTCCTAGGGAGAAATAATATAAAAGCCCAGTGGTGCATTTATATTTGTTCCAGGAATAGGATAATTATTTGGTTTATAGTTAAAGAGGATCTGTGCTCCCCATTTCCTTTGTATGTTCATCTGTAGCTCCAGTATAAGGGCTACAGAGGCAAATCTTATATACAGCTCGTATTTGGGCTTCAGACTCAACCCTCTTTTGTTAAGCCCCAATAAACATCCATTCATGGGCACCTTTGACCCCCAACACTTTATCATAGCCATGGACAGACACAGCTGAGGAGCACAGTGACACAAGAGAAGCCAGAGGACATCAGAGTTTTCAACAAGTAAAAAAACCAAACGACAACTAGCACAACAAAAACCCCAAGCAAGACTCCCCTCTTCCATCAAAAAAAAAAAAAATAGAAGAATCTATAGATGTGGTGACATATCTTCTGTTTTTCTCAGTTTGGCCAACAGGTGAGGGATGAAACCAAAACGTATAAAAGAAAAAAGGTTTGAAATAATTTGGATATATATTTTAATGGGGTAAATGTAATTTAAACATGCAAATATGAACAGCCAGTGGGTTGCCCTCAGGAGCTGGATGCATGTGTAAAGCACAGCATCCCATGGGTGGTACAGGAGTGAACACCCATTCAGGTGCAGTATCTCTGTGAGGAACTTGAGCGTGGGCAGCCTGGGTCGGACCAAAGCTCTGTCCAGCCTTGCATGCTGCCTCTTTTACTGTTTCATAGCAGATTTCCAGAAGAACTTGTGAGAACAAGAAAATGTCCAGCTTTGCCTTCCTGAATTGAAAATACTGTGGCCCAGCCTCCAGCAATGTGCAGCTCAGGGATTTCCTGAGCCAGAGGTAGTGTCTTTAAGTTCAGCAGTTGTTCATGGGCACTTGGCTGAGTCTGTTCTCCCAGAGATGAATCCACACTGCTCACGGGTGTGCAGCTGTGCCAGCTCACTAACTACTTCCCCACCGGTGATGCTGTCCTAGATAAGTGGCATGTGCTACATTTTCCTTTTATCTAGGCTATAAAGTCAGTGTGAAATTTGTATAAATGCAGCACAGATAAAAAAAGATAGGACTATTTCTATAGGTGGAAAGACTTTGAAGGTGGCAGTACTATATTTCTTTAAGACTGACTTTGTGTTTGTTCCTGCAGTGCCCATTATGAGGAGATCATATACTATGTTGGGAATAGCTCTGTGCTGTAAAAGATCTCTATTTCTCCAAAACCTCTCTGTGTGTAGTTCCCTCCTTCTCCATATTTAAAGCAAATTATTCTTTTTCATATAATTGTTGTTTGGAGTCAGAGGCAAATATTGATAGATAGTGACAGAGTTTAATTTATTTCTTTGGTGAAGATTGATTTTTCTTGGGTTTCGACAGCACTGGCTGCCTTCCCAGAAGCGTTTCTGAATTTATCACTGCTGGGTGCCAAACTGAGATGGAAAAAACAGCTTTTAAATATAAAACCCCTCAAACTAGGGGGGCATTTCAGCTTGGTGAAGTTCTGGCCATAACCCCGAGTGCCACTGGGTAAGGACAGCTGAGAGGAATTGTGGCAGTGATTTATTTAACAGTGTCAAAGGAGGGAGATCAGCCTTAGAGAGGGATGCTCCTGTCTGCCATGGGGTAATTACTTCTCACTCCTAACTTTTGGTTCATGCTGAAGATCTTTTCCTTCTTTGTCACAGTTGTGTCTAGGCACTGAGTGAAAGAAATGAGAGTGTAAACTGAGACAGACTTGCCCATCTGCAGTACTTTGCAGTATTCCAGATCTCAGAGCCACTGTGGGAATCCAGCTGCTCAAATCATTGATGGTAAGAAGTTTCACTTCACATTGCCTGGCAGAAGAAAGCTCCTGGCCTTGCTTTTTGAGTCTTCCTGCTGACCAACCTCATGAGTTTTAATAGCTCCCTTCTGATGGCAGTGTCTGCAGAGGGCAGGGTGAAGCCCACTGCTGAGGCATGAGGGAGGTGATATTCCATGGAGTTACACGGGGATGCAGCTGCTGATGTGACTTGTGTAACATTACATCACTGGAGCTGTACACACTTGTACACAGCTGAGCTCAGCCATGGTGCTCCTCTGGTGAAGTACAGCTGCTCTGTCTACTCTTAGTATCATGCTACAAGACAAATAAGGAGCCAAGGCAAAGTAAGTTGAATTTTGTACTAAACTGGAAAGATTAAATACTTTTATTGACTTCATCAGACTGGGCTCAGAGTGAAGATATTTAGGTTTTGTGCCAGGGTCTGTGGTGTATGGCTCAGGCTGCCAACAGCAGTCCATGTAAGCACCATTCAGCTGGTGAAGTTACCACGGCTCCTCTCTGTGTAAACCCCTTGTAGCGGCTACTCCTTGTTGCACTCATCTGGCTGGGCAAGCTCTCAGCACATCCTTCCTGAAGGGGTTGCAGCGGGGGGGATGTGGAACAAACAGAAGTAGAGACAGGAGGTTATAAAGCAGTGTCAGGAGAAACACCCTCTTCCATCACAAGAAGATCAAGGCAGTTAACAAAAAGTCTGGGCACCCGGCAAGATCAAACCAAGCTCCACTGCTCAGTCTGCTCAGAGATCCTCCCCTCCCTGCAGCAATGCGGCAGAGCCTCTCACTCCCTCTAACGTTAAAGCAATGCTTAATTTAAAAGAAAAGGAACTCCGATTGTTCGGCTCTCTGGTTTTCACCACCTCAGGGAAAATGGAATGCCCCTCTCACTTCCCAGGTGAGAAAGTGAAAGCCCACAGACGAAGTTGTTTCCCAGTCCTTTCCCTTTGCAGTGAGCTCTCGTCCTGGTGCGCCCAGCTTGCCCTGAGACAGGAGGGATCTTAGTGCTGGCAGGGGAACCTGGTGTCTCCTCCCAGCGAGAAGCACCTCCCAGCTGATTCATTCGGGTTGAAGAGGAGAACCTCTCTTTTTACCAAGGATCTCACCTCTCTGAAGACGCTTTCTAATTAATTATGCTCCTCTCTGAGCTTGGCAGCAGTAGCTGGTGCTGTGAAGCACAGCAGCCTTTGCTGATAAGCCCTGCACTGTTCATATCTTCCTTTCTTTGAATGTTTTCTATCAGGAAAGTACCAATTTGTATTTCCTATAGAAATTGCTCCCGGCTGCCAGGCTGGATGGGCTTTTCTTGAACAGAAGTGGAAGTGTACTGAGACGTTTCTGCTCTTCTTCTGTGGCATCAAAGGAAGCAGCATGTGACATAGAAAAAGGACAAAGAGGGATGCAGCCAGTGGTTCCTGCTTTCCTGCCAAGCAAAAGTGCCATGGAAGAGCCTTCATTTCCCTTTGTTCTTCCCAGCAGATGGTTCTTCTGAGTGAGCACAGGAGTGCCAAAATGCCACTTTTTCTCTTGTCCCAGTGTTAGGTTCTACCATTCAGTTTTGAGTTCTGACAGCATTCTATTTTAAAGGAAGCACTTTCCTCCTTTAACCTCTGCCCTGGTGATGGGAGCTGCAGACCCTACTGGTCCCTTTGATGGGAATACAAGACATTCCTCATACTGAAAAGACTGGGATGTGTTTCTGGTTTGAACTAACAGTGTGCTGCATGGATTTCATCACACATGGAGGGGAAAGAAATCCGTAATCCCACATCTTCCATTGTACACAGGCTTAGGTCCTACTGTGGTGCTCTTTGCAGCATGATAATACCATATTAAAGAAGGTCTGAGGAGCTGAGGTTGAGTATAGAGAGGTTTCTCTTCCCATCTAGCTAAATTCTAAAGCATGGGGTAAGATTTCAGCTGTTTAGGTAACAAATACATTTTCTGTATAAAAAGCCCCAATGGCTGGCCTATGTACTAGAGAACACCTTTGGGTAGGTTTAAAACTGTACAACATGTCCTAATGCTTCAGAAATCATCTAAAACACAGTATGTACAAGAAAATAGGAATAAAGCGATAGCAACACATTGTAATACCAAAGCACCTTTCAAAAAATTGATCCTGGGCATAATCTCTAATTACTTAAAAATTAACCTCATGAATTAGCATTAAGAGGGATAATAATTCCCTAACTACATCAGAGCAGAACAAGTTCACAAGCAAAACTTCATTAAGGAAAACTCTTGGTAAACTATGGTGAAAATGGCTGGAGGGATTCACACCTGTGCCCTTGAGATGTCAGTTCTCTGAAAACCTAATACAGAGTTTAGTGTATGCAGACACCTTCCTCAGAAATAGCAAAGAGAAATCATAGTAAAACCAGGATTTCTCTTTAACTTGTACTGCTCTCTGAGTTCCTCTTGATATATGTTTTATCTAAATCTTAAGAATTTAGTACCTAACCATGCTGGTTTTGTCAGGGCCATGGGATAGAGAAGCTCCAGACAATGTCCTCCTAAAACCTATTTCTAGTGTGCAAAAACAAAGCAAAGGTGCTGGTTAACCTCTAGGGTCTGTCAGACTTCTGTGGGGGCACTGATAAGATATTTCTGAAGATTCATCTAGTTACCAGCATAGGTTGTTTTGTCACTGTTTCATTTCTGTTAAAGACAATCTTCTGGAACAGGCTGTATGTGTTCAGAGAATTCCACTCAAGATATCATGGTCCATACAGCTGAACTCATCCGATCTGCACACACCTATAGCCCCAAAACTTCTCCTTGGAGCAGAGCATCATTTCCATTCACTTCCAGATTCCTTTAGACTAATCAAGTCATAAAAAGCACTTTAGCTTAACTGATGATCACACTCATCCGACGTTCATCTCACTTAGAGGTAATTGAGCAGGGGATGTATTTGACACATACAGAATTTAAAGTAAAAAGCATCTAGAATCCAGTGTAGTTGACTGGAAAATATTGTACTCATCCTCCAGCTGTTTCTAATTACAAGTACGTGTTATGAAATATCCATTTATTTAGGCATTGCAGGTCACTTGACAGGGAAGATAAATGATGTCATCAGAATTCCTTTGCTTTTTTCCTGGATGAGGGATGTGATATTCCTAACATTAATATGCACCCATTGTGCAAGATCCCTTCATAGGGATATGTTGATCTGCATTTGAAAATGGACAAAATCAGCACAGTCATGATTGTTACTGGAGGAACTCATTTTAATTGGGCTTTTGTTGTGAGAATATCAAAAAGTGACACTGAAATTTGAGAATTTGCTTTAACTTGTAGCCATATCCAGAATTTAAATTGAGATCTCCCATACGGGGAAAAAAAAAAAAAAGAAAACCTCTAGAATATTGTATTGCCCACTCCATTATGTGGTAGTTAATAATTAAAAACATGCTGCAGTTCCTTTTATGAATTCATAATGTGGAGATGAAGGATTACTGCAAGTCGTAATTTGACATACAATAATCTTGACTGTATTTCAGTTATTTGCAAGCAAAGCTTAATTTCCTTTCTCCATTTTGATGATACAAAGAAAGAATTAACATCAGATGTTTCTTCTGCACTTCCGCAATTCTGAAGGGTCTTCATTTAACAGAAAATAAAATTGCACACAGTTTGCTAGAGTACCTCTCCAAAGCCCACCTTACGTGTCACACAACAGACCCGTCATCCCTCGGGGACAGGCCCATGACTGGCTGCCCTGGGGGCTGCTGCTACTGCTGCTGTGATGGATGGCATCCCTGCAGGCCTTGGGAACGCACTCTGATCCATCACGAACTCGAGGGGGGTGGGTGGCCTAAGGTAGAGTTATTATATTTATGTACTCCTCTCCTAAAGCAGAGTTATTGTATTTATGTCCCCAGACACTGCACCTAACCCTGGTACAGCCAGGAGCTCTTCTCCCAGCTGTGTTTACCTGCTCCTGCAGCAGCTCAAGGCCCGGCCAAGCTGAGCTCGGGAGCAGCTTCCCGGGAGGGGAGGGAAGAGTGCAAATAAATGGACTCTGGGGTTAGCAAGACAGCATGGTTTTCTCAAGTGCATTTTCTGTGCTGGCTGCCACAAAGAAGCCACTGCCTAGCTTGAAGGGGTAAAGGAAGAAATGCTGAAGCATCTGGAATGACACAGTTGGACTCTGGTAACTGAGGGGATGGGTACAGTGTGCCATTGTGTCCCAGCCCCTAGGACAGCACAGCCCATCAGCAGTGCCTTCCTTGCACAGTAGTTCCACTTACACAGAGGAGGGTGTGTCACCGGTAACCACATCCAAAGCCATTAGGGTTTTGTGGGTTCAAATCAGTGTCCTGGTTTCTACCTGTGTACTTACACCAGGTCTGGGCTGTCAGGAGGAATCCCTTGGCTGTGCCCACATTGACAGGCACCCTGCAGTGCCCAGATCATGTGCTGGACCATGTGTGGACCTGGTTGTGGCTGTGGCACTGAACTCCTGAAGCCTGTGAGTGACACGTGTTGGGCACATGTATGCTGGTACACTCAACAGTGCCAGGGAATGTACCCAGGGACTGCACCTGCATCACTTCTGATGGATGGCCCAAGCATGGCTTTAGACGTGCAAGACTCCTAACTCCAGTGCTTCTGCCCCATGAGCTGGACATGTGCTCTTAGCCAATATTTCCAAGTCTGCTTCCAAGGATGGTGGGGAGGAGGAGGATAGGACCTGCCTGGTCCTCCCTCTCCTTCCCCACCACCTCTCTCTCTCCAGCTGCCATAGTGAGTGAAGAGTCTGAAAGGGCAGATGTCTGTCTTCAGTAAAGGGCTGGCATGCAGCCCTAACTGCAAAAGGTTGCAGACCGTGTGAGGCACCAACAAGGTCTCCCAAGTACTATGTGCAGTTTGTCACAAAAGCTGGCATTTCTGCCTGCAGCCAAGGACTGGTGTCTGAATTTCCATGTCTGCATACAGCTTCCAATACCTTTAATGCAAAACAGCACTGCTCAGTTGTAAAAAGCACTCTGTACTTTATGTGTCTGGTATTTTTTCATATTGCTGCTGGCAAATCTTCTTGCCAAAGAAGCTGTGGATACAAACATGGTCCTTGCAGATGTGGACCACAGGCACAGCTGCTTCCTAGCCAGCCAGATGTGGCTTTTTGCAGTGTAGCTCTGAATGTGAAGCATGCAGATAATGGCATAGTGTATGTGAGACTCATCTGCAGACTACATGGAAGAGCTCCTCTCTGTCAGTAACTTGCACACCAGTTGTCTCACTTCCAACAAAATGCCAGTGACTGGATGTCTCAGGATCAGTCCTCTGCATCACATGCACAGGATCCTTCATGACCCTTGGTGTTAATACAGTGAAAAAAGGAGTAACTGAACACCAGCTACTGTTCTGTCTGCACACTGCTGTCTGTGGGAGCTCGTGCTCTGGGTCAGACCACAGGCAAACAGGAGGACTGCATCCCCTACAGCTCCATCCACCATCTCCTTGTCTCTGGAGCCCTCTGTTGTATCTCCTGTGGGCTGTCTGGAATGTGCTATTATTTGAGCACTTACTATGTTGCAAAAGTTAATTAATTTTTTTTTTTTTTAAGGTGGGAAAATGAAAAGTGCTGTGTAAGTATTCCTAAGTATTATAGAACAATGGTTCACAGCATCACGTTTTTTCCAGGTATTTCTTTGCAGCTTTAACTTCCTATCTTGGTACCACACAAGTTTCAATTACCAGTACTAGTTCAGTAGACCATTTATCAAATGATAATTCTCAAAACATGTGAGAAATAAATTCTAAAGGCTAGGAATGCTTTGTCATTATAAAACAATATTTATTTTAATATGCCATTTGTTATATAACATATGAGACATATACATTATCACATGTGAATATATTGCAAACGGGTATATATGTGTGTATGTATATATGTGTGCATGCATAGGGACATTATGTAAATTATTATATGATAAATAGTAATTATTCATAGATGATGCTGTGATAATATACCCCCGAGAAATAACATGCAGGTCCCTTTAAATTCACAATGTCTGTGTTTCTGACAGTGCCTTAGTATCAATGATTCATAGCAATTACAAGATTATATAGTAAATTATGCACATTAAATCGGTTACCATCATAGTTTGCTATCAAAGCTCTCCTGGATTTAGCTCACTATCATTTCAAGAACTGTGAAGACATACAGGTGCAGATGAAATGTTCTCTATCAGCACAATGACAAGGTGACTTTATAAAGATCCAGACAGAAACTGGTAAGGAAAGGGTTTTAATTTCTTCTGTCACAGTGTGATACAAATGGCATCTTTTCACAGTACAGTGTGCTTGTGTGCCATATGCAAATACAGGAGAAGCGACAGTGGAGGAAAGCCCAAAATGCTCAGTACCAAGTCACATTTATGTCTCAGGGAGTTTTGCTGATTTAATGGCTAAGAAAAAATACTGCAAGGACATTCTCATTGAGCAAGAATCAATGAAAGGTTTAAAAAAAAAAAAAAACAAAAAAGAAATTAATTCTGAAAATAATGAGTGGTTCTACAGCCATGTAATTAGCAGGTATTTTTAGTTTTTCTTCAGAAAGAATGCCAGGCAGCATTCATGTGATTGACAAGGACAATGCTGGTGTGAATGACGTATGGATCTGTATAGGCAGGACTGAAAGATGTGAAAAGAAAGGGTTTGTGATGGGTGGGGAGACTGACAGCTGAAGGGCTGTGGGAGAGGGAGTGACTAGAAGGTAATGAAAATACAAAAATAAAATAGTGGAATGTAGATTTGTTTGGTGGCCCTGTGCTCAGAGGAGGGAAGCTCCCGCTATCCAAGGAAGTCTCTGTTTTGAATCAAGAGAAATGTTCTGTATTTTCTCTCACCTCTGTAGCTGCAAAAATAGGGGACTGTAGAGCTATTGTTGGCTGGCTAAAAACCAGCCTGCAAACAGCCTTACATGCTCTAGCTTAGAGCAGCTGAGTCTTCAGACCACTGGTGGGCTGACATGGTAGAGTGATTTGCAGAGCCAAAACCCAGTGATGCTGGCAGACCGGCGATCCTTTGGTGGGATCTGCACCAGGGAACACAACTGACTTGTGTTCCAGTACTTGGATAACCAGCAATTGCAACCCAGAAACATGAGGTGACAGCCACATGAGGTCCTGGACCACCCACTGAAGTTAGGTCCATGAAGAATGAATTGTTAGGGCAAATTGTAACAATATCAGTAGCTCTTGGCAAAATACAGCACTTGGCAAAAATATGATTACTATGCCTTACACTGAAACAATAGATCCAGCAGAATGCCATAAATCTTCTCTGAAACTACCCTGAAACTACCCAGAGGATTGCAGTGTTGCTTTTGGCAGTGTGACTATACTGTGACTCCAAAGCCCCACCTGCTGAGCCCACACTGTACAGTTTTCTCAGCTGCCACCTTCATCAAATATTGTTTTATCTACTTGCAGCTCCTTGGCTTTTTCAATGGCTTTAGCAATATCAGAGTGATATTTTTAAAATGTCATTGCTACTACATTTTAACTACACACTGACAAAGATTTAGTATTATTATAAAACCTGAAACCTCCTATCTTCAGTGTAGCAAAGTGAGGATGAAGGCATTACTTTTGGAAAGGACATCAGCTTCATTTCCAATTTTATGTCAAAAATACATCTGTAGATAGAGTTTATGTCATAGCTGATTGCAGGCACATTTACATGTCAAACTGCTCATTTGCCAGACAAACCAAAATAGGCATCTAAGTACAATAAAATGTGCCTGCAATTATATGTGCCAGCAAAAATGACACCTGCAAATGTTGTCAAGATGTTGTAGATGCAAACATCTAAGAACACTTGAAATCATTTCCAAGCATGGGAAGTTTGAAGCACATCCTGCTTCTGCCCTTGGAGAAATATCCACTCAGTAATCTTGAATCCTTCTGATTTTTACATTTCTGGATCTTAAAGTCTTTTAAGCCTTAAACAAGATAAATAAAATAATAATTAAATAAAATCTTAATATGGTCCTACTCTGTGTTACTTTCCAACACTGCTGTTATTGTTTGCTCTTTTTTCTTCTTTTTTTTCTTCCTTCCCTCTCTCTCCCATGGTAAACAGCCTGGATTATTCCTGCCATCACTATTCAGGGAAGGTTCACAGAAGTGGTTAGTCTTTCATGACTAAGTTTAACCCTTAGTGCCAATAATTCCCACACCTTGGGCCTCTATGTCAAGAGCCTCTGATCACAAGGAGTGTCAATGAGGTCTCTGCCAACACTCCTTTTTCCATGGAGCTATTGTGACTGGGTCAGCAGCCTAGGATGTAAAGTAATTTAAAATGAGTTTGACAATTAAAAATTAGAAAGTGAGCTAGTGGAACACAAAAATAATTCCCTTGCACCTGAGAGCTAGGCAATAGCCCACCATTCCCCTCAGGTGTCCTGGGGAGCTGCCCAGGGCACACTGTTGCACTGCACACTGTGAGCACTTTCTTCCAGTAAAGGAAGCCTGGATGTGGCTCATTTTGCAAATGTAACCCACTGGTGCCACTGTGTCAGGGCCAGAGCATTGACAAGGCTGACATGAGGCACTATTTTTGCAGAAGAATTACCTATTCCTTAAAGCATGACAAAACCCTGCCAGCTCTAAGACTGTGTCCATATTCAGAAAGATCAGCAAAGCAACTCTTTCCTGACCATAAGAATCACCAAACTTCAGACTGTTCCAGGGGATTTTTTTTTTTTAGCATCAGGAATGTATAGCATAGCAACTTTCAGTATGATCTGCTGAGGCTCTCCACTCTTTCAGTTTGGCCGTCGACTCCTCAGGGAAGGGAGGGTGAGACAAAACGCTTCAGAAGCTCCACCTGGGGCTCTTTAAGGCTTTTAGAGGACTCTCTCAGCTGTGTTTTTGGCTGAATGCTCACAGAGGACACAGGAGAAGGCAGCGGTCCATAAGCCCTTTCCTTCCCACGCCTCTGCCCCTAGCCTAGCAGCCCCACGTGCCCCTGCTTATCCTGATGCTGGGGATGAGGGGCTCCCTACAAGGCCACTCCTGGTAAACTCCAGCAGGAGCTGCCAGACACAGAGCAAATTCTCCACTCGCCATTGCTATTCTCTGTAATGCTGCAAATCGTGGAACAAAAGGACATACTCCCCCATCTCCATTCTGGTAAAGCTGTCTCCTTTAAACAAAGAGGAGCAGCTGGGAAAGGCAAAACATGGTGTGTCTTCATTGTACTTCCTTAAACAACTTCAAAGTTTTTCCAGGATTACACAGTAACTACAGCTATTAATACTGTATTCCCAAGTGTGTTCCTGAGTGTGCCTCCTGAGATGCATTAGATAGCATTACTCTTCTGGGGCAGTATTGTCACTCTCCAAAGCTCCTTGATCCATCACCATGCATGCCCTTTGTAATGATAATTTAGTAAGAGAGTCTGATACTTAATAATCCAATTTTGGAAGTTCCCCTTCCTGTGATGTGCCTTTTGTGTGCTGATATGAAATGACACCATTTCAAAATAAAATCGTGCTCATGATATTTCAGATACTGCAGATAAGTGTAAGCACTATTGCCTGTTTATAGCTTTATATTCTGTATTTAATGTGATGCTTCTGGGTTGGTAGTTCAGAGATTTCTGATGAAGCCTGGAGGAGCTGCTAGAGAAGAAGCAGTAGTTTTTTGTACCTAGCATCTACCAGTGTCCCTTGGCCCTGACCTCTTGCATCCAATTTACAGAGCAAAAGATTAGGGAAGCTGCCAGGTTTGTTTGTGGCCATGCCTTTTCATTGTGAGGAACAGAGTGGGACTGAATATTTTTCTTCAACTTGGCTACTGACATGGAGGAGGTTTTCAAAACCAAGAAATTAAACTGAAGCAAAATTGCTTCCAGAAATACCATTTTCTGACTAGCCTGTTAGCTGGGCTTTAAGCTGCTGAAATCAAAAGGTGAGGCGGGCTGCATATTGCTGCCAGACCAACAGGTTATCAAATAACCCCTCTGAAAAGCTTTCTTCTGTTATGGAAACAGGAGAGCAAAGAAGCTGGGGAAGGGTCTGGAGCACAAGTCATATGAGGAACAGCTGAGGGAGCTGGGGGTGTTTAGCCTGAACAAAAGGAGGCTCAGGGGTGACCTTGTCACTCTCCTGAAAGAAGGCTGTAGCCAGGTCAGTCTCTTCTCACACAACCAGCAACAGAAGGAGAGGGCATGGGCACAAGCTCTGCTGGTTGAGGTTTAGGTTGGACATTAGGAAGAATTTCTTCACAGAAAGGGTGATTAGACATTTGAATGTGCTGCCCAGGGAGGTGGTGGAGTCACTGTCCCTGGAGGTGTTTAAGGGAAGACTGGAGGTGGCACTCAGTGCTGTGGTGTGTTTGACATGGTGATGCTGGGTCATAGCTTGGATTCAGTGGTCTCAGAGGCCTTTCCCAACATGATTGATTCTGTAATGCCACATCCAGTCATAATGCAAATTCCTGCATGTATTCTGCAGAAGCATTCCTTACAGAGGAATGCTTGGGTGGCTCCCTGGACCTTGTCCATTCTTGCCTGTTTTTGGAAGTTCCTCTCTGGTAGATTGGCACAGCACATGGTCTGAGCCTTGCTGGTGCCATTAGTCACCCTTGCACAATGTACAAGAATTAATTTTGTGTTCTGCAATTTCAAATTGATATGAATTACAATCTACTGGAATGGTGTTTTAAACATGAAATAGAGAATAAGTGTTACATGCCTGAAATTTATCATAAATATGAATGAGAATGTCTGAGTGTAGAAAACAGCTAGGATAAGGAATTTTCTGGTCCAAAAGAAACATAACTTGACATGGTCTTACTTCTCCTGACTTCTGGAACAAGAGGACACAATGTCTAGAATGGTACTCAAATTTTGTCTTGGAATTTGTTCTCTTGAAAACTGTCCAAGAAAGTAGTAATGCACAGGCAGTGTGAGAGCAGGGGTGCCAGGGCCTGCTCCTGGATAATCTGAATATTGAGGATCAGTTTCATGGGGGGTGCACAGGGCATGTCTGCATGTGATTCTGGAGTACCTGCAATGGGCACGTGGGCCTTGGGGGCCCATGCAGGTGCCATGGACTGGGGAAGGCTGAGTCTGCTGGTCCCAGCTGTGGGGCAGTCTGAGTGTCCCAGGCCACCTCATGGAAGGATCTTTCCAGAAACTGGGGAAATGTGGGGATATACTTAGAGAAGAGCTCCTTCTATTCCATAAAATTATGTATTTGCGAAATACAATATAAATAAAGTGTGAAGTCAAATCTCATTGCTCAAGAACGCTTCAAGAAGGCAGACTGAAGTGGTCATATCAAAATGTTTAGGAAGCTGCACGTTTCTTCAGGGCAGCTGCAGCCCCACTGTGAGACTACAGACAGGAATGGCTCTAAGAGCATGTTTATCATCCAGTAGTGCACATGCAGTCATTACTAAAGTTAACTGGAAAGGATTAACTACTGTCCAGCTGATAAAATGAGTTCTTACTTTTCAAATACCTTACAAGTTTCCACTGCACTGGACAGCTGTTTGGAGCATTTCAGTAAAAACCAGGACCACAGTTAAATAAAATAAATGTAAAAGGAGTTATGCATTTAAATTTCCAGTACTGTAAAAAAATGTGCAATCTCAGATTAACACATAACTAAATTCTCTCAAGTGAAAAATGCCGTGTTTTGTGTGTAGAGAAAAAAACCCAAACCAGTGTGGAAGCCACGGGAATTCCTAATTTTTAATCTAGTTTGTCTCCCAAAGAGTATCAAGTAATTTGCAATTTATTTAAAACTGATGTGCATGCCAGCTTACTGTGAAGTAGAAAACAGGGATAGACATGCAAACTGCAGGATGTGCCTACATTCAGGTATCTTAGATATCTGGATTTCTTGCTTGCTGAAGATACACAAAAAACCCTAGAGCACAAGGTACAGTCAAGTTCATAAACTGCTCCAGAATTCACTCACGCTTGTCTTTATCTGAAAGGATTTACAGTTAAGTATGAGACAAGTCACTGAAAGTTACTATGAAAAAAAAAGAAATTAAGGGAAAAAAATAAAGAGGGAAGTAAGGGTGTGTTTGTTTTGGGTTTGGAATTCATCAGCTTGATGGAGGTGAGGCTGCTGCAGCCCCATGACCACAGACCCAGCTGAAAGGAACACTGAGCATGTACCTGCAGTGGGAACACACACACCCAGTCCAGATATTCCTGTGCATGTGTCCACCCACACAGAGCCTCGACACTTGGATCATTCTGGCCCCTTGGAGCCCCTGCTCTCCCAGTTGCAGTCACTGGGAGTGAGTTTGGAGTGGTTTGGGTTGGAAGAGACCTCAAAGATCATCTCGTTCCAACCCCCTGCCATGGGCAGAGACACCTTCTACCAGACCAGCTTGTTCAAAGACCCATCCAACCCAGCCTTGAACACTGCCAGGGCTGGGGTAGCCACATCTTCTCTGGACAACCTGTCCTGGGTCTCATCGCCCTCACTGTGAGGAATTTCTTCCTAATATATAACTTAAATTTCTTCTTTTTTCAGTTTGTACCCATTACTCCTTGTCCTATCACTCACTCACAAGCAGTCCCTGTCTGGCTTTGCTGTAGGCCCCCTTCAGACAGTGGAAATTTCCTATGAGGTTTCCACACAACCTCCTCTGAACAGCCCCAAGTTTCTCAGCCTGTTGAGTATGTGTGTATGCATGTACATGTACACTGACACACAGTGTGCATGTACCACGATCCCTCCAGTTCCTGGCACCCCCGAAACATGGCCACCATGGATCTCTGCCTCTTTTCCTGTGGCAGGCACTTGGCTTCTCACTCACAGGAGCAGAACAGAAAGCCCCTCAATCTGGAAAATGGTCAGGAATGGAGTTTGGTTTAAAAGGGCAGACTGTAGCAATAGGATGTGCAAGGTATGAGCAGACATTTGTACTGACCATGGTGTGCTGCCAGCCTCTTTTATCCCCTTTTCTCTCCATATCCCCACACTTTTCAACTCCCTTATCAACATTAATCCCTTGGTCTTCACAGCTTTCATTCTTGCTCTAAACATCCCATCTTTCAAGACATTGAGGTGCTGAATTGTGTCCAGAGAAGGGCTATGGAGCTGGAGCAGGATCTGCAGCACAGGTTCCATGAGGAGCAGCTGAGGGAGCTGGGGGTGTTTGGCCTGGAGAACAGGAGGCTCAGGGGGACCTTATTGCTCTCTACAACTCCCTGAAAGGAGGGAGCAGCCGGGGGGGGCTCAGCCTCTTATCCCAGGCAACCAGTGACAGGACAACAGGACATAGTCTCAATCTGTGCCAGGGGCAGTTTAGGTTGGACATTAAGAAGAATTTATTCAGATGAAGGATGATCAGACACTGGAACAGGCTGCCCAGAGAGGCAGTGGAGTCACTGTCCCTGGAAGCGTTTGAGGAAAGACTTAAGGACATGGCAAAGTGGCATTTAGTTGACATGGTGGTGTTTGACTCAATGACCTCAGAGGTGTTTTCCAACCTAACAGATTCTGTAATTCCGTGATTCTTGCACAATCCCAGGTACTCTTCCAGGTATCTCGGGGTGATCCAGAGCTGTTCCTGGAGATCCATCTGGTGGGTGCCTCTCCTGGGCCACAGCACTGAGTGCCAGCTGTGACAGCCTGGGGAGGTCGCCACTCGCGGGCCCCGTAAGGCTTTCGGGGTCCCTTCCGCCATCCTTATTCTCTCTAGTATTAAGCTCCTTCGTGCTAATGGACATCAGCCTTTATTCATCGGTCACCACGGTGAGGGTGTATTGTGCCTTCTCGGCCCTACGGGGCTCAAGCCATGTCTGCCCCGGATCATCACAGCAGGGAGCGACGCTAGAACACTGCCCGCGGTCAGGTGCTTCTCTGGCAAGACCCAGACCCAACCCCAGGAGCCTGCCCACCCTCCACCTTCCCTCTCTCTCCATCCCTCTCCTCCTCCCCTCCCTTTCTCCTCCTCCCTGTTCCGGCCGGGCCGGGCCGGACGCGCGCATCTCTCGCGAGAGCCGCGGGCGCGCTCCCTTTCCGGCGCGTGGCGCGGCGCTGGCGGTGGCCATGGCGCTCTACAACTTCAAGAAGATCACGGTGGTTCCGTCTGCCAAGGTACGGCCGCTCTCCCCCGTTCCTGCCTCGGCCCCTGCTTCTGCCCTCAGTGCCCTCAGCACCGGGCCGTCCCTCCCGTTCCTCCCGCTCGGCGGCTTCCGAGGCCCGCGCTGTCCTCCCGCCCCTTCCGCGGTACCGGCGTGGTGTCGGCCTTCGCCTTCTCCCCCTCCCGCGGGAGCCGTGGACTCGCCCGTGCTGGTGCTGCTGCGGCCGGCGGCCCGTACCATGTACAGTGTCGGGGGGGTCCTGTCAGCATCTTGGGCAGGGATCCTTAACACTGCGCTGTCCCTCACAAAAATCCCTCTTGTTTCCCAAACCTGCCTCATACCGAAACTCATCGCAGCGTCTTGCTTCAAAATAAAGTCCTCTGCCAGTCGGAGGAAGGGGTTTTAAATGAAGCAGGGTGAAGGGAGCTCCCCGCAGGCCTCGGTCTGGCTGGGGCGGCTGGGCCGGGGGCAGCCCGCGGTCCATTGGAATAGAAGCTGGACAGGGAACGGGCAAACTACTTATTCCTGCCTGCCCTAAAACATACGTGTCAAACTGTGCATGCACTTCACTCGTCAGCGTCCTCCTCCACCAAAATAAAATTGTTGCCTTTACAAGAGCATGACATTTTGTATCATTAATCATGTTTCCTCGATTGCAGGACTTCATAGATTTGACATTGTCAAAGACTCAGCGAAAGACCCCAACCGTCATTCATAAACATTATCAAATCCATCGGATTCGACATTTTTATATGCGAAAAGTCAAATATACTCAACAAAATTACCATGACAGACTCACTCAGATCTTAACAGATTTCCCGAAATTAGATGTAAGTGTTTTCTCATTTGCTGATTTCTCTGTGTAGACAATTTGGCTGATTTCAAGTAGATATTACTGTGAGTAGTAGGCAAAACCTGTACTGCAAAATTAGTATGTTCCTGTGAAGAAGTGAAGTCTAAGTTGTGGAGGTGGATGGTCGTTAAAGGTTGGATTTTACAAGCTTTTAGCTGATCAGATAGGTTTGCCAGAAGTTGCTTTTAAATTAAAACAAAATGTGGGGGGTTTTAAGTATATTGTATCTGCTTGTTTCTTCTGTGTGTATGCATATGGGAATTGTACTTATGTTTAGTCTTCCTGAGAAAATACCAAGAAATATAACATATCATATTGCTTTCCATCTTCAGGAGTTAATTTGACAACATAAATGTTGTCCTTGGCCCCATAAAGGGTAGGGTTAGAAACACATTATTAACTTCAATAACTGCAACTGTATCCATGTCCCAGTAGGACTTTTTTATGGGCAGTTTTCTGTTCAGACTGAAATTATTCACCTATTAAATTGGTTTTTTTGATAATTTCATACCCATTGAGTGTTGCTCCAGAATTCCCAGAAATATCTTCCGTTTTTTTTTTTTAACATCACATGGTGAAATTTCTTCAGGTAAATACATAGGTAGCTGAAATACTCTACTTAAAAGATTTGTACCGGAGATTCCACTTCCTTGAAAAGTTGAGGATTTATTTGAGCATTAAAAAAACCCGTTTTGTCCAGTCTTGTATAGAATTTCATGCAGCACTCAGAAAAGAAAAGGGATTTATGGTATTGCTATATTTCTGCTATAATATGAATTTCCTTTCAGAGGCAATTTCTGTTGGCTACTTGCAGTTTTTTACTTGGAAAAAAAAGAGACTTCAAAATTGTAATACGAAGTATTTTAGAAAGCAGAAAATCAAATGGAAACTCTGTATGAATAAGTCAAAGATGTGCTTGCAGAAGAAATTCAGAGGAATTAAGATTCATGCATTTAATGACCAAGCAGATTATTTTTCTAACATAAGATAGTAATAAAAATTGTTTGGCTTTCGGTGTCATTTGTGTTGCTGTACTGGAGCAAAATAAAAAAAGAACTTATGTGCAAGAAACAGTAATTTTAGAGTAAGAAAGTATGAGACTTACCATCATGCATTTGTTTTAGGATATTCATCCTTTTTACGCGGACCTGATGAATGTTCTGTATGACAAAGATCACTACAAGTTGGCTTTGGGGCAGATCAACATTGCCAAGAATCTGATTGACAAGTAAGGGGCGTTGATTTCTCTGGTTTTGCACGTGCCTGGTGGATTGTTGGCTGAATTCTGCTTTCCTGTGCCCGCAGCGTGGCCAAGGACTACGTGCGGCTGATGAAGTACGGCGACTCTCTGTACCGCTGCAAGCAGCTCAAACGGGCGGCCCTGGGACGCATGTGCACCATCATCAAGAGACAGAAACAGAGCCTGGAGTATTTGGAGCAAGGTTGATGTTGCATATGGGCTAAAAAATGCATTGGATATAAAGTTTATTACACTTAGTAGCAGAAGATTGTGTTTAGTACAGGTTACAGATCCAGGAAACACAGGAACAGTTTTAAAATCCCCAGATACTTAGTGTTTATTTTTCAACAAAATAGTTTTCTGTTTGAATATTTATTAAGCCTTATGGTATTACTAACAGTGATAAAACTTTTTTCTTTGTTTAAAAGTCACAGGCATGCTTTTACTTACCATTCTTTTCACTAACATATATGTGAAAAATGTTGCTAAAGATTTTGCAGACATTACTCCTTACTTCAGACTTATTAGTCCTTCAGGTTATGTTGCCTGATTTGGTGGAGTCATTCTAGCTGTAAGACTAGCTGGTCTTCATTTCTTAAATATTTCTTAAATTTTATTTTTGTTGTATGTAGGTACTTGTGGAGTCTTCAATCTATTACATACTTCCATGAATTATCATATCAGAAATGTTACTGATTTTTAGTTAAACAATTCAGCATATGTATAGTTATTCCATCTCAGTAAAACTTAAATCAGGGATACTTAAAAAATCTTTTTAACATTTCAGTACGACAGCATTTGTCTCGTTTGCCAACCATTGATCCCAATACACGAACTCTTCTGCTGTGTGGCTACCCAAATGTTGGGAAATCCAGCTTTATAAATAAGGTATGTGAGTGGTTTTTCCATAGATAATATTGAGATACAATTTAATTAAAATAAGGTAACTTCTGAACAATTTGATTTAGTTGTGGCTGTGTCTGTTGTGAGTAGTAGCAAGTTCAAATGTGTGAGTAGAGGTTGAATGAAATTCCTGAAGGTATAAATGGAAAGTGTTGATAGATTTCACTCTTAAAAATCCTTCTCCAAAACAGCATCCCATTAGCATATTTTCTGATAGATACTTGCCGAGAAGCTAGAATAACCAGTTTTTAGCTTTTTTTTTTTCCCTGTAGCAAAGGAAGTGTATTATAGTTTAGGGTATACTACTTTCAACTTCAGGAAATTTTAAATAAATATGTGTGACTAAATCTTGTTTTAAGGTTACAAGAGCAGATGTAGAAGTGCAGCCTTATGCCTTTACCACGAAATCTCTCTTTGTGGGACATATGGATTATAAGTATCTACGTTGGCAGGTAAGAACTGTTACTATTTTGCAGTTTCTTGAAAGAGTGAGCTGGTTATAGCCTGATTTGCCTTTTTGCCATGGCAGCTGCATTTTTGTTTCTTGATGAGACAGTCTGTGTGTGACAGCTGCTGTGCAAGGTGCAGTGTGCCAAGTGAAAGCAGCAGTCAAAACCTGTTCTAAAAATGTACATGCCTGGGTGTGTTTTCGATTGGAGGGAAGATGGGAAATGAAATTATTGACTAAAGCCAGATCACTTTTTATCACTCTCAAATTCTGGGCCGGGTAGGGACAGCATTTTCCCTTCCTCTGCAATACTTGGAGTGTTGGTTATGAAACCTCATTCTTCTTCCATTTCTACATTTTCACATTCTCAGTTTGGCAGAGCTCACAGTTCTATTTGTGACTGAAAGGAAAAACTGCTGCCATCTTAAAAAAGACAATATTGATTGAACAATCAAACACGTGTTCTGCAATAGCTGATCAGTAACACCTGGTTTAATGATGTTAATTTTAGGTAGTAGACACTCCTGGTATTTTGGATCACCCCCTGGAGGACAGGAACACCATTGAGATGCAGGCTATCACTGCCCTGGCACATCTGCGTGCTGCTGTGCTCTACGTGATGGATGTGTCTGAGCAGTGTGGGCATAGCCTGGAGGAGCAGGTGGAGCTCTTCAGAAATATTAAGCCATTGTTTGCTAACAAGGTGAGTTTCTTTCACATTATTAACAAACCCCACGGATTTATAACATGGTAGCTTGAATTAAGATTTTTTTTTTGCCTTTTTATCAGCCACTTATAATTGTTGCAAACAAATGTGATGTGAAGAGGATTTCAGAACTTCCTGAAGAGAGTCAGGTTAGGATAATTCTCTCACCTCTTTGTCTTCTGATGTTTACAAAAATGTGTGTGCATTGTGGATGGTTATAATTTTTATTGGGCAAAATATTTTACATGATCATTTCTTTATTGAACTGCTCTAATAGTGCAGTGGAAGGTGGCTTTGCAGGTCTCGACCCCGTCTTTCTTTAGTACTGTCTAATGTAGTCCTTGCCTGAATATTGTGAATGCCAGAAAGCAGGTTCTTAATGGTTTCAGAAATCTCTGATAGTGTGAGAACTTTCAATTACTGCTTTAATTGGAAGTTAGACAGTAGCTTTACTTGATAATCCTTTCAGTGACAGTTAGGCACAGTGAGCACTAGACTCAAGAGGTCTTCCTGAACAGTTGCAATAAAAGGTCCTGCAGGTTTAATTTGATTGTATCTACAGGCTAAAAAACATAGAATTTGTGTTTCTCTCACTCTTTTTTTTCTTTTTCCCTTATGGGTCATTTATAGGTGCCTTTTAAAAAGTAGTTATTTGCTTATAAAATAAGAAAGAGATTAAATAGAACTATAATTGTAAACTTTCCATCATCTTTTTCGAAACACCTTCTAATAAAATAGTAACGCATTGTATGTATTGATATTGGATTAAAATTTCTGGTGTTAATGTATTGTGGTATATTAAGAAATCACAGGAGGTCATTATTTGGGTAAATTTTTCCATTTTAGAAAATATTTGAAGCTTTTGAAGCAGAAGGATTTTCTGTAATAGAAACAAGTACGCTAACTGAAGAAGGTGTAATCCAAGTTAAAACAGAGGTAGGTGCATTCTCTTAGTTTCATCCCAAATGAACAACTAACATCTTGCTTCACTTGTATGAGTTTAATCTCAGTTAGACTGCATTATAGTGACAAACTTTAATAATGTTTTCCTTGTTGCACCTCAGTGAGCTTGGGTGAAAATGGAAAATAATGTAATAATAAGTTTTTCTTTAAATTGTGATTTTTTTCTGAGTCCTGTTAAAAAAATACATATCTGCACATGCATCTTCCTGTGATGCTTTTAACATAAAATAATTTGATGCTTTCTTGAGAGTTAGAAGTATAAGACAAAAAGAGAATAAGATGTGAAGCCAGATACTTGGGATTGCATGCCTGTAGTGTTATTTAAACATCTAAAAGGCTTTGTTCCTTACCTTACCTTGCCATGTGCATTTTCAGGCCTGTGACAGACTGTTGGCCCATCGTGTTGATACTAAAATGAGAGGAAACAAAGTGAATGAAGTGCTGAATAGATTACACTTGGCCATGCCAAACAAAAGAGATAACAAGGTAGGCTACATGTGTGCACTATTTAGTGTATTTTCCAGTACTTCTTAAGTAGGATAAGAATTCTGTCATTGTTAGTCTGCAAACAGATTCAAATGCTGAAGTTTTCTAATTTATTATCTGTAAGTGCCTTTCCTGGTGGGAGCTTGGGATTTTGTATTCTTCAGAAATACATTACAGTGCAGCTGGTGATTTATAGCAGTGTAAAAAAATTGATGTGAACTTTTCCTTTTTTTATTGGGGTGGATTTATTCCAGGAGCGACTGCCTTTTATACCTGAAGGAGTAGTAGCTCGTAAGAAACGCATGGAAGTAGACACTCCCAAGAGGAAGTTGGTAAGTGGCATCTCTAAATCAGGAAATCAGCAGCTGGATTTTAAATTTGCTGTGTTAGTCCATAGCTTCTAAATTAGATGGTATCTAAAGTCATGTATGTCTTTGCAGGAGAGAGATATTGAACTTGAAATGGGAGATGATTATATTTTGGATCTGCAGAGTAAGTATTAGATAAGAATTGGTATGACCATTATTATTACTAAACAGTAATGTATGGCTATTTCAGCCTTAAGGGGGAATACCTAAACCTGACTCCTTTCAACTAATTGCCAGTGTCACCATTTCATTGCATGCTATCCTTCTGTTCCAGAACTGGTGATCTTTAGTGATATGTTTTGTGATGTTACTCAGTTGTTTCCTATTTTGGAGTCACAGACATGAAACAGCTGGTCTGATGATTCAAGTGATTTTTTTCTTTCCATTCTGTATTGTAGTAGTTCATTAATTTTTGATGCTCTCTTTGTTCAGAAAGTATCAATATGAGAGAGAACTGCATATATTGTGTTTCAGCTGGGTTTTTGTTGCCTGGCGTGTCTTGGGGCAGTGAGTGATGCCATAACTGAGCAATCTTTGGCAGTAGGATGGAGATCAGAAATATTTCTGAATATAGCAGAGGTGCTGCCAAAGTCTTAGGGATAGGGTACTTCTTTTGTGTGTGTGGTCTGAGTGTTGTTTTTTGTCATGAAACATTCTTTTAAATTAATTTTTGTCTCTTTATCAACTTTTGTTGTATTTTTAAGAATACTGGGACTTAATGAATTCATCTGAGAAATATGATAAGATTCCAGAGATATGGGAAGGCCATAACATACTTGACTACATTGATCCTGATATAATGAGAGTGAGTTTTCCATTTATTGCTTTATACTTTTCTTTCCTCTTTCTCTCTTATTTGTTCAAAGTCAGTTACTATTTATAGATTAAAAACAAATCGTGTATCGTGAGAACCTGTTCTTGTTTTGCATTGTCTGCACTTGTCATGGGAAAAGAGACTAGTTTTTGAGTGATAAAGGACAGAATTTCAGAAGAATGGAAAATTGCTTCAGCTTGTCAGAATGATGGTGATCTCATCTGTTCCATTCTAAAATATGAGGTTTGCACTAGAAGTTATATTTCTTTGTTCTTTGACTACAGCTACAGGAATATAGCTATCAAACTTAATGTATTTTTAATAATATGAAGTTCATCCATCAGATTTATGTCTATGGAGGAAATGGACTGAATGCTCAATTTGTAACATTTTTATTTAATAATAATCACTGTTTGGATTTCCTGCTGGTTGTTGAGGAGGAGTGGTGAGTGCAGCCCACGGAGCCTGCCAGTTATGCAGCTGGGTTCCTGTGAATTGCTGGTGTTCTGGACTCACGTTGAATGTCAGAAGAGAAGGGTTTTTTCAGAGTCTGTTTCCAGAAATGGCACAGCAAGCACAGCTCACAGGGCAGTACAGCTGCTTCCACACGCTGGGCAGCTTTGGGCAGCCACACAAATTTAGCCAAGTGATAATGTGGAGTCTGCATTAGTTTGCACAGCAGTGTGTTCATGGGTTCACAGTAATCTCTGTCACCAGCCCCATTAGTGTGGTTATCAGGTAATGTAGTTCCTTCTTTGAAGGGCCTATGTGCTGTCATGGCCCAGGACCATGTACAAATGTAATGTTGAGGATCCTAATTCAAGGATCTGATCTCCATTTTACCTCTTCAAAATCTAAGAAACTGGAAGAATTGGAGAAAGAAGAAGAGCTGAGAGAAGCTGCTGGAGAATATGACAGTGAACCAGAAAGTGAAGATGAAGAAATTATGGAAATCAGACAACTGGCAAGGAAGATACGAGAAAAGAAGAAACTGAAAATCCTGCAGTCAAAGGAAAAAGATGTTCATGGTCCAAGGATGCCTAGAACAGCTAAAAAGGTGAGTGTAGAATATGTTCTGTAAAAAAAACCTTGCTGCTATGTAACAGCATCATGAAAGCATGTATCACTGTCAGGTAATGGAACTGATGGCTTTTGTTCATACTTGGCCCCTTCGCTGCTCCCTTCCTTCTGTTCTCCCAGGAGTTCTGGTTGCTGCTTAGCTGAGGAGGGATAGTAACCCTTTTTTTTTTTTTGTGTGTCACATAAGTGATTCTTGTGTAAAACTCCATTTATATTGCAGAAAAGGTTTTTAATAATATGATTCAGTTTGTTTAACTGGGTTGTTTCATTGTATATTGTCTGTTTGCTTAAAAATCAAAGAATTACAAGAATTAGACAATTACTGAAAATCACAATAATGTAAAATTTGTTCTGGAAAAGGTGATGTGTCTTTTTAGTAGCCAGGTATCATTCTTTCTGATGGCAGAGTCTCTTCTGACCAGTCCAGGACAATTGCAAGGTAATAAACTGGTAACTAGACATTCTGAGAAGATGAATCTAGCTGCTTTTGCCCCTAAGATCTCCTACCTTCTCCAGAGTGTGTGCCTTTTGGGAGAAAAGGAAACATTTTTGACCAAACAGCTTCTCCTTGTCAGCTTCCCCCAAAAAAGGCAAACTAATTTACATGATCTTTAGGAAATGTTGGGCCATTGGAATCCTGTGAATCAGAATTTATGGGTGCAAAAAAATAAATAGTAAAAAATGAAATGTGAAGGTAGGATGTCAATAACCTGCTTGTGGATATGATAAAGCCAGAAATATATAGTGAATATAATGGACTTGTGGTGTTTTATTGAGACAGAAAGTCAGGTGGAAGGATTTTTTTTTTTAATAAACATGTTTTCTTAACTGTATTTTTACAGGTGCAGAGGAAGGTGTTAGAGAAAGAAATGACTGATCTTGGACTTGACATGACTAATAAGGATGATGTAAGTTTTTGCTAATTAAACATAATATTTGTCTAAAAGAGACTTAGATTTCTCTGAGCACGGTTGAAAAGCTTATTATTATTGGCACAAGAGAGAGGTGGGGTCTATTAAGGGTGAATTAGGAATTACAGATGAGGCAGCTGGTACTGGAATTTTTTGAGTAATGTGATCAAAACAGATTGTATAAGCTGGAAAACTAACATCAAAAATCATATATGCATGTGCACTGCTTCCTTGGAATTTGTGTAGGATTCAAGAACAGGCTTAGCTAAGCATACTTCTTAATTATCAAGTCTGCTTTGTTGGATGAGACTCTACTATGTCAGAAATAGTAATAGTGACAGATCAGGCCTATCTTTTTATAGTTCATTAATTCCATGAGCTGTAATTGAAGTTTTTTAGGGCAGCTGGCATCTTTAAATGTAAGGCACATAAAGTACTTAATCAGAGACTGGCCTTCAGGAGACATTTTATTTTAACAGAAATTTAAAAACCCCAAAACACTTTTTACAGCAAATCCAGCAGTATTACAGCTCCCTGGATCTTGAGATCTCTAAGTCTTTAGCTAAATAACGAGTTAGGAAACAAGAACTGTCAACATTGCACATCTGAAGCAAGCATTTATGGTCCTGAGAGGTGCCATGCCATGTTGATGTAGGAGCCATGTAGGAATGTAATACTTATGCTATAACATAACATGACCAGTCTCCATGTCTGAAATTCTTCAGGGCTATGCCCAGTGCACAGGACATTAATCAGGGTAGGTTTCATCATTGCTATTTTGCTGTTGCAAAATTGCTTAAGCATTGCTATCCATTAATTTGTATCTTTTTATTGATTACTTATGAGTCTACTCCACCAAAAGAAAAAAGCCATTTAGTAATTGTGGAGGGAAAAAAGCTAATATTCACTGAAATATGAGTGTTCCTGTAGGACAGAGAGGCAGTGACCAACAACTGTCAAGGTCTTTATGTTACTATGGAATAACCAATATAATTTATCACAGCAATCCACTTCCTGTTTTTCCTATTACTCTGATTAGAAATGAGCTGGTTGTTTCTGACTTTAAAGGTTAAATGATGCTACTGTGGAATAGCCAATATAATTTATCACAGCAATCCACTTCCTGTTTTTCCTATTACTCTGATTAGAAGTGAGCTGATTGTTTCTGGCTTTAAAGGTTAAATGATGTTTTCAATTTCAGGCACATTACGTGAGGAGGTCACGCAGCACCACGAGGAAACGTAAACGTGATGAGTCTGAAACGCCCAAGTCGGTGTCGCGCAGTCGCAGCTGCTCTCGCACACCACGGGATGTGTCTGGCCTTCGGGATGAAAAGGTTTGTTATTTACCTGTATTTACTTGTTTGGCAGCTCAACCAGCATGATTGTACCTAGACCAGCTCCTGGGAGACTTCAGAGTAGGCTGGTTATGTTTGTCCAGAGTTTGTGTTTGGTCTCCCTGCAGCTTGATCATCTTTTCATTTGGACTCTGTTTCTCTACTTCCTTCTTACAAATAACATGTAATAATATAGACCAAAGAAGTACATTTTAATTCTTGTCTCTAAATGTAAGTCTGAAGAAAAAATTCTGCAAACTGTGGTTCTATCTTTAGTAAGTGAGGAATTCAGGGATAGCATGATCCTGTGTTAGTGTACTGGAAAGTTTTGCTAAGAAGGGTTAGTGTCACTTTGATAGTGTCACAGTGATGCTGCTCTAGAGTTGGTGTTAATGTCCTTGATAAAACCATCCAGCTTAGTGGGTTTTTTAAAGGTAAAGCTTGTTACCTGAGTTACTCAGGAAGTTACTCTGCATCTTTGTTTGTTTGTTTTTAAATAGATGGTGAAGAAGGTTAAGATCATGGCAAAGAAAGCTCAAAAGAAAATGAATCGCCTGGGCAGGAAAGGAGAGGCAGACAGGCACATATTTAACTTGAAGCCAAGACATCTGCTGACTGGGAAGAGAAAATCTGGTAAAACACAGAGAAGATAAGCAGTCTTCTGGATCAAAATTAAAAACTGATAAAAAAAAAAACAAATTCAAAATCAAAATTAAATTTCTTAAAACTAAAGTCGTCATCTTTTTTAGTAATACTTGATATTTAAGTGTGTGTTTTGTGTTAGTGCTTATGATACTTCAAGTTCAGTATTTCAATACCTTGATGTTGCACTTCCAAGAAATACCATGAGAGAAATTTCTCAATTCTAGTGGCAGAAACCATTTATAGACAGACATAAAAAAATACTTTCTTCCATATTCTTATTCTTGACTTTCATGTATCAGTAAAGTGTTTATATTTCTATAAAAACCTAATTTAAAATGAGGTTAAATCTAGAAATGTGAACATTTTGTTAAACTACCATTGATAAAAAATGCCTGGGTTCAGTAAGGTTTGGATTGCTGCATGCAGGTAATCCTTTGTGATGAGTTTATGTTGCTGGTGAAGGCTGAAACGGGTGGGAAAATAACAGGAAAGCATCAAGAACTAGACAAAGTTTGCTGCCACTTTACTGAGATCCAGGGTGACTGGAGAAGAAACTGCATTTCTAGTACTGACCTGCAGCCTGTAATAACCTAATACAGCAGGGGTAGGGAAGGTTACACCTTGCAGCCTTGAATATTTCAATTAATATATTTCAGATACATAGAGAACAAGGATCAGACTGAAATTTTGTGCCAAGCACATGCTACTGTCATCCTTGGCTTAGCAAGACATTTTCTCTTCATGATCTGATAAATAAAATTCTACTCAAGGCAAAATATATTGTCATATGTGAAATACTTTCTTTTTGTCCCTACTTGGTCAATGGTTATGTAGAGGTTTGCAAAATGATACATTATAAATGTATTTCTTGGAAAGTGCACTTCAAAGCCATGTTAAAAAAAAAAAGAGGGGGGGAAGAAAGAAACCTCAAATCACTACTTTTTGATATACAGCCAGTAACTGGCTTTCAGATGTCAGCTTTTGCAGCATGTGTAAATTGATAGAGTTTCACTCATCTACTTTGTGTAATAAATTCAGAATTAAAGCATACTGTAATGCCACAAAGAAGACCGAGGTCAAGAAAAATTTCTGAGGGACTTAGAGGACCTGTTAAGCAAAGTTTTTCTTTCAGCTTCTGTATGCACAGGGCTTCTACTTCAAGATCTGTTTTGCCAGCTTTTGCTCCAAGCTGAACTAGAAAAACAGCTTTTTCTGCTGCCCTGCCCATATCATGCTGCTTCAGTGGTGTTTAATGGACAGGGTGCTGCTTAAGAGTGTGGCAATGACACATTATTCTCCATGTGGCTTCACATCTGAAAAGAAAACAACAGTCCAAGGGTTTAGGCAAGGTGTTTTAATTATAAAGTTAGATTTAAGAAGTATTTGAGAACTTCTCCATTGCCTACAGCTGGCTATCATGGCTAATTGCACAGAATTCAAGCAAGCTGCTACATCACATCACTGTTCCCTCACCTGATATTATTTGCTTTGAAACAATACAGCAGCTCTGGCCAATACACCACAAACTTGGCTCTAAAACCTCAAAGTGTTGAACTACTGGAGGTGCTGGTACAAGGAAGCTTCAGTGCTGCAGTCACAACATGGATGAGAAAGAAAAACTTTGACCACGGAAAAAGTTAGTTTTGCCCTGAATCCAGACAGAATCCTTACAACCATGTTTACTTGTAATGATAAGTGGTATGACAAACATCCTATTTCATCAGGCTCTGGGAGAACTTAAAAACTAGTTTGAGTAGTGTGCTAACAGAAGAAAGCACAAACTTTTTTGAGGACCCTCCATCCCCCCCATCCATAATTAAAATTGAAGCACCCTTGAGTATTTGTGTTATTGAAAAAAGCCTCCTAAGTTACTAGTAACTGATTGACTGCAAGATCAAAAAGGATTAGCTCTGGTAATTTCTAATTAACTGACATCAAGACCGAGAGTTAGCTCACAAACTGTCAGTCTTGAATTTTGGGGTTCAGTGGGTTTGAGTTGTCTGGGAATGACTATTACAGGAAAAGAAAAGCTCTTGTATCAAGATGCCTTGTTTCCTGGAAAATGGAGAAGAGCCATTTAGTGCACATCCTGTCTCCAAAGACAGACTACTGACATTAGACAGGTACCATTTACATTTGCTGTAATTAACTTTTTTTTTTTTTTTTAATTTGAGATGTCCAGTATTCAACCATCAACTAATCAGAAAAGCCTGGTGGGGGAAAAAAACCCAAACACTGTTTATTATCTAAAGCTTTAACACATATGTCAGCACTTCAAAATCAAACTTACTCCACACAGGCAATCCAATTACTTAAGCTTTTATGGGTTTGGTTAATTATAGAGTACAGTAGCTGAAGAGATTTGCTTTCTGCAATTAAAAATAATCCTGATTACTTTGAATTGTTTTTTTCTTCTGGCAATTGGTCTTCTCAACATCACAGCAGAGCCCACAGTCATGTGTAATCACTGTTTAAGGCGTGGTTAAGCTCAGTGGGAACACCCCAGTCCTCCTGCCTGAGCTGGGCAGGAGGTGCCTGGGCTCCCTCCCAGGTGTGCAGGGCACACAAGGGCTGAGGATCTTTCACTAGCAATGGAGGAAGAGGAACCCAGGGGTTTCATGCTACTGTTACCCATTTCACATGAGATCTTAACAGGCCCAAGAGAACCAAGGATGAGGGGGAAGAGGTGACAAAGACAGAAGGAAAAACACTGGCTATGACATCTATAAATTAAACATGCTCCATGTGGACCAAGTCTCTGCATGTACATCATGATTTATCAGTGTTAATGAGACAACACATCACTGCTAGCCTTCAGCACCTTTTATGCCAGCTATTTACATTCGGTGTATTTTTTCATGCTCAACAAATTTTTTCAAGTTATTCAAGTTATCCCACCACTTAAAAAGAAAGGTCTCTGCTATCAGCTTGAACCATGGAGTAATCTTAACTTCATTCCTGGCAGCTTTGTCCAAGAGCTGTTTCAGTTCTTTCTGTGTCACATAGCAGTAGCTTTGGATCTCGTTGGGATCAGGATTCAGTGTCACATCCTTCTGCACAAATAAGATATAGTCTATCTCATGTTCTCCCCAGATGCCATCAGATTTGGCCTTGTAGTGAATTCGTGTCAGGTAGGAGATTTCTTCTGGAGGTACCTAAAACCAAAACACGTGTCAGAAGTGCTGCCAGACCAGGATAATTGCACTGCTGGGCATTGCAGTACAACTTATCAGCTATTATCCTCTTCCTTAGAAATTATTTGTTCCCAGGTATACAAATGCAATGCACTTTTTCACAAAGAATTACTAAGAAAAAAACCAATTTAAAGCAGTTTGATGGCATGAATTGCACAGCATTTCCCTAGCCAGACTCACCCTGTAATACTTGGGAGTGTATTTCTCCTGTATGGTATGCTTTAAATAATGTTTACCAGACTTTTTTGCACATTCACTGAGCACTGGTGAACACAAACACTTGCACCTACCCCTCACTTCCCAAGGAAAAGACCTGACAACTACCTGAAGCCAAGGTCAGAACCATGTACTGACAGACCAAGTGTAACCCTGCCCTCCAGGGATCTCTGGAAGTTCACTCAGTTCTCTGCCTCTCCAAAGAGAAGTTCATTTTTTGGTTTGAGGCTGACTCTGTCTGCCAGACACGGTCTCTAAACTGGCAAATGCTGGCAAGAATTCCTGTTTCTCCCTCCTTTACCTGCTCCATGGGAATTCCCAATTCTGCTTTCAGTCGTCTCTGTGCTGCTCTCCGAACACCAATGGCATCATTTTCTTCAAGTTCTTGTGGATGGCTTAGAGGGTGACTGCAGCAAGTGTTGGTAAAACAATCTGCAAGAAGTTCAATCAGTTCATTTTTGACACATATAAGGACCTGGGGAAAAAAAAAATCCAAAAAAACACAACACCAAAATGCCCCAGAGACAAAGGCTAGTTATTCAACACATCCCAGCTTCATTTCTGTTTTGCAGAGAAGGGTTACAGAAAGAGGGTTTTTACACCTCTTATTTTCCTTTACATATTTTGCACTGGGATTTGCCTCTGCCGAGCACTACTTTGCAGGCTAGTGTTTGATACCCATGAGGACAGGCATTCTTGTCCCCAACACATCTACTTAGAGAGCCAGTCTGTAAAGACCTTGTTTATCTCTCAAATGCTAATTAAAATTGCTTTTGGGAGTTCATATGTAACAGAATAATGAAAATATTCCCACAGCTTCAAGAACAGCTGTCAGTAAGTAGAATTAAATACAAAGTTTATACCTGTGTTTAAAGGACAACAATCCATACTCTGCTTTTCATTTTTTCCTTCTCTGCTAACCAGTCAAAATGCTCAAACATGGTTGTAGATATTTTATTTTAGATGCTTTTGATCTCAACTTTTATAGACAAAAGGTTGAAACAATCTCTAAAGTAAAAATGCCCTTGAAAAAAAGAAAAAGGTCTTCCTCCGTCAAGTTGGAAACACTTGATTTTGTTTTCCACTGAAAATTCTGGAACAAACAACTTCATGCTCCCTCCAGCATGCCTCATGTAAGCTGTTTCTATTTGATTCCCCTCCTTATTTGTATGCCTCTCCATTTGCATTTGACAGTAATAGTTCAGGAGTGTTCAAAAGTCATGCACTGCATGGTTGGGCCACACAGCCTCATTCTGGCAGAGTTAAACAAGTGCTTGTTAAGACAACACAGACAAAGGTCCACAGATCTCCCAGGCACCAGGGCTCTGCTGCACATCAGATTTTACCAGTGCAATGGGACACTCTCCACAGCCACCAGAGCCATTTCTTCAACCCAATAAATGTCTTGCAGCAGAGGGGGTAAACGCCACACCCTCTGCCCTTGCATGAACAGGATCAAACATGTCAGGGAACAACCATTTCCCAAGAACATCTATAACAATACACAAGCATTTCCATTATCTTATTTCACCCACAAGGTATTTTGAACTCTCAAAAGTATTGGAAGTATGTACTCTCTAAAGTAGTAAATTCTAAAACCTCAGAATGAGTTACACTGCAGAACTGGATTGACATATATTTTTTTAAATATTGATTTAAATAAAACATTTATATAAATACAGTGTTTCAATACTAACCTGGAAATGTAATTTTTGCATTTGACCTCTGCTGCAGCAGCAGTTTATTTTCGGTATTAAATAAGAAAACACTGAAAGCTCGGTGCAGTAAACCTAAAAATAAGAAAACCCCAAACAAACAACAAAACTGAGATATTTAATAGAAGAGGAAAAAAAAATATGAAGACAGTTAAGGGCTTATAATGGCTTCATGTTTACATAATCCAATTCAAAATTAATATATGTTAAAAACCAGTGATTTGATAAATAACTCAAAAGCTATTATTCAAGTTTCTCAGCTTATGCAAAATATGAAATTAGAAGAGTTCCTAGAACAAAAATGCAACAGAGGAGTTCTTCTAAACTCAGTCAGTTCACCATTCTGAATGTGCAATTTGGGCAAGCTTCCAAGGAGAACTTGGCACCCATAAATTTACAATCAAAAAGAGACGACTCAAAAATTCTTAAAAAACTGCATTTCAAGACCCTTCAAGAATTGCAAAAGCAGAACAAAAATAGGCTCAATTAAAAACAGTAGAATTGCTGTTTTCTTCACCTTTTGAGTCTGTTATTCCTCACTCTTCAGGAAGATGCTTTCCCTAAGTACATAAAAAGAGGTCACACACTACCACGAGAGACTGTTGAATCTGACCAACCTCAATTAAACCCAAAATCAGTTAAACCCTTTCCTTCAAACCCTTAGCAGTGTTTGAAGAAGAACTCTGGGCGAACTACTTTAAAATGAAATCCTTTTCTACTTGAAAAGAACTCAGCAAAGAAGCAAACAGCATTCTTTAGAAAAAGCTACACAGAACCAGGTATCCATAATAGGAAAAAATATTACTTTATGTTCAAAACGTGATTAAAAATATTTGTCAAGCTTGTATGTGCAATCACACATTTCTCTCCTTTGCAATTGCCTCCAATTGAGTGTTCCTCCATTCTCCAGAATTTTAACATTAAATAGTTTATGCTGAGGAGGAGGGGCCTAAGGGGAGGTACTTGCTCTGGTTTGATCCAACACTCACCTGAGATCAAGGCTTTAATTTAATCATGGCTACGCTTCTGAAAATATTTAATCAACTTAATGGTTCCATAAGGAGATAAGCAAGCCGTACCTTTGTCAATGTTTTCATTCAAGTGACAGTTTTTCTTGGTCTCTGCTCCAATCTTATTGTCATTTTCATCAATAAGGATGCACATCTCTGCCAAGAGCTGCACCTGCTGCTCATCCAGGTGATCTGTGTTTACTTCAGGCATCCTGATGGTAGCACACGTTCTACTGAAGACAGACAATGAAGAGTCAGTCAGTAAAAACAACATCCATAAGGTCCTGGGCAGAGTGTGAGAAATAACCTAATGGCTTGTTTCTCTGACATGGTGTAAATGGCACACCAATTTTATTCTGAGAGGGTTTACATGCTTTTAGTTTCCTGAGATTTCTTATCCACATAGCAACACCTGACAGGTGCTTGAAGCACTTTTATTTCTCAGGAAGCCCTTGCAGCTGCTGCAGGGCAGCCATGCTGAGCCTATTATTTTTATGGGCTGTCAGTGGGAGGAATTCCAGTTCCAAAGCTCAAGCTGTGTACCAGCTCTGGCTGTTTTATAACACCAGGTATCCTGTCCACGAGGATTTTTCCTCTCCACAGTCTTTAAAGGCTAGGGAACAGAGTTTCAACACGAGGCACCTCCAAAGCAATACCTGCCCTGCCCCGAGCCTCTGGTGCCGCGGGTGTGCCCCCGGCAGCCCAAAGAATCCCTGAATGGGTCAGGTTGGAAGGGATCACAGGGGTCACCTGGTGACCTTCCTGCTCTGTCTGGGTCATCCCAGAGCACACGGCACAGGACTGCATTCAGACAGCTCTGGAGCATCCCCGGCGAGGGGGCTCCACACCGACTCCAGGCAACCTGTTCCACTGCACGGTCACCCACACAGGAAAGGAATTCTTCCTCACGCCCAGGGGCGAATGCCTGTCCATCAGTTTCTGCCCCTTGCCTCTTATTGCTCAGCAACGGGGAGCATCCCCTTCGCACTCTCCCATGAATATTTATAGATATTAACGATGTCTCCTCTCAGCTGTTTCTCCTCAAGGCTGAACAGACCCAGCTCCCTCAGCCTTTACTTCTGACCTTCATAACCTTCGCTACCTTCCGACAGACCCTCTCCAGGAGCTCCTCGTCTCTCGGGTACGGAGGAGTCCGGAACCGGACACAGAGTTCTGGATGCGCCCCGGCAGGGCTGAGGGGCAGGGCGGCCGCCCTCGGCCCTCTCGGCCGCTGTCCCCGTGCCCCGCTCTCCACTCCCCGCTCACCTCGCTGTCCGTGCGCTCGGCGCCCGCCGCTCTCCCCTCACGCCGGGGCCGCTCCGAGGGGCCGCGCTCCCGGCCCGGCGCAGCGCGCGCCACATCGCTCGTCACACCCCGCCCGCCAATGGCGCCGCCGCCCGGCGCTGACGTCACCGCATCGCCCGATCGCCCCACTGCGGCGCGGGGGGCGGTGCCAGCAGTGACAGGTCGGGGCAGCGGAGCGCGCGGCCAATCGCGACACAGCCCCGGAGCGGCGCTGGCCAATAGAGACAGGGAGCGGCGGCGAGCTGGCCAATGGGAGCGGGGCGGCGCGGCGGGCGGGCCGTGCGGCCGTGCCCACAGCCGGCACGGGAGAGGGTTGGGATCAGGATCGGGCTCCCTGAGCAGGGAGAAGCCTTTGGCTTCCGACAGGAATCACAGAATCAGTGAGGCTGTAAAAGGCCTCTGAGGTCATCGAGTCCGGACAGTGACCGGACAGTACCATGTCAACCAGACCATGGCACTGAGTGCCACATCCAGTCTTCGCTTAAACACCTCCGGGGACCGGGACTCCACCACCTCCCTGGGCAGCGCATTCCGATGTCTAAAGACTGAATATTTCTAACATTCAGCGCTGCTTATGGTCTTTTCACCCACCCTCGAAAACCGAAGGACTGTGCCCAAGTACCGGCTCCCACAAATGTGCCAGTGTTTGTGGCAAGCAGTTCCAGCACCGAAGTTCTGCTCGGTTCTGGGGGTGTTTCAGGTGGGGCCATAAGCCCGGGACTGCAGAGTAACAGCTTTTTGGCACACTGCATGCTTGTCCTCGATCCGCAGTAGCATCCTTCGAGCTAAAGAGGTTGGGATTGTGCGGCACAGATCCAGCCTGTGGCGCCGGGAGCGGGGAATACCGGCTCCCCTCCTGCGCTGACAGCTACAGCTGCTGGGAAGCAGTTCTGTGCTAGTCAAGCTCTGGAACTGCCTGACTCAGCTCTTGAGGGGCAGAGAAAGCAACAAACATTCTGGGTAGCTATGGAGCACAGGCAAGATGTCAAGATGAACTGGTCAGATAGGGGAGTTTAGATATGCACAGATAACAAACTAAAATTACTTCAATACCAGCCTCTAGAAACTTCACACTACCATAGCTAAATACCTTCTCAGCAAGACTTTCGCTGGCTTATTGCTCCTCCACAGATTTGGGTTTATGACTGGATGCCATAAAAAGCCTAGAAATGACATTTAACATGTCTTGGAGGCATGGCTTGCTCTGATTCCCTCTCAGCTCAAGTTCCAGCATTTCAGTCTTGTTTGCTTGATTTTTCCTGTGAACAGGACAGATGGCCTGTCACTTAGTGATAGTGATATCATTAACAGCACAAATGTTCAAATGGACAGTTAATATTTTTCGATGGGGGGGGGGGGAGGGTTGCGTTATCTTAGAGCATTCCTCTGTGCAGAGCTTGCTGAAAGAAAGAAGAGTGGAGGTGATTTGAGTGAAAGCCACTTGAAAGCATCAGAACATCAAAAGTGAAAAAAATAAAAAAAAGAAGACTTGTAACAATGTGTTGGCTGCTACATATCCTTTTAACTACATAAAACATAACATTATGTATTAATGTTAATATTGTGTTATTCATTAATAAACTACAAATGTAATGTTATCACAGGAATGTTGATAATAATATGTACTCTCAGAAAGGACAGAAATGTACACAGATTGCTTTTTATTGAGTTTACTTTTCATTACTTTACAGATTACTTATTGCTGAGTCACTGGCACAAAAGCACAGTAACTGGAGATATACTGATATATCTTCATAGATATACTGAGAACGTCCTTCACCACATTAATCACTTGCTTGTTTCATTGTTCCAGATTAAAAAAAAAACTCAAACAAAACTGTAATTTTTTCTTCTATCATTTTGCTAAAGTAACAAAACAAGCTACACAGATCTATCAAAAAAATAACTACTGAAATGGACATAGAAACCAGCATTTCATATGATGACAACAGAGTTAACAAGCAGCTCTCCTGGGAGTGAAGCTCTTTTAGAATAGAAACTTCTCCCCTGGGAGGCAGAGATGTGTCTGTGCCTGGGGCACAGCTGGCATGGGACATCAGCAGGTGTACACAGTGACCTTCAGGCTGCACAGCAGAGGGAAACCAGGAAAAATGTGCTTATAGATGATAGAGAAAAGAGGCTTTTTTTCCTAGTAACAACTACTGAAAACTTCTATACGTGCACTTCATAACCTGACAGTCAGAAACAATTACAGTTCCTGTCTTGCACAGACAAACAAAGCACTTCACCTGAGTCAACGCTGGTGAGCAGCAAGAAGTGACAACAAGTCCTGGTGGATGAGAGGCAAAGAAGCAGGGACAAAGGATGACAGAGACAAAACAAACCATTTTCACAAAACAAACAAGGGAGAGACTTCCCAAGCCTTTAATTGGATACCAGGTTTTATGTCACCTGTATCATCTTTCCTTTTGCTCCCCTCCAGACTTGCTCTTTGCCTTCAAAGCTCTTTGTATTGAAAATAAAGCATGCTATTTTTTGTAATGCACTCCACTGGTATGCACTTCACTGTAACCTCAGAACTTCTACTCCACCCTGCATAAACAGAATGCCTGAAGTGACATATAGATGCTTTTGAGACTTAATTTTTGCATCTCCTGAAGTTCCCCGTTTTCAAACACTCAGCTAACAAGGGAAAGACAGTTTCCTGTAACAACTGGAAAGTCTTTCGTTCACCTGAAAATTCAACCAGCTGCAAACCCCTGACATACTTTTGGTGTCTACTAAGAGAAAGGGAAGTGCAATGCCCACCAAACTGAAGAAAAACCTTTCAATTCTCCAGCAAGTTAAACAAGATGATGACAAGCTACACAATGAAATAAATGCTGAAACAAACCTGGGATTTGACCCCAGCCTAGAATGCATAAACTCCTGAAAAATGCTTGTCCTCACTTTTCAGATTTGTCAAGGAAAATCAACGGGCTTCTTCCCCTCCCATCACATCCAGACTTCTTCTTTTTCAGCTTCCTGTTAATTTGCTCTGATGTTTAAGACTTCCACTTCATCCTTCTCAGCTACAGAGCTATCCTTGTTCCTGATCTCCCTAGAGAATTTCTCTTATGAGTCCTTTCCTGCCTGGAGCCATAGCTCTTCAGAAAATATTTGTCTAAGTGATCCACTTATGTGCTGAGCAAAAAACAACCTGGGTTTTATCTGAAATGAGAGGTAAATACTTCCTAGTCTTAACTAATCTTCTGTTCCCTTGACTCTTCTTAAAAGGCCTCTTTCAGGGAAGTGGGTTGGCTTCAGCTCGCTTCAGAGAAGACAGATGTCTTTGTAGTAAGAATGTAATACATATATGCTAAATATCGAAGTAGGATGTTGTATTTGCATTTCATTCTGCTATCTCAAGCTGATGGAAAGAGTGCTACGATGGATGGCTTCCAAATGTTTTTCTACAGCATAAGCTGAATGAATAATGGTATAGGAAACCACTCTTCTAGGAAGGAGTTATTAGAAGGTTTCCTATATGAATCAAGAAATAGCCCTTGAGTCCTTTTCTCCTTTAAATTTTTTTTTGGTTGGTTGGTTTGGTTTTGTTTTTATTTCTTTTGGTCTGAGCTCTGGACAGAAGACTCTGCCTTTTCCTGCTACATTTACAGGTTTGAAAAATGCTAATTTGGAAGGTTCAGCTATTGTTCTGTTGTGTTGCTGATCTCCCAAGCCTCCTATCTTGTCTTTTCTTGTACAGCTCTGGGTGCAGAAGTAGATTTGTCCAGGACAACCTAACTTCTTCCACTATATTTACTCTATTGTTGAAAAAGCTTCTTAGCTATTGAAAAGATGCTGATTAGTACTGCCCTGTTTCCCTAGGTTCCTGCATTGGTATTTATGTCTCCTGTTTTGTGTCAGGTAGTTTGTGAAAAGCAGTCTTTTGTTCTCTACTTGCTCCTATACATTACACAGTGCCTGCTACTCTTGCAGTGCTGTGACAAAACCAAACCAGTAGTAGAGCTAGAGTGACAACAGGCTACTTGTCATTCTCATGAAAAAGCAACTGCATCCATATAGGGCCTGTTCATTTTCAGGTAAGGCATCCTGTACCAAGGAAAAAATTGTTTAAGCCCATCTTTCCTCATTTCAGTATTTTGCATTTCTTCAGGTAAAAAAATGGTCATCTCTGTAATGCACTCTGCTCCTGGGGAGTGTGCTGCTCCAGAGGAGAAGGATGCTGCCAGGTGTTCTCCCCAGGAAATCTCTAATGTGGATCTTTGTACTCCTGCTGGACATTTTTTTCCTTCATACATATAGGTAAAATTGTTACAGTACAGTAGTGTTATATTAGCGTAATTTTGGTAGAGATTATGAGGCTTAAAAATGTCTAGTTAGAAACTGAACAGCTGAGAACTCGAATTGTCACTTGGCTAAGATGGCTGAGCCACCCACAACTGCACCAACTCTAAAGAGAATTCGAAGCATCAAACTGAGGCGTTCAGTCAGGTTGTGTTCAGCTTCCTCCTGGGCACCTCTGCTCTATCTCTTGTCCCTCTCCTTTTGCCTGTGCAGTCCCCCTCTTTTCCACTCCTTGAAGCTATTTAGCTATTTAGTTTGCTCCCTTTTAGTGGCTTTGAAGAAGAAATTGGCTAAAATTACAGGATGTTCTCGACCAGTTAGGCTGGTGATTTTGGAGAATGACCCCCAGTAATGAGAAATATGCTAGTAAATAGGTAAACCACTATTTTTGTTGCTGTTTAATACAGCTTTAAGACACGACTGCACAGAAGTGAGTAGAAAGAAAAAAAGACAAATGAGAACTGCAGGCAGATTTGTAGTTGGGAAGCACATTAAAAGAAAATGTAATATTTCCAGCTCTCACTGGCACATGTTCTTCTGGCCTTTTTACAGACCTCTTCTAAGGCAGTTAAGATAATCTGCCAGAAGAGAGAAAATAATTAGGCGAAGGCCTCTTTTGACTTTCACTATCTGCTACAATGAATAAGAATTTTAGGTGGAGGTTTGTTCCAAGTGCTAATCAGCAGAGGAATTAATCACATTTCAATTACGCGTTGTAGGCTTCAGAGCGAACAGCCTACTTGCAGAACGTCGTGGTTAGCTTTGATGCGCCGCCTCTGTCACTCCGTCTGCAGACACAGTAGAAAAACTCCACATTCAGTATCTCCCAGCCCTTCTATATTAAAAAAATATGGAATTCCAGTGGTGTTTCCGCAAAGTTTCACCTCCCTTGTCAGTCCACCGGATCCAGTGTTACCGGAGGTAACTGACTTACTAAAGCAGCAGCAGTTTTAATTCGGTACCAGTAACGGTAAACTAACACAGCGTTACCCCGAGGGGCCACGCTCGGGACGGAACACACCCCGCTGTTCAACCTCCAGCGCTGCGGTGACGCGGGGAGCAGCGGGGCTGCGGGGCCGGGGAGCGCGGTGGTGGCGGGGCAGCTCCTGCCCGGCCCCGGCGGCATTCCCGAGCCCGCGGGGCTCTCCCTGTGGCCGGGGCGTTCCCGAGCCCGCGGGCTGTGCCGGGCGGGAGGCTCTCCCTGTGGCCGGGGCGTTCCCGAGCCCGCGGGCTGTGCCGGGCGGGAGGCTGTCCCGGTGCCGCGCGGGAGGCTGTCCCGGTGCCAGCCCGTCGCCATCGCGGCTCGGAGCGGGGGCCGCGCCGCTTCCGCCGGATGTCGCCGCGAGGGCTCGGCACCGGGGAGGCGCGTCCTGCCCGAGCGGCGCCGCGATCATCGCTGCAGCTGCTGCCTCCGCTGCTGCCCCTCCCGCTGCCCCTCCCGCCTTCTCCTCCTCCTCGTTGTCCTCATCCTTCTCCTCCTCTTTCTCCGCGCCGCCTGCGGCCCTGCCCCTCCCCGCCCGCCACCGCGGCTGTGGCTGACAGGTGAGTGCGGGGGCAGCGGGGCGCGGACCCTCCGCCATCTTCGCGGCCGCCCGAGGGGCTGAGGGGTGCGGGGGTCCGGGGCAGCGGCGGTGGCACCATCGCGGTGGTACCTGCGCGGTGCCACCGCCACCGCCCAGGCCCGCGGCGCAAACCGGGGCTCCTGCCCGGGCACCCCCTCCCTGCCCGTCCTATTCAGCTTTATTTCCGCGTGAAATGACTTGCACGTTCTCCTATAAAACCCCGAAATAACCGAAAATGAGTTCTCCTTCCTCTTCTGTGTGTCGCGGTTTTTGAGCCCTTCCAGCCTGAGGCTGCAGGGATGGTCCAGGTCGGTAGGGAAGCCGAGGGTGCTGCTGAGGAGACTCCTGTCGCTAACTTTGTTCGTGTGCTGCTGTCTATCCAAAAGACAGGCCAAGCGTAGAGCCCCAGTAGTTTGCAGGTGGAGTTCAGATCCTCTGACACCTGCACAAATGGAGTAAGCGTGAAACGCCCAAATTTCTGAAGTGAGGCACAGCTAAATGATGAGGGGAGCATTGTTTGTGGTGGCATGGGGTGAATCTGGCCTTCAGCAGTGGGAGGATGACACGGAAGTGTCCAGATGGATAAAAGTTGTCTGCAAAGAGCCATATTCAGTAGCTCTCTCTGTTTCTGAGTTAAAGCCTTGTGAAAATAAGTTTGAGGGAAGAATAGATAGGCTTAATGTATTCAGAGGTTGAGTGGATGTTAGGTTCCATTCCTTATGCAAAGACGAGGAAAACTTCTCTCAAGTTATGTTGATCTGTGGCTCAAGGACATCATGGTGTTTGTGAGAAAAGAGAAACTTCTACGTATGTTTTTATCTCTCTTGTCCAGCTTGTCAAATTTATTTTGTTACTGTGGTTAAAGTGGGCTTTCTATAACAGTAATGTCATGGGAGGTTTACGTAAGGAACTGGTGCAACAGCTTCTTTGAGGTGATTCAGTGTCATTGAGTACACCTTGACACGATACAAATGTCTGTTGTTCAGGCACCCATTTTACAAGATTACAACTGCATCATTTTCCTTGAGCAAATTTCTGAAACTGCTTTCCAATCAAGCCTGCTGCTGGCGTTTCTTGATGTTTTTGAAAGAGAGCCGGTAACCCCAAGAACCCACAAGTATGTTTTCTAACGTGTAGTTTAGATTAGATAATCTTTGTGCGTGGTATCAGCTCTAACCTGTCTTGTAATAACTTTAGATGTCACTTTGTGTGTTGTGGACTTGGGCAATTATTTTAAGAAAAGGTGGCACCAAACATTAGAATTTAAGGCAGAGGCCAACTGTGATGTTGATTGTCTTTTTAATGCCAGTTGTTTATGTGTATGTTTGTCCCTGAACTAGATTTAGCATGTTAAATCTAAAGATTTTAAGATGAGACTGCCTCTTTAATATAGACAGGCCCTTCCACCATCTATTTCTTTAATTCAGGACTTGTTTGAAGCATGCAGTTTTTAGTATGGACTGAAGTGCTTAAGTTTGTTGGTACAGTCACAAGATAAATATTGTGAGCTTGGTGATAATGTCTTACAAGAAGACCTTACTTCTATGAAATCCTGAAATTGCAAGCCAGAGCTAGTATGTGCCAAGTAAGGAGGAATTAAGTGGTATTGCATTCTATAAATTTGAGATGAGATTAGAATCATTTTATGTCATGGAATTTTAAGTCTTGGAGCTAAGACTAGTAGGTTGTTTTATGAGGTAAAAGCCAGGGTGAGGGGCTTTTTCTGGAGGCCAAGCCTTCAAAGCCCCTGTGGGAGAGTTGGTTACTGCTTTGTGAATGACATCTGAGGAGTGGACAGGAATCAGGATGGTCTTCTTGCAAGCCAGAATTACTTGTATTTTCTCATCTGCAAGCCATATGTGCTGACTATTTTTAGGCCTGGTGTTCAAGATGGTAGGCTGGGTGCTCACAGTGCTCTTACATGGACTGTTCTCTGTAGTTCTCTGTAGTTCTCTGTGCTAGACCACATGAGGTAATGCTTCAGGAATGTGCTGTACAGAGATTATTTATTGGTGCTTCTGAAGAGCTTGCTAGATATATTACAGCTAGAGTCAAAATTACTTGCTTTTGTTCAAGTCTTAAGAATAAAAAATTCTAGTTTACTGGCAAGTAATATATTCCCAGATGAAGAGCAGTGATACTAGAGGCCACTGTGCTTGAATACAACCATAATAGCAATTAATTTAATACATCCATAACAATTACACAAATATTATTTGTTTAGAGACTAGCAGAATAAGAGTCTGGCTTCTGAGTGTGGTGTAGTACTTCTGTGAACAAACACCTGGTTAAATCTGCTCTTCTCTTGAGCTTCCTTAGGATTCCTTACCCTCAGGTCTTGTATTTGCATCCCTGTGCCTGCATGGAGGCTACTTCTAGGCCATTAGGGATTTGCTAATACAGAAATGGGAGCTGCAGTGTCCGTGAAACAGCTGAGGAAATAAAGTACCCATCAAACATATTTTAAGAGTTAACCAGCTGTAAGTAATTTAGCAGGACCTGATGCTGTCTATTGAACTCTTCAATAAAGTCAGTTCATCAATACCTATAAATAAAAGAAGGTACAATATATACTGATAGGTTACTAACTAGTGTTGAACAGAAGATTATATAGTGTACCTTGCACCATTTTAACTAGTTGAAACAATGAGCATCTCAGTGAGCACAGGTGGCAAGGGTCTCAAAGGGAAGCTTTCGGGACGTCAGCAATTTCACTAAATAGGTCTTAGTCTGATGATTATTAGTGGACTCAGGAAGGTTTCTACTATATTCAAAAAATAAATCCAAGTCTGCTAATTGTTATTGTTTAGTATTAGATAATATAAGCTTGTATGGTGAGAGTAATATTTTTTGCTTTAGCAGACTGTAGGCAGGCTAGGTCAGCCTTGCATTTTGGTGTGACTGCAGCATTTGCTGACATAGTTGAATTAGCAAGATCAAAGCTTGCTAGCTGCAAAACTGGGCTGGCTTATATTTGGATGTTGCTGTTAGAAGCTTGCTTAGAGTAGGTACTCACTAATATGTTAAAGTCTTTATCCTTGATTTCAGCTGTATACCATGCTTCAAATGTATTGGTGCAGCTTCTTTACTCTGCTTTCTATTGAAAGGAGGTTGTCACCTTCAGTGGTGGATGCCTTTTACATTTTGAGGAACATCCAGTTTAATTTGAAAGAAAGCTGCACTAAATTTAGAAAAAGAAAAATCAGTGTTGTAATGCTTGAGTGGATTTCACAAAGTTTGAGCACACTCATTAGTGTTTCTAGCATCATCTGCGATGATCTGGAATGGTTTTGTTTCCTAAATATTTACCTTCAGCAAAACAGCTAGTCTTACCAAGAAGTCTGTTTAGCCTGATCTTTCTCAGGTGTGCTGTAGTGTTGCAGCTTGCATTGAATTAATGGCACTTGAATGTACAGCATCACTGAAGCAAATTGTTCACTGAAGACCTCAAAATAGAAGTTTTACTCCTTTAAATTTGATTTCTTTGCATATTAATAAAAGAGTGTAGTGGCATATGTTGATACTTAAATTCCCTTAACTCATGAATAATGCTGTCAAACTGAGTTCCATGTAATTAAGAACCTAATAACTGTAATCATTCTCCTCTCTTTCTGTTTTCCCTCCCAGCTTTGTGGAAAAAAAGAACCTAAACCCACACACTCCCCTGCATTAATGGGCATTTTGGTATTGTAAGGTTTTAATGCTGCACTAGACAATAATTACTATTGTAAAATGCCTTTGTGTTTTATGTAGTATACACAGAAATTTTCTTCTAAGCCATGTTTGAAAATGGAAGACACGAGACGAAGACATTTAAGCACACACAAATACACTAAAATTGTATGGGTGGTTTTTTTTTTTTTAATTTGACACAATCATTTAAATAGTAACTATTGCTATTTCTAAACTCTAAAGAAAATGGAGCAGGGAGATGTTGGGGAAGGTGTTGCTGAATCTTCCTGATGCTTTCCCTTTACAGACTTGTGTGTTGTCTTAGATGAACAAAAAAGGAAATGCAATACTGTAGCCATTCTGTCTGTGCTCTGACACATCTTAAAACAGCTTTTCTCCCTGACTTCAGCAACATGCATACCCCAGGAATTCTTTCCTTTCACCAGCCTTCTTGTTCTGTGTTCAAGAGCAGAAGTAGGCAAGTACGATTAGTTACTGCTGCAGTGAGTTTTTAAGTCTGGTAAGGCCAGTGTGTGCACTCTCGGTGCTGTTTCTCTGTTGTAGCTGACTAAAACAGTAATTGGTTACACATCTGCTCTTTACTGTTACTCTGATGAAATATTTCCTGTGACTGAGTACATCTGTTACAGAAAGGTAGGTGGTGGAACTTTAATTTAACACACTGTAAAATATCCTGTGAGTTTAATTAAACAGCATATCTGAAATACTGGAGTGTCTTTGCATTCTACAAGTACTAACCACCTCTGGTCTACATGAACATCTTTTACTCCCCTACTTCTGCAGATTTATGTTGCTAGAAAGGTTCTCTCGAGGCTTTGACAGATCATTGTGTGAAGCCTGTGCAAATGGAGTGTTTTCCAAAACGACTGAGCAGAATGGCTCAGTATGTGTCTTAGTCTCACTTAGTAATACAGTACTTGTCAAGTGCCACCCTTAGTGAAAATAGTTTAATAATACAATATGCTTCCTCTTTCTCCCTCTCTCCGTTTTTTCTCAGAAAGTACTTTTGTTCAGCCTTTTTTTATGCTTCATTGTTAATTTTTAGCTTCTGTGAATTTAGCTTCGTTTGATTCAGGAAGCAAGATTCCAGTATTTCTTGGTGGTTTTTCCATCCTACTTGGGGCATTACTGAGTAGAAGGAAAGTGACCTTAGTGAATTTTTCTTTTCATATCCCATTTGGAACACTCGAAAGTTAAGATTAGCTATATCTGGCTAATAATATATAATGGATTGTTTTGAAGTACTTTTTTCTTGGTTTCATTGGGATTTGGTGTCTAGCCTTGACTTGTGTGTATGTTTTCCTTCATCCCCCCTTTCCTGTTGCCTGGTATGTTCTAACTACAAAAGTTTCAAAGAATTGAAAGACTTTGACTGGTTTGTGTACTACTGACTGTTTCACTAATCAATATTTAATGTGGTTTTCATAGGATATGTAACATGACACTGATATTCTGGACAGGTAATTTTCATTGCTTGAAAACCTTACATAATAAGGGGAATCAGGTAACTGCTAGAAATGAGCACCTAATTTCTTTTAGCATCATATTGCCAAGGATCTGTTTTGTGAAATCTACTCTTGAAAAATCTATAGTTTCTTACTGCTGCAATTAGAATCAGAAGAGTTATGAAATTGTCAAAGTGAAGTTAATATTTAAAGGGACACTGTCACTATTTTAAAACTGAATTTAAATCCTTGTTCTAAAAATACTCGTTGATTATTGCTCCATTACTCAAAGTTTGTAAGGCTGTTTGGTGGGATTCAGAACAATAATATTAAAGGCAGTGAAGCTATTCCCCTTAACTCCTCCTTCCCATCCTCTGTATGCACATGCCTGCTTGTGGCCTCTTTGGTTTCAGCTTTGCTGTGGCTGTGTGCACCCTCCTGCCGAGCCTGGGAACAGCTGCATGTTTGCCCTCTCCAGAACGTGCATGGGTGGTGTGTCATGCTGCTGCATGAGGAGAGGGCAGTCCCTGGCAGTGACACTGGCTGCAGGTGCAGTGCTGCTACCAAACAGAGACAGTGACGGCCGTGATTCCTACCCAGTCTGCTCCGTTTGCTCACGAGCTGCCAAAGTAGAAATTTCTATGTAGACAACGTGAGCATTTCAGTCTGCAAAGATGTAATCTCATGCATATGACTGTGTCCCTTTAAATTCTATGTGCTAGAGTGTATAGTTGCCAAATCTTTGTGTACTGATGCTGAGTGCTGCAGTCGATTCATTGAGGGAAGGGATAGCACCCAGGGGGGACCATGAAAAGCTTCAGGAGTGGCCCCACAAAGTTCAACAGGGCCAACTGCAAGGTCCTGTACCTTGGGGTGGAGCAGTCCCCAATATCAGTGCAGGCTGGAGGGTAAATGGGTTGAGAGCAGTCCAGCAGAGAGGGACCTGGGGGTACTGGGGCCTGAAAAGCCAGACATGAGGCAGAAATGTGTGCATGCAGGCAATGGCACAAGAAGATGTGAACCTGTTAGAGCTAGTCCAGAGAAGAGCCACAAAAGTTATCAGTGTGCTGCAAACCTCTTCTGTGAAAAAAAAAAAAAGCTGAGAGAGGTGGGGTTTTTAGCCCAAGAGGATTCTTTGGGGACACCTTATCAGGGTTTTTCAGTACTTAAAGGGAATTTTGGAGAAAGGGAGACTTGTTACCAGGGACTATATTGATATGACAAGGGGTAATGATTTTAACCTAAAAGAGGGTAGATTGAGATTAAATAGAAGGAAGAATTTTTTAAGTGAGGGTGTAACATCGGCACAGGCTGGCCAGAGAGGTAGTGGATGCCCCACCCGTGGAAACATTCAAGGTCAGGTTGGACAGGGCTCTGAGCAACCTGATGCAGACAAAATGTCCCTGCCCATTGCAGAGGAATATGACTAGATGACCTTTAAAGGTCCCTTCCAATGCAAATCATTCTACTCAAAAAAAGGATATTGCTCGGTAATGTCCTCCAAAATGAAGTAGCTTGGCACAAAGGGCAAGTGGAAACTAACATAGTTAAAACATTGCCTCCTAAGGCATAAGCCACATTAACATCTTTGTGCCTAACAGTTCAGAAGCCATATCTGGCAGGGATTAGAAATTGCATTTTGGGTTTTTTTACCCCCCTCTGCCCCCAGATCTTAAGTGAAATGGTCTTAATGGATTTATGGGATTATATGTTGTTTTAACAAATCTACCTGTGTGCACACTGATGGTTCTGGCCTTAAAATGTAATCCCAAACTGCAGAATATGGTAACTCAAAGCCATTGAAAGAGAGGTTCCCAAGGGAGCTAGGAAGCAGGATGGAAGAGGGGAGAATATATATATGTGTGCTTGGGATCTGATCCTCTTTTGAAAAGAAATAGAAATGTGATGAGCACGGAAAACCTGTTCCTCATTCTTGACCATATGTCCGTGAACAGGAAGATACTTAGTGAAGCCCAGAAAATTGGCAGTAACTGTTTATGGGATGGACTTTTTAAACATTTTGTAGAGGAATCTAGTCACAGTGAATAGCAGAATTTAGGCAAATAAGGAAATACCCAATGGTAGTTTTTTCTAGTCTCTTCTTTAATTTGTGAATATAGCTATTTAGTTACTACTGATTAATCACACATAAAAAGCTCTGATGGGATTAGGTGCAGGGAAGGACTCTGTGGAATCCAGAGGATATGAAAAATAAAATTTAGTACAGTACAGGTCACTGGTGCAACCTAAATTTTATTTTAGATTCACTATGGAATTGGTGTCAGGTTACTGGAATGCAGTTGTTCCAAAAGCTAATTAAAATACTGAGTTCTTTAATAAGGATGGATGGGCATTAAAATCTTAACTAAATCTAGTCTCATTTTTGATACTAATATCTATATCTTTATACATTTTCATTTTGTGATATAAAACCCAAAGGAGATTTCAAGCTCTTGTTATTCTCTGTGCATACTGTGATTTTGGTAAGGTATGCTTTTCCTTGGCTTTATGATCTGTTGGAAAGCTGAAAACACCATGTCAAAGCCCTGAACTGGTTAATGCCTGGTCTTGTTAATAGCAGTGGTGCTCATTCCTAGCGTGAGATCCAGCGTGTTGGTGGATCTTAAATTGGCAGTGGCCCTGGGTTTGGTTTACATTTTCTCTGATCAACTTGTGTAAAAGGAAGCTCAGTTGCCTGGTTAGCTTTGCCAACTCTGCTCTCCTATTTCTCTGCAGACTATTGCACCTATTTTAATTGTTGTTTCAGAAATGATTTATGCTGGAGAATGAATTTTTATTTTGTTCTCATTGTGCATGATTGAAAAATTTTGAGTAATCAATCCTGAAACATTTGAAACGTTTAATAACTGGTACCCCATGAAACAAAAAATAATTTCTGTTGAATGTCAGGTTTAAATAAAAAAAAAATCCTGTAATTAAATGCTTGTAAAAATAAGATTTTGACAGTAAAGAATATATTCTCTATATTTATGCAATCAAACATAATTTGATTTTTCATATATATTCTCCACATTTATACAATAAATCAGAAATAATTTGATTTTTCTTAAACAGGGGAAGCAGTAGCTCATACATGGTAATACTGTTTGGTGATACTGTCAGGTGTTTTTAGGCATATTGAAATGCATGTATTTGGCTTTATCAAGGTGGCAGAAATTAACCATATCACCAGCAGCCTGTTAAGTCAGGTGCACTTTCACTGCTCTCATAAGTTCATGGGCACTTTCAGTGAAGTTCATGGGCACTTTCAGTGAAAGGAAGTGAAACCATGAGCTGCCAAAATTGGTAGAAGGTAGTTTTCAGGACTTCTGTCATGAAAATTAATTTCTGCCTAAGCCTGAGTAAGGACATCTGTTAAATTTTGTATAGCAATGTTTAAAGTTGAATAATACATTTTTAACCTGACAGTGTCCCTAAATTACCATGTTTGCTTTCATTTTCCAGCTGGGTTTTAATTTTGCATGCATTTCAGTGAACTTTAGTATGCATAATAGTTGTTTCCTGGAAGCATTTTGGGGCTGTCTTTGCTGGTGTTCTCCAAAATGAGCAAGGAAGTAGAATTTACTTTCCTTTTGTGGAGGTTTGTTAGCTAATGAATAAATAATGCAGAAGCAATCCCATTCTATTTACATATATGCATATGGTTTTGAATTTAATGTTGTTTGAAGAACAGCTGTAAGTAAGAGGCATCTCTTCTTTTTAATGACAACTCAAACAACTCCAAAGTTTAGTAGAACTAAATACTTCCATTTTGAGAAAAATATTTAAATAGTGGTGTGGTTGGCAAAGCAATTTGTAATGTATAATGCTTGTCCTTAGTTTATCATAGGAGCCTCTGTGAAGCTGTTTTTTTGAAGTAATGCCAATAGAAAGTGGAAGCTGTGCATCTGCTCGCCAAGCAAAGCAGAAACGTAAATCACACAGCCTTTCCATCCGGAGAACCAACAGTTCCGAGCAGGAACGGGCAGGACTGCAGAGAGACATGTTGGAAGGGCAGGTAAGGTGATACTTGGGAGAGCTTGCATCACTTTTTTATGTGTTTCCTATTGGGAGAAGCTAAACAAACTTAAATATTGAAATACGTCCAGTAAAGCCGCAGGAGCAGCAGATTTTGTTGCTTGTAAGTTCTCACTGCCTTTGGAGATCATTGATGTGAATGTTGACAGTGTTTGAGGTTGTGTTGAGACCTGTGGAGTTTATCAGCTTCTGTGTATTCTTAGATGAATGGTAAAGCCATAAAACAGTGTAAACCCCAGCCTGTTTATTCACTGCAACCTCTCCCCACCGCCTGCAAAAGAAAAAGTTCAGGATTGATTCTTGCTTTCATAGATTTGCACTTGGAATAGTAGCAAGCCAGAAATATGAATAAACCAAATACTTCTTATAATGACTCTGATAGGGAAAATATTAGTTGGAACACTGTTCTGCATTCCTTTGCATAAAGTAAACAAATACTGCCTGTCTGACAGAAGTGTGAGCTAACTCAGATTTTTGTTTGTGTGGGTTTTTTCTTGTGTGGCTCAAATTAAGGTGTGCTATTCTGGGATTAAATTTAAGGGAAGAAACAGCAACCACAGCTTCTGTAGCTTTCTTAGTCATGGCAGTGTAGTGGATGCAATCTGGACTTGGAGTGTTGCACCTAAAAATTCTGAGATTACCTGTAGGTAAGTCTGTCAGAAGCAGTACTGGCAAATATTAGGAAATACCAGTTTAAAAAGTATTTATTGTCAAATTGACTACACAGTGTAAGTGTGGAACTGGCAAAGATGATGCAAAGCTTGATTTTTATGAGACAGTTGGTTTGAAATACAAATGGAGTTTGGCTATGAGAAACTTCACACTGAAGTCTGCAGATAACACTGAAGGGAAAACCTGGTGTTTTCTCAGTGTTGCGACTGTTTTTTTTTTAATTGAATCTATTTTTTTTTCAGTAAATCATAGCATTAATTTTCTGGGAATTAACAGAGCCTAGATTGTTCCTTCTAGTCATCTAGAGGTTGGAGAATCAAGTATTTGGATAGAAAACTCTTCATGCATTTGGAGCTGCTGCAGCCTTACTTCAGGAAGGGTGTGAAGGGCAGCTGATTGGTCAAGACATGCTGTCACCCCTGCATAGTAAACCAAAATGTTAAGCTGTTTAAAGTGTTTTAGGCTGTAATGCATAGATGTTTAAAGTGTTTTATCTATCATCTTGTTGGATTTTGTTGACCTTGAGCAGCTAGGTGGCAGATTCTATCAAGTAGAGGGTATTAGTGGGCCTTGAGCTGTAAACCTCATGAGATCTAGCTGAGGACTTTTGCAGATACAGAGATAACATTATTACATGCTGTTTTAATAAGCTATTTTAAACAATGCCAACTTTAAAGAGAGGAAAGGAAGTGAATGCATTTTACTCTGTTGGTTACTTCATAACAAGTTTAGATTTGTTTATACTTTCAGCTTTGAGAAGTGGTTTGAAAAACTTTTCTACATCTCCTTTTTAGTTGCAAAAGTTGTTGGATAAGTTAGTTTCTTCAATAACCTTGCTGTATGAAATTAGTGGGTAATTGATTTTGAAATAATTCTTCTAACTTCAGTGTTTCTCATAATAGTGTTTAATGTATTTAGTATTTTTGTTTAATTAGTTTTGTTTCAAGCTGGTTTTAATTAGGATCTCTTTTGCTTCTGGTTGTCTGTGAATGCCTGAACAACAGCACCATATCAAGGGAGAGGCAGATGAAGAAAAGGAATGATGTAGAAGGGGCTTAAGGAGCATGATCCCACTTCTTCCAGCACAGTGCCACAGCTTAAACCAGCTGTGAACCTGTGTAAAATTGCTCACAAAGCAGGTGTGCTCTGTATCATGCCTATGAGTGGTTTCTCTTGCTCTCTCTTTAAACTTGGGGAATAGCTTACAGAGCCAGGGTCACGGCTGGCCTTTCCCGCTGTGCCTGCAGACAATTCCCGGGGCTGTGGCGGAAGGTGACTCAGTTAAGTGAAAACTTTTTTTTTTAAGAAGTTTATAGCTGGCTACCTAGGTAAATAGTAAGTGTAGTAAGCCTTTTATTGTGGTCTACAAGCAACTGAAGAATAGAATGCTCGAGTAATATCTCAGGAGGGAAGGATTAGAAATTGTAGCTTTCTTCACACTTAGTTATGGTTAGTGACAAAAGTAGGTAAATGTTAAAAATACATTTAAAATTTTAGTTTGTCTTAAGCTTTGGTAATAAGATGCCTTGTGTTCACAACTTTCTAACCCATTGCATAGCCAACTTTTGAATTACTTTGTCAAACAAAGGTATTCTTTTTGTTTGAACTGGAAACATATTGATATTAAATTTTTTTTTCTCACTTTCTTCTTTTTAAAATGAATTGTACATGCATCTTGATTTTATAATTTTTCTCTACTAAAGAAAACCAAAACAAATACCATCGGTGATTTGAATTCTATCCCTTGAAAGAGAAAGAATATATAAAATGAATAACTCTACGATGCACAGAGCTATTTGTTTTGTGTTCTACACTAGCAGTAGTTTTAATTTGCCTCCTTGTTGGGACATTGAGATAACTGTTAAAATCAGTTCAAGACTGAAGAGCAATTTTATCAAATATACGTCAAGAAAAATATAACCCCCCAATATTTTGCCTCCTAGGATTCTAAGTTACCATCTGCTGTCCGGAATACACTCCTTGAACTTTTTGGACAAATAGAACGGGAATTTGAAAACCTGTATATTGAAAATTTGGAATGTGAGTATCTGTTTTTTTTCTCCAACTTATGAATTGTTCATATTTAGGTTATAGTAACACTAATTACAACACTTACATTGGATATTGTAGTATAATTAGTGTAGCTTTTCTGTGAGCAGTGTAGTAGTTGTTCTGAACTTGTAGTCAAAGATGGAGTTTGTACCTTTTCAGAAAAATCACTTTCTTAGCTCTTTGATGCAAGCAGTGAGAACTGATGTCTGTCAAAGCCAGTGAAAGGTCTGTCTCCTTAACACTGTAGGCTCTGGTTATGTTAATCTTCAGAAACTCCATCCAGCCTTTGAAGTTTTTGGCTTTGTTTTATATTTACAGGCTTAATTTTAATGATGTAATATTAGTAAATAAAATTGGAAAAGCTACTTGCTTGAAAAAGTGTAAAATGGGGTGGTTTTGGATCAAATGACTTACACATTGCATAACCAGCACCTGCAGCTCTTCAGGAGTTTTGAAGTCAAGCAGCCAGATAAAAATTCCAGATGTTATCTTAAAAAGATATTTGTTTGATGACAGTGCAGTTGTCTGATAATGTAAGTGATGCAAAGTGATGTAAGAGGATCCCAAGTTAAGTAACACAGGCCTGTACAGTAATACAGTAAAGCCTCCTTTGCTGGAATTTTAGGCTGTGTTACATTGGCTTGGATTCTGAATTGTGGAATCTGTCTGATTTGGGTCCAAGTCAATTATTTTTCACACCTAATCAGTTCCCACAGTTAAACCAGACACATTATGGAAAAAAAAAATCTTGCCTGCTTTTTTTGACATGTTCTGGGTTTTTTATTCTCCTAAAACCTGTGATTGTTTTGGTTAAAGGCTATCATCAAAAATACACATTTTTAAGTGACAATTTGCACAACTGAATTCTCGGCCTCCTGCTGAGAAGTTGGTTTGTAGCAAGAAAAGTAGAATTTCCCTCCCCAGCCTTCAGAAATGCTTGTCAGAAAACAAGTGGTGGATTTGTACCCTCCAAATTATGATTATTTTTCTTCTTTTCCATTTCTTTATCTACTTTCTTCACCTCACAGCTCTAGTTATGATTGTGATCTCTTTTCACCCCCCTGACAATTTCTAAATTTTTCTCTTCTCATGCTCAGTCTAGTATTTTTTTATTCTTGGTCTAATTCCTACAGTAGTGCAGGAGTTATTGTACATAGAATTTCTTAAAAAAATAAATTCCAAAGTATAAAAAATAGTAATTTGCAGCACTACCTTTCCTCTGAGACTCTAGTACTAGACAAGTATTTAGGGTGAATGCTATTTTGTGATTAATAAAACCTGTGTTAAGAAAGGATTCTGTGGCTCAAATATTTATGATGCCACAAGTTTTCTGTCTTCTGCTGGATTTAGTTCAATACAGATGGGCCATGTATTTCACAGAAATGGTTTTGTTAAACCTTAGCCTCATTTATTAGTAAGAGTAATTAGAAGCCACCAATACGTTGCGTGGAATCTGGGTCAAGGTTGATCTCTGGAAAATTCAGCATGAGTCTTGTTTTATGTCTTGGTGAGACCTGCTTTTATAAAATCCCAGTTCATCTCCTTTCCTCTCCTTAATATAAAATAGCTTACTTACTAACCATAACAGTTCTTAAATAGTGTGCTAATGCTGTTATTAATGATAGCCAGTTTTGGTAGTAACGTGAATTTCTGGATCTGTTAGTGCGTAGGGAGATTGATACACTGAATGAGCGCTTAGCGGGGGAAGGACAGACAATTGATGGTGCTGAACTGAGCAAAGGACAACTGAAAACCAAAGGTAAGAGAGCCACAAAGAATCCTAAACCAGTATTTTTGACTTCACTTTTTTGTACTTCACTGACCAAAACTTAGAATGTTACTGAAGGGAATGAATACCAGTTACTTATACAAACAAGCTAATGCTGTATTTGAAATATCTTCCATTGAATTTATTTGTCTCAACAGCCAGCCATAGTACCAGTCAGCTTTCTCAGAAATTAAAGACAACTTACAAGGCATCTACTAGCAAGGTATGAGACAAATTAAATCTCTACTCGTCCATGTGTACATCCATGTAAGACTAATGTGACTATCTTTTAAGTTGTAAATTGTGGTTTCTTTAAGCTGGGTAGTAAGTAAATCTGCCTCCTAAGGAGCAGTATGTTTATCCTGGATTCATCAATGACCCATTACTTCAACCAAACCATATGATATTGTTACAATAATTGCTCACCTTTTTTGAAGAAGAGATATTGGAGGGGAGAGAGTGTGCCCATGTGTATGTGGGAAGTGATGTTTTGTAAATAGAACTAAAAAAATAATTCTGTTTCTGAGGGAAATAGAGAACTTGCTAGTGGATTTCTGAATAAAGATTTGAATATTGCAGTTGAAATGGGGATTTAAGTAGGTGCCTCTATGTGTGCTATTACACGTTTCTTTTTTAAACTAATTTTTATTTTTAGCTATGAGATTAGAACAGTTTGTTTTCTTTATGTTGCAAGCCTTGCTCATCAGTAGCTAGTGATCTTTTTTTTGCTTGGTGTTCTGGCACAGTTAACCTTTCTGATGCTTTTCATTTTGTACATCTGTATCAGCCTGGTATTTTTGTTTTCCTCACTCTCTTCCCTTTTTACATTTTTGCAGACAGTTTACCTGCTGCTCTTTTTTCTCTGTATCAGAGTCATTTAATGATACATTATTAAGGTTAAATAAAATGTGAGGAAACCTCAGTGGAATCTGGTATGTGAACCGGCTGTATAGGCAGCTCTGTGGTGACCTGTAATGTAGGCTGATATGTGGTGTCTAGGTGTCTTGGAAATGCTTTCTCTTAAGTATGAAAGTTTGAGAGTAAGATCAGGGTAGTGAAATAGACTCAAGCTACTGTGGTTTATTCGGTCTCCTTTTTATTTTAGTGTTTTTCAAACTTTTATTCTTGCCAATTTGATGCATAAAGGTGCCTCTTTCTCAAGACTTAATGACTTGCAAATTCTTTAATGAGACCACTTAAATAGTGACAACATGATATTAATAGGGACTGTATAGTTTTGGTACACCTACTATGTAGTTATGAATTAGTACCATCTGTAGTGTTGTGTTTTTTGGTTGTTTTTTGGTTTTGTTTAGGGTTTTTCTTTTTTTTTGTGGGGTTGTTTTGTTTTTGGTTTTTTTTTTTTTTTTTTATTTTTAAGGCAGGTGTTAAATCCTTGTCTTCTTTTACTTTCTTGCAAAAGGCAGACCTCACAGCTTCAGCATGGGAAGCTGGGAAGTATGAGGAGGAGACTCCTGGGGAGCTGATAATGCATGCACAGCAAAGCAGCCAAGAGTAGTGGAGCGTGAAGAATTTAATACCTGAACGTTATGCACATCTCTTGTATCAATTGGTAGCCAACAGATGTCTGCATGTGCTTAATGTATTTCTTTTCACAACTTTGAGTCATAATGTACTGGGGAGTAGACAGGAGCTGAAGAAAATTACAACATTTGAGAGCATCTCTGTCCAGTGTGTTCTTTGAAACCTTAATGGACTTCACAGAGGTGCTTTATTTTGACCTCTCCTTCCTCCCCACACAGAAGAGTCAAAGCTGTAAACTTTTGCCTCTTGACCCACAGAGAGACTATAGCAATGAGTTAGGAAAGAACATAACTTTCTAACAAACCATGATTTTTCCATCTGTACCTTGACTGGATGTAGTTCCCCAATACCCTGTCTGAGGAAAAACACATTTAGAGTTTTAAGAGTCCAACAGCTTTGAAATTCTTATGGCTGTACTTTCTATGAGCATTGAATGAACAATGCTGTTTCTCAAAATGGTTGTGTTCCAAACTCATTGGGGTAGTAGATCACAAGTTTTATCTTCAGCCCTACCTTATGCTACTACCATACAGGGAGTTTCTTGTGTGTGTGGCTTTTTGGATTGGTTGGTGGGGTTTTTTTTTGCCTGTGGAAGATTAAAAGAGGCTTAAGTTTTACAAACCAATTGTTTTGTGTAATTGCACACAACTACATTTTTCAGATTGGCAGTGCATATAGAATTAATTTTTTTCCTGAAAAAACCTTTCACTATTTGCTTAATCTAATGAGAAGGCTGATCCTTGACTGCTTTAATATTGGTAAAAAACACTAGGACATGGTAAGAAATACTAAAGCAATCTGTTCATTCTCTTGGGGAAAATGCTGAAGTGAACATTCTTAATTCAAGCCCTTCATATGAAATTTCCATACTGGAATATTTTTCATCACTTAGCTATATATCAAGTTGGCAAAACTGATTTCAGAAAAGCATGGTTTTAGCAGCAAGGGTTATCCACCACTGTCCAAATCCTGAAGAGGTAGAGTAGATTTAACACTTGGTACTCTTAAAACTCATTTTTTGTTAATGGACAAGATTCTGTAATTTAACTACTGTTGGTTTTAGATGGAGGAATCACTATATGAAATCCATGTTTTGATATTAACAAAATGTAATGGCGGCTGTTAATGATGCCTGGCTTATGAAAGTTGTTGCAACACCAGGGAAGCATCAATTGTTTATGCAGAGTCCTAAAATAAACTGAAATGATGTAACTTGCTCCATGCAAACTAAATTCCAGGATCTCTAATTTGTCTAGATCAAGATAAAGACTCTTAAAATAAAGTATTTATGCACCTTAGTTAAGAGGAATAAAACATTTTTGACTGTGTAGTTTTGCCCTCACTGCTTAAAGTTGCTTCACAGGACATTCTCTTCATCAGGCACAGTGTAATGCTGCTGGACTGGTCCTGGGTTGATCAAGTTTTCATTCTTATTTCTAATGTGCCCTGCCTCTTTGGTGCAGGGTGCCTCACTCTGCTTGCCATGCAGAGTTTCAGTTTGTATTCAGTTTTCACTTGTTTACGTAGTAAACAATTGTTTCCCTATTAACAAATCTTTTTGTAGAAGGAAGTACATGAAACTGTATCAATTTAAGAAAGAGGACAGACAAAGGTGAAACACATTCAGGATGTGGTTGGTCATTTATTTATTATATATTATTATATTATTATTAATAATATTATATTATTATTAAATATTATATATTTATATATGATGATCTACAGAAGTTACTTCAGAAATTTTGTGAACTACGGAGACCTCTTTTTAGCAAGTTGCATGTTCTTTAAATATTTCTTTTCCTGTCTTGGGACATTGTTTATGCATGTTTAGCAAAGCAGGAAGTAGTCCAGGCCCTGTCTAGTTTATCCAATTGCTGGTATGCGAGCTGAAGGGCAGCAAAAAAAGAAAGGAAAAAAAAGCTTGGAAAAAGTATGTGTTGAGTAAATATCTGTATCAGGATATTTACTGTTGGATAGTGTTCTTGAACTCTTTTCTTCTGTGTGTTAATTAAAGACTGCTAATACCTCAAAAGGAGTTTTACATCCTTGCTGTTAAATGACCGGTGAAACCACTGTCCAGCAGTTTTGGAAATTCTGTTTGTTGATGGGTAGGGGATAGTTTCTCCTAGAAAACTTTTGCATGGAGGGTTTGACTCAACATTAGAAAGACAGAATGGAATGCAAGCACGGGCTGAGTTGGAAAATACCAAGTTTGGAGTTTGAACACACTGCAGTATTAGTCCTTTCCTGTTAGTATTTAATTCAGCTGTTCCACTTCTCATACATGAGTCCGTTTAATTTAAGGACTGTATTCAATGTGAAAGTTGTATCTGTAGGATTGTGTTCAAAATTTAGGAAATTCTGCAGTATGGTTGAACTAGTAATCTTTACTATTAGCCCATTTTCTTTTCAGTGCATCTGTAATGACTGTTCCTTCTGCTGCTGTAAAACCAAAATGCATATTAGCTGATAATTTGGAATTCAAATAGGGCATTATGATTTCATCATTGGAGAGTTGACATGCTCAGGATTTGGAATGCTCTTGCAGATTTTCTTTTAGCTTTAAAAACCTTTTTTGAAGTAATTTGCTTTAATGACATACTTAAGACCTTCTATTTTAATACCAGAAACTAATGTGATTTTAACCTTAGTTTATTGAATCTGAAATGTAGACGTAATTAACTTTCTAACTTTTACTAAGCTGTAGGTAAGTCTTAATGTGATTTGTGTTGATGTATTTAAAGGTTTTGATTTAACTGGTCAAATACCTGCCTGTAATTCCACGCTGAGGAAAACACTGATAAATTGAAGTTGTCTTTTTGTTTCAGTTTAACAAAGCTTTTGAGGTAGTCTTTCTCAAAGAAGAGTCATGAGCTTCAAGACTCATGGGGTAAAATAGAGTATTTGTAATGGTGGTCTTAACTTTTTTAAGCCATCTTTTCATAACTCTTGGTTTCAATTGTCACTGGAAGTGTCCAGCAAGAGAAGCTTTTTTTTTTTGAATATTGCAATTTCCTTTATCATAAAAGGTGGAATTTCTGCAATTTGCATCCTTTCTGTAGATGCTGAGTGTTTTGAGCATTCCTGCACTGTAGTGACTTTTAGTTTTACTGTTTTACTAGACTTTTCTTCCTTTTGTTTGATATTACTTATGCACATAGTAATTTGGATTTAATGAGCCTTCCTCTGTTTTTCCCCTAATAGCTTCACTTTGAGGGAGCATGCTTATCAAATGTTTAGATGAGTTTGACATATTTTTTTAAAAGCTTCATTACACAAATAAACAGGCATAAGCTCTCAGGTTGATGTTTGATTTGATTAGCTTTGTGCAGTTTTAAAGAAAAACAGCAGTGAGTGTTTTAAATTGGAATGTTTCTGGGTTTGACTAGAATTATATAATAAGTACATTTTTTGCAAAGACATTACACTGGCTAGCAGGGACTGTCTGAGTTACCAGATGTACTTGTTTGGGAATAAGCAAGGGAAGTTGTAAAATCTTTTGCTGGATTTGTTTTTTTTTTTTTTTTTTTCCATTAAAATCCTTACCCAGACTGAATGAGAAATGCACTCTGCACTTGTCATTATTCCAATAGAATAGTTTGTCTTGCATTCTGTAAAAGGGCTGCTATTAAAAAGGAAAAAAAAAAAAAAAAGGAGGGGTATGTTTGCATCCCAACTTGCTTTCCTACCATCAAATTTCAAATTTTTGACAGTAGTGATTTGTCAGAATATTAAAGAATCATGGAAAAGCTATTATCTATTTTTACTTGTGAGATAATTACCTAATCTTGGATCAATGTGGAAAAAAATGTTGGTGTCTCTGCTATTTCAGATTGTATCCAGTTTTAAAACTACAACATCAAGGGCAATCTGTCAACTGGTAAAGGAATATGTTGGCCACAGGGATGGTATTTGGGATGTCAGTGTCGCGAAAACTCAGCCAGTGGTGTTGGGAACTGCCTCTGCTGGTAAAGTTTTGTGTTGCTTGAATTTTTAGAAAATTCTCATTAAGTCCCTAAGCTATAGCAAATACAGATCAAAAGCATACTCAAAAACTGAGCTTCACACTGAAAGAGTCCTTTTAAAGAAATTCTGTAGCTGAAAAATTCTTAACATTGTAATTTCCTTTCCCTTAGAAGGTTCAAGCATGCTTGTTGGTCTTTCTAAAGTGTGTACCAGTTCACTTCCATGCAGGTCACACTCTCCTTAGTGAGCTCTGGCATGTTGGGTAGGGTGGGTGGGTGGGATGGGGAGCTGCTTGCTCGGGGAGACCTCTGGCATAAAATTCCATACGGCTGGATACAGAGATGCCTGCAGGCTTTCTATCCCAGCATTGTTTAGTCTTTGTTTTATAGAAGCTGTACATGTGGTCATAGTTTGCATGTTCTTGTATTCTTGCATTGTCTTTTGCCTCAGAACACAGGGGCAGTTAAAAATCTTCATTTTCAGTCCTTTTTACTTTATTAGATTTATTCCTTCCACTTGAGGGAGTACAAGTACTAATGAACAAGTCACTAAATCTATTATAGTCCAAAAATCAATGTAAAGACTTGTGTAGTTTTGGAAAATTATTAGGAAAATAAATCATAACCAGATAGAATCAGTCAATTTGAAGTGACATTCTTTTGAAGCTGGAACAGAATCTGAAGGTATTGACTAGACTTTAATACTTACAGACCAGAAATCTCTGCTTCTTGAACTGAACTGTTACAATTTTTGTGTGCCTGCTGAGGGGGCACATTTTTTCTTTGTGTGGGACATCTTGTCTTTGTCCTGATTTGACTTGGAAGCCGTTCTCCAATTCAGCTTTAAGGTACAACCCACTTAAATAATTAAATTAATTAATTATTTTTGGGCGTGGCAGGATAAAGGAGTGGCATTTGGAGTGATTTCCTTTTCAAATTATTTTTTTTAGTGCTCTGCAGTGACCTGTATGCACTTGGGATTTCCATGTAGGAAGTAAATAGATTGTGCATAGAAATTCCTGTTTGTAGTGGCCGCCTTTTTCACTATGGAATGCTTTCTCTTCTTTTTTTTTCCCTGAGTTTCGTAATACACAGCTGGAGCATTATACAGAATTTGCCTTTCAATTTGCCTTGCTGCAAATTAATCTGATTAGGACAGCACCTTTACTTTTTGGGAGAGATGTGTACAATGATAAGAAAATGTTAGGTTTTGTATATAAGGTGGTAGTCAAGAGTTCTACATTTAGAATCTATTTCATATGGTATGTGCTACAGTGGAAGATAACTTGTTTGTTGAAAGGGTAAAAATGAAAAACTTATGTTTTTAACTATTTACAGCTGCTTTTTAATCTTTGTAGATCACACTGCTTTGCTGTGGAGCATAGAAACAGGGAAGTGCCTTGTCAAGTATGTAGGGCATGTTGGCTCAGGTAAGATAAGGGCATGTTGTGAAAACTGGGAACAGAGCATGGGAGGGGAAATGTGTTTTGGCCAGCTACACAAATGTTTATTGTGGTTTCACTTGCAGGTTTGCCAACAACATTAACAAGTCAATTGTGAAGTTCCACTAATTTTCATACAGAGAACGTTTTGTAACATGATTCTTTATTGGAGAGGCACATTAAGACAGTTCTGCAAATGCTAAATGAATAAACAAGTCCATATAAAGAAATTTACAGGCACAGTTACGACTCTCAGAAGTTAAATGTCAGAACTCATTGTGGTCTTATGCATGTGGAGAACAAAAGAAGCTTATATAAGCAGAAATTAGCTGTCTTGCAGGATCTGTGTTATATTTGGGTTAGAACTACAGATGCTAGGTGAATATATTTTTGCACTTCTTTGTTTAAAATCTCATATGTAATTTGCTGCATAATGCAAAGATCTTGTTTTTAAGACAGTTAATTAAATATAGGTATTTGTCCTTTTTTATACCAGTATGAACATTGTGGAAACTGTTTTCTAAACCCATCTTTGGGTGGGGAGGTGCAGTGCAGTGAGTGTCTTTGATGTTAGTTTTTGGTGTCCAATTTGACAGGAGCTGGATTAACACCATTCTGCCTCTTAATGAGTTAGAATACAGGATTTTATAGACCAAAACTGGAGAGCTTTTCCATAGCTTTAACTTGCTCTTGTGACCTGAGCACTTTGAGTGATCATACCCTGGGAAAGTGAAGAACTCAGTTATTGACCAGGATTGTTTGGTTAAATAACTCAGCACATCACACAAACTTTGTGGCAAGGGTACAGATAGAATTAAATTCTCTGCTTCAGCTGTGAATTGTACTTTTTCTTCCTGCTACTTGACTTCTAGCTCCTACAGCACAAAGATAAACTCATAGAAACAACTGGTAACTTGTTAATGTGTTCAGGTATCTCAGATTGTCTGCTGCATGGACCTCTTAAGTTCTATAAAGTCATGTTTGAAAACTTCACTCACTTGAACTTTCATGCTGGTAGTTTTCTTTTAAAATTGCTATTTGGATAACTATGAAAATAAGAAGTTCTAACCTGTATTTAAACAGATGTGTGTAAACAACTGTGTTTGAACAACAACAAAAGAGAAATTGTGTTGTATATAAATTTTATATAACTATATACATCTATAAATTATAATAGAAATAACATATTTTTTATGTAATTAAACTTTTTTTGTTTGACAGTTGATTTGAAATGGTGCAAAGGTATTGGGTGCCAGCAGCTAGTGCACCATAGAGTTAGTTCAGTTTAAGGAGTATCTTTTTAGACTCGTTGCACCATGCTCTCCCAACAACATAAGCATCTATTTTACTTGTATAATGGATGGAAATGAGTTCTGAGTTCTGTCTTGAATTGAATCTTATGCACTGAAATGAAATGAAGAGCTTTGTTGGTTGATGTTTTGATTACATATGGTTGTAGGACTGAAATCTGATTTGTGTTGCTTGCATCCGGTTTTCAGGCATTTGTTCTTGCAATGCTAAGTAATAAGCAGGATGTTGATGGTAACATATAGTAAGTTTTCACTGAGTTAGAAATAATTGTGAATGCTTTAATTCTCTTTATGGAATTCCAGAGCATTATCCCCTGTCAGCTTTGAATGTGGTTTGTTTATCCTCTCTAACATGAACCACTTGTACTAGATTCAGGAAATAACTTGCTAGAAAATGTGTTGTTGTATGTATTATCAATTGTAGCTGCTTTCCTTGATACTACACTTTCATATCACCTAAAAGATTACTAACAAAAAATTGCTGAAAGCTTAAGACGACTTGATTTTTCAATGCTTTTAATGATAAAATATTGTAAAAGAATTCTTTTACTGTACTGACTTAAAACTTTGCTTTGTTTCATACAGTAAACTCCATAAAGTTTCATCCCACTGAGCAAGTGGCTCTTACAGGTATGTAAAGTTTTTTCATATGTTAAGTATGTTAATCTTGATGGAAAATAAGTGAATTTGCTAGTTTGTTCTGGTTGTAGCCTCTCTCCCTATTGCTTGTCAGCATCCTTGTTGATTGAATTATTTTTATATTTGAAGGCATAACAAATCAGAGCTAGATCTTGCCATCTGTGTTTTTCATGTCATGTTGTCATTTGTGCTTGCCTGCTCCAAACCAGACACTTAAAATCATCTATCAGGTGAATGTTCTGGAATTCATCCCAGAGTACTCAACGAACTAGTGGGTGTTATGGCAAGATACCTCCTGATTACCTACCAAAGTTCTTGGGAGTCTGGAGAGGTACCTTCAGACTAGTGTTACTCCAATATTACAAGAAGGGTGTGAGGAAAGACCAGTGGAACTACAGACCTGTTAATTTAATCTCAGTTCCTGAAAAAAATATGGAGATTATACTGGGTACTGCTGAAAGGCATTTAAAGAATAATGCAGTCATCAGGCACTGTTAACATGGGTTCACAAAGGGAAGGTCCTGTTTAATTTATTTGATATCCTTCTAGGATAAGGTCACCTGCTTAGTGGATGCAGATGTCGTGGATTAAGTTTTTCTGGTTTTTAGTAAGGGTTTTGATACTGTCCTTCACAGTGTTGTTCTGGACAAGTTGTCCAGCTGTGGGATGAGCTGGTTCACGGTGTGCTGTGTGGGCAGCTGGCTGAAGGGCAGAGCTCAAAGGGTTGTAGTAAATAGGGCTGTGTCTGCCTGCAGAGGCTCACCAGTGGTGTTCTTCAGGAATCAATTCTAAGGCCGGCTCTGTCCAATAGATTTATCAGTGACCTGGATGCAGGAGTTGAATGCATCATTAGCAAGTTGGTGATATCAAACTGGGAGGTGCTGCTGATTCTTGTGAGGGACAGGAGGCCTTTCTGAAGGATCCAGATAAGTGAGAGCACTGGGTGATGATTAATGGGATGAAATTTAACAAGTTCCAATGCTGGATGCTGCAGCTAAAACAGAGTAATGTTGAGCACAAGTATAAGTTGGGCTGGAGAGCAGTTCTAATCCTGCAGGATTAGAACATGTTTGTTCTTACCATAGCAAGGACAATCTTGAGTTTGTACTTAGTTAATAATGAATAAGTCTATTTTAAACAGATGGAGTTAAAATCACATGGTGCTTTCTGAGCTGTAAACTGCCACTAGTTAAGCCGAGTTGCTTAAAGCAGAAGAGGAATAGCTTCACACTTGCTATTTTGGGTTTCTCATTAAAAACATTTAATGGAAGAAGTCATTGAATAAAGAACCCCAGTATTTTGAGAAACAGTAAATGAATATCTGGTATTGTATTAAGTGCCTTATTCAAATGCTACATATTGAGCAGTGTTGAGACTCATGTTCTGATGTGTAGTATTCAAGTGCATGTTTCACTGTAGGAATGATTAATTTGGTAGCTGCTTATATCTTGCATAATGAGTTATGTTTGAGATGTTGAGACTTGTTTACCATAAAGTTCATAACGGTGTCTATTAGGAAAAGATGCAACTTAGTATTGCTAAATGTAATATTAAAGCCTGTTTTTATTTCCCATGAAAATACTCTTACTTATTCTCTCTATCTCGTTTTTTTTCTTTTTTTTGCTTCTCTTCCCCTGTGCAGCATCTGGAGACCAGACAGCTCACATCTGGAGATACATAGTACAGTTGCCTACACCTCAGCCAACTGCAGACTGCAATGTAAGCAATCAGCTTGCTGCAACCAAACTAATTGCACAGCAATTTCATCAGATACAACTTTTATGATAAGACTGAATGTTAAATTTACATATAATTTAAAAATTACATGATTTCAGGACTGACAAATTGTGATTTAAAATTTTTAGTTTATCATCTGCATTTCAGCTTTTCTTTGAAAATAGACTCCCTTCATGTTTTCAAAACCATTTGGTGCAGAATAGAATTTACAGCTTCAAGTAGATGAATTGACTTTTTGTTCAAGGTACTAAGTGTATAAATGAACAGTCAAATAACTTCTTTTTTGTAATAATGAAGTTCTTTTTAAATTGGTTAAATTTTTGTAGTGTAACTTACTGAGGCACCTGTATTAGCTATAGTTGCTGTGGATTGAAAACTGATGTCAAAGACTTGTAATTTTGGCATTTATTTGAGTCTTCATTGATTTCTAATCAACCCTTGCCAGCATACATCACACTGTCTGATTTTGTTGTCCCCAGGCCTTTATTTAGTCAGTATTTACTTTAAAGTATAAACCTGTCAAATGCTTATTTTACTTAAAAGCACCCTTACTAAATTGTGAAGAAAACATAATTTATAGCAGGAGCTTCTCAGTAGGCTAAGTAGTGGCAAGAGTTGACAATTTAATATGAGATAGATTTCTGAATGGAAAATGTTTGATTCCGTTTATTTGATTTTTCATTTCCATTTTGAAAGAAAATACAAATATTATCTTTTCCACCCCAGGTAACATAAAAGAAAGATGTTTTTGTCTTGTTTAAGTGTAAAAGGAGTTCAGAGAATGATGTTTAATGATGAGCAAAAGAATTTGTGTCCTGTTTACATCAGCACTGCATGATCACTGTGTATTGACCAACAGACAAATACTGCTGTAGTGATTTGATTTTTAGTGGATAAAAATATGTCTGTAAATTATTGTCTTCCCAAATATTAACATAGTTATTGTCCTCACAGATGCTTCCTACCTTTAAAAAATGAAAGGAGAAAAGTCCCTTGATAATGTGCTGCCATGAAACTCTAGGGTAATGCACTTGCCAGATAGTAAAGGGGACTGATACTCAGAGCTAAAGCATTTGGAGGACATTTTAAAATGAAGTAGAAACATAGAATTATTTAGATTGGAAAAAAATCTCTTAAGAGCATCAAGTCCAGCTGTTAATCCATCACTGTCACAGCCCTCCACTAAACTATGTCCTTATGGGTGACATCTGCACGTCTTTTAAATACCTTCAGGGATGTTGATTTCACCACTTCTCTGGCTTGATAACCTTTTTGGTGAAGAAATTTTTCCTAATATCCAGTCTAAACATGCCCTGGTGCCACTTGAGGACACTTCCTCTTGTTCTATCACTTGTTCCCTGGGAGAAGAGACTGACACCCGCCTGGCTGCACTGTCCTTTCAGGGAGTTGTAGAGAGCAGTGAGGTCTCCCCTGAGCCTCCTTTTCTCCAGGCTGAACAACTCCAGTTCCCTGAGCTGCACATCAGCAAGTTGTTAAAAGGAGTTATTAAAACTGCATTTAACTTACTGGTTATATTCCTTCAACTAAATTTTTGATAGTGAGTACTGGAATAGGATGTGTGCAGCAGAATTAATTTACCCACATTCACATTAAGGGGTTTGGGAAGCATTTACACTGCAAAATGTAACTTAGAGACACTCCTTCCCTTTTATTCTGCATCTTGTTTTTTCCCTTGCATTTTACAGCAAGTGTCTGGAGAAGATGAAGTTGAAATCTCAGATAAAGATGAACCTGATGGAGATGGAGATGGTTCCAGTGATTGCCCCACTGTCAGAGCCCCATTAACTTCACTGAAAAGCCACCAAGGAGTGGTGATAGCAGCTGACTGGCTTGTTGGGGGGAAGCAAGCTGTGACAGCATCGTGGGACAGGACAGCAAATCTGTATGATGTAGAGACTTCTGAACTTGTCCATTCTCTTACAGGTATTTGTTCACTCGCAAAAAAAAAAAAGAAATTGGAGGTTTGTTTTTATATGAGGGATTATTTGTAGATACTAAACCATTGAGGAAAGAAAGTTGTTTCTCTGGAGCAGGATGTGAGTGTGTACCATCTGCTGCTCATATTTTAAAATTGCAGTCTTGTAAATCCCCTGAGCATGAATTTGTCTTCTTTTGAGCTTATTATTTAACTTATGAAAAAATAGTTGTTTAAATTGAATATACCCAAATTTTAGTTCTTGCAAAAGGCTTTTGCTGTGTTCATGGTGTGTTAAGCAGCAATAACCTACACTACTGAATGTGAAATAAGTAGCATGGTTTTTGCCTTCAAATACATTCCCAAACTTTTACAGCAGTAACAGGCTTAAAGTTCAGAATGATCGCTACTCCTTTCTGTTTGGGAAGAAGAGAAAAAATCATCAGCATGTCATTCCAAGTGTATGTGGAAATGAAAAGTCTCATTTTCATTACCTTACATGTTCTCGTGTGTGATTGTAGGGCACGACCAGGAGCTCACACATTGTTGTACACATCCCACCCAGCGTCTCGTGGTGACATCGTCACGCGACACCACCTTCCGTCTGTGGGATTTCAGAGATCCTTCTATCCATTCTGTGAATGTCTTTCAGGGCCACACAGAGTAAGTGACAGCTCCTTCACAGGTTTTCTCAAGTTTGAAAAGTTGCAAATCTGCCCAGAGCTATTCCTGTGTGCTTTTGAGGTACTGAGTTAATTCCTGTTTTGTGAGACTGATTTTCACAAAAACCCCCAATTGTCCTCCTTCAAGTGTAGCACAGCAGTACTTAATTTCCAAAACAGCAGCCAGGGCTCTTGGTGTGCTATTGCTCATATGGTAAGTCTTGATAAAAAATGTTACAATTAAAGGTAATTTAAGGTATGAGGTTCTTTTTGGCATTGGTTATGCTTGCAGTTCGGGGTTATTGCTGTAATGCAGTGGATCAGGCAGATTGCCTCTGCTTGTCTTGATACTCACTGTGAAGTAAAGGTTACTCCTTTGAAACCCGTGGATAAAAAAGGATTAATTCTTACTTTTAAAAGCTTCTAATTTTTACATAAAATAAGAACTAAAAGCACAGGCACCTATTGCCATGTTCTGTCAAAACAGTGATTCTGATGTAACATTTTTAGTTACCAATTTAGGCTTAATGTTGTTATACTGACTACTGTTGAACATGGACAAATGTAGTCCTGAGAATCTGTGTTCTGGTGTTTACTTAATTTTCTGGTTTTTGGAGCTCTGATACATGGAAAATGCAGGTGTAACTTGGAAATACTTTACCCAAGGAAGCCAATCTTTTCTTGACTTGTGAATGTGTAAGCTTTTCTGTTTCAGAAAAAATTTCACCCCCTTCTAGAGAATAAAAGATGATTGTTAATCCTAGTTCAAAATAGAAACCCCAGGTGTTTATTCACATTTCTGGTTTTTGTTAATTTACATTATAATTGGGTTTCAGTAGCCTCTTTTTAATTTTCTCAGCAATTGACTAGCCTACGTATAACCAAAAACCTCTTTAACCCCCTCTGCCCTGGACTCCTGAGCTTGATAAATTACTTGGTGCTTCACAATCATCCTGTATATGTGGCCATCTTCTCCTGATAGAGCAGTAAGCTTGATTTTGTGGCCTACATCCTAGAATTGTTTAATCTCATCACTTTTGTATTCTTCTGTCACTTTTCCTAGAATGTTTTATAAAGTTGTAAGGGTTTGTATCCATTGGTGCTTACATTTTCCCCCATGGTGCATACTGTGTTAGCTGGTGTTTTGGTTTCTATTGATGAGACCTATAAACTAGCAGATTTTATGTTTTGGGAATGGAATAGACCTTGTGCAACCTCTTCAGTCACTCTTACTCTAGCTTTTAATTGTCTTCATATTTCTTCTGCTGTATCAACTGTCTCTGTTTTGTACTTTGAATGTATGAGTTTTTAGTATTGACATAGGCTTTTTCACCAAATACACCAGAAATTTGATGGTCTCAAAACTGATTTTACTTTTCAGTGGCCAGGGTTGCTGAGGTCTCATTTATGGAAGGTGTAATTCTGTTCCAGAAGGTGTTTCACTGAATGCAGACAGAGCAGACATGGAGGGGTTGATATTTTTGCAGTTGAGACATACTTTAAGGAATTTTATTTTTGTTCTTTCATTCTGCTGCCTACCAGCAAAATATTTTTAAATCACCCTCTAATCAACACTGCAACAATCTCTTCACATTAAGCACCATAGAAGAAACAGTTTTTTTTTTTTTTTTTTTTTTTTTGGCTTTTCTGAATGTCTGTTTGAATAATTTGCCAAGTATTTAATATTTTGATAGGCCCTTGGCATCAGTTCTGTAAATTGGATGTTACACTTGTTAACACTGGTGATTTAAAGTCCTCAACCGTAAGTTTTAACACCCTCTGGCTGAATAGTACCTGATGAGCCTGGCGCTCACAGAGCAGCTATTTTTTTCACCAGATCAACTCCTAATGCGCTATGCCAGTATAATTAGATGCCAAACATCTCAATCATGAGACCAGCATTCCGTGTTTATTGTGTCGTACACCCAAAATCTCATTCCAACCATCCGTCCCTTCCTCCCGGCGCGGGGTGCGCGCCGCAGCCGCTCACCAGCAGGTGGCAGCACCGCGCCGCGGCGAGCGCCCGCCCGCCCGCCCGAGGCAGCGGTGCGCTCTGAGCCGCCTTTAATTAGCCTTAATGAGCGCCTCTGAAGCGGTACTCGTGTAGAAACTAAAAGTGAGGCTGATGTGTTGAGAGACTAAAGAATCCTGTTACAGGCAGAGTATATAAAGCTTGTATCGAGTTAATTGATGTCAAAGAATGAAGAGTTGCAGTGCATTGTCCTGTATGTCAAAGTGATGGTGTGTCATCATCTGTGAGAGATTATTTGTATCTTAAGTGGACTGAGAAATCACCTTTCATTTTAGTGTCCTGAACATAGCTTTATTAAAAGCAGAATGTTTCTTATCATCTACTACTAAGACAGTTTAAGAAAATAAATTCTCTTCCAGTAAGGCCAGAAGAAATTGTTGTGATCATCCTGTTTTGATCTGCTTGCATTGATAACTGTTTTGAATTAAGAGGTAATTTTTGAATTGCCAACTGTATGTTAGGTTGTTCCAATGGAAAAGATTTCAACTTACCTCTTGGCAAATTCTATAAGTTGCTTGTTTAACTTCCTTTTTGTGCCTCTCTAGTCTGTCTAGCCTCAGATTCATCTTATGGTTTTTTCATCTTCAAGATCTTTATTTCTTATGTTAATTATGGAAATTTCCTGTATTTTCTTCTTGTATTTTCTGTTCTTATTTACAATTTACCTAATTTGATTCAAAGTTTGTTTCTAAGTATTTTTTGACATTTATAGACTAAGTCTAGTACATTGATAGTACTTTTGCCCTTCAAGCCTGCATTCAGCTGGGGTCTTTTTCAAAGTTGTATCTTACCACGGAAGTTTCCAGTTCTGTAAACATTGCTTGTTTACATTTTTCATATACATGTATGTGTGTATGAATATGACTGTTTCAGTTCAATAAATGACTTCTTTGCCTGTGCCATGCTCACATTCTAGTAAAAGTATCTTGTCACTTACTGCTTTGGATCTGCCATGCCCCTAGTTAATCTGTGTGTGGAAATAAGACTGATGTTTGCTTAAATATAAGTATTTCTTATTGTCTGGTTCTGTATGTGCACCAATAGGAATTTGTCTTGCTAGTGCTGTGAATCCCCAGTCACATCCCCATATGAAGAGTTTAACAGAGGCCTGGGAAAAGATTACATTTATGTTATAATCCAGGCACTAACTTGTGGCCTTTAACTAAATTGATCTCCTGAGTTAAAGCTTCCAAAAATCATACTGGTGACTGATATTCCAATATCTTTTTTCCAGCAGATACTGCTTTGAAATACATGATTGATAATAACAGCTGTTCTCCTATTGAGAAATTATTCAATTTAGAGGTTATTGATTAGGGCTCTTCAAACTGAACTAAGGTTTTGTTCTGTGGAGCAAAATGGTTCTGGCATCTACATGGCAGTTTTCATTCCACTTCACTTGTGCTTTTCTTTGCTGACATCTGCACTGCCCATCTAGTCCCAGCTGTGAAGGCCTTGCTTTTCCCAGCATGGTGGCCTGGTTGAGTGACTCTGGTATTGACATGCTCTTGACTATCTGCTTGATGAGTTTTTCTGTCCCTTTAAGCACTCTGTATGTGCTGGGGTGTGTCTTGATGTGTGGAGCCTTCTAAAATGTTAGTGCTGGAAATGTTTACCATTTGTAGCTTAAAAAAAAAATCTTAGTCTATACAGGCCTAGCCAGTACTTTACAGATTTTATACTTTTGTTCTGACAGTTTAGTAACACAGGAAATAAATTAATCCCCTGTGGGCAACAGACTGTTTGTTAGCTAGTGGATTCATATACAGTGTTTAAACTACAGCTTTTGCTATACATTTGAAGTATATTGATACTTATATGCAGCTGAAAAATTACTTGGTAAATAATAAAGGGTTTTGTTTCCTTTAATGATTGTCAGAGGTACACAGTGGTTGCGGACATTGTTCTTGAAATGCTTGGAAAAAAATATGCAGGGCTTCCAAGTCTGTACTTGCAAATAGCATCCTTCAAAGAATAAAGTGATATCTTCAGAAGCAGCTTTGGGTTGCTATCCTTAAGTGAATATCCTTTGTTAATGCTTTTTGGTTTTTCAGGAGTTATGCACTACTTTGCCATGGCAATTGAATGCATTTTTGGCTTTAAAAACCCCCATAAATTGGAGTGGGTACCTTTGTCCTAGCCCCCCAAAAATATGAAGTTTGTTTACTACTTTTCAAACTTACTGATCCTTGTGGCTAAATTGGGCCAGTGCATCAAGCATGAATGTGTGTTAGCTGTGGAATCTGTATGTGTGTTAGTTTCTGGGCAAACTCAGGAAAAAAATTGCTGATCATGGATCTTAATGTTATTTCTTACAAAGAGCTTATAGCCCTTTTGGACTGCAGCATATTCCATCTCCTTTCACTCTATTTGTTTGGCTCTAAGAGACCAGAAGGGAAAGTTCCTGTTCATTTGCTGCCTGTATGTCTCTGAATGTGCCAGCTGAATGGTGAGTTTTGCTTCATCCGGAGAACTTCGAAATTAGAGAATTGCAAATATGTCTTGTTTCAACTTTATATTTTCCAACTCCTATGCTTGCTGAAGACTCTCCATTAAAAAATACAAAAATTACTAAGCAGCTGCTGATTAGGATGCTGGGCTTAATTCTGACATTTAGTGAATTGAGAGTTAATGTCAAATTGGCATTCTGTTTCAAGAGACTAGTAATTGCTTCAGTTTTTGTGGACACTTGGGTTTGCCAAGGTCATCTGGCTTTCTCAGATTCTTGGGTCTGCAAGATTTAATTCTCATATCTTATTTGTGTCTGTTTTGAATATATTGTTCTTGAAAGAGCAAGTCATGGCAGGGGGAGAAGTGCCTCTTCTCCAGGCAGCGATGTCATTAGACATCCCTGTTGGAAGCAGTCTTATTCTACATGTGCCCAGTGTTGCAAGGTCACTGCTACATATTCTTATTCAACCACACTTTCTTGGTCAGGTTAAAGCGTGTGTAGATGTACTCCTAAAAATGCAGGCTTTGCACCTTTGACTAAATCTGTGCTTGGGCTTTTAGTTAAAACCTTTTGTGCCAAACAAAATGTAACCAGTTGGATGCTGTCAGTGGTGTTTGATCAGTCTAACACATCTGTTCTTTTCAAGATAGTCCTGTTCTTGCTTCAGTTATTAATGACTTTAGTGATGCTTTGTCTACCATTTTTTCTGTTGTTTCTCATCAGAGAATGCCTTAGGCATTCCCCATGTGTGGATATCTCAATCTAGCTTCTGTAAGTAATGCAAAATTTTTGTGATGAAACATTGAGTTTTCTTCCCAAGCCTCACTGATTAACTAGATGGTTCTGATATTGCTATTAATATTCCTACCTTATTTTGTCTGCTGAGGGACATTTTCCTCTTGCATTTAATTGAAAAAAGGCTCCAAACTTGCATTTCACACACTGTTCTGATCCTGCATTTGCATTTTGAATATTCTTTAAATGAGGATTATGGCCTGGGCTCAAAGCTCTTGGGTTAGTTTTTTTGAAATGCTTCTAGTGCTTCCGGACATTTTTACAAAACCTTTTGGTTTACATTTACTACATAGATGTAGCAGAGCATGATAAGAATTCAGTGGTTTTCTCAGACTTGTTAGCAGCCTTAATAATTGATAGCTCAGGGATCCAGGCTTTGAATGTGCCTCACTTCCCTTGCTGAGTGTTTCTTCATAGATCTGTTTCAGGACAGACTAGGGCCTGCATGTTTTACATGCCTTGAGCCCATCCAAGTTGACCACTTCTTGCTCTCTGGCACAGCTTGAATTCCCAGTTTTCTCTTCTAACATTCTGCCAAACTGATACTGGCATAGAGTTATCAAAGTGCCACTCTCTACAGCTCCCTGAAAGGAGGTTGTATCCAGGTCAGTCTCTTTTCCCAGGCAGTCAGGACAAGAGGAAATGGTCTCAAGCTGCTAAGGGAGGTTTAGGTTGTGCATTAGGAGGAATTTCTTCACAGAAAGGGTGATTAGACATTGGAATGGGCTGTCCAGGCAGGTGGTGGAGTCACTGTCCCTGGAGGTGTTTAAGGGCAGACTGGAGGTGGCACTCAGTGCCATGGTCTGGTCGACATGGTGGTGTTTGATTGCAGGGTGGACTCGATGACCTCAGAGGTCTTTTCCAACCTAAATGATTCTATGCTTCTGTAATTCCTTCATGGTTTGTTCTTACTGTTTCTTAAGTTGCAGAAAAAAACTCTGCTGATATTTGGAGATAAATCCACAGATAGACTTTGGGAATTACGTGGAATGAAGTGAGTAGCTCTTGCTGGAATGAAGTGCTTTTAGCATTTCTGAAACCTGAATGCACTCAAATGTGGAGTTCTGGTGGGTTCCTTACCTGGGCCTTCTGTGGCCAGTGCCATCTCCTGTTGAGATGGGCAATGGGGTTGTCCGCATCTGGAGGTTTTAGACACAGTTCCTGGCTTCCCCTCAGGCTGCAGACTTCCTGAGGTGGGGATATGCTTTATTCCCCTAAAACAAAGGAAACGCATGCAGAAAATGTGTTACTAAATTGAACTTCCTTTAGGTTTTGTTTCTCAGTTTTACTACTTAAACTGAGAGGCATATTTGAGCCCTCAAATTCTGCTGCTTGCATACAACTGTAGGTAATCGTATGTATTCAAGTTACCTTGAATAAATTAATCTGGAAGCTCTGGTTTAGTCCATTTTCATCCCACACACTGATTTATGCATGTAGCTGCCTGTTGAAGGCCTTGAAAATTTGTTGTCTCCCAGTTCGATGGTAAATCCCAGTTTAGGTTGCAAATCAAAATGGAAAGAGCAGTGTTAACTTCTATTTTGGTGCATTGCCAGTGAGAGTTTTGCATCAGCATTTCACGGTCCAACATTTTCAACATTTTTTCTTTCCCCCCTTCCCCTATGTGTGAAATTTCAGCAGATTGTTATGCAAAGCAGTTTTGTGTCTCAGTGTGACTGGGGAGACAGCTGTTCGGCCTAATGAGGAGTGCGAGCACCACAGCATTTCTGGTGATTGAGACCCACGCAGGGAGCAGGATGTTGGAGGCCAGGCAGTGGTGTGTGGTGAGGAAGTGCCACGCTGTCAGCTGGAAGTACACGCTCGGCTGCTCCCTATGACAAGATAAATGAGTTTTGCTGGGGTTTGGCGGAGGCTGAAGCTTTTTTGGAGAATAGTTGTAGCACACCAAACTCCCTGTGGGACCCACAGTTTGAAGTGTCATAAGACTGTTTCCTCTTTGCTTGTTTCTTTCTTTTTTTTCTTTAATGTCCTACAATACTTGTCATCTTTTTGAGTTATTAAAAATCTAATGTCTTCTAGCATTCAATTAACATGGGGGCTGATGATCTTTTGTTGACACTTTTTATTAATTTAGCCAAGGGGATGTTAACCAGAGTTTTATCTGAGTTAGAACAAACTGAAGGCTAATACAAACAAAAATTAAATCTAGACACATGAAAATAGAGGGAAAAGGCTTTTAATTTTTGTGATATGGATGGGGTTATGGAGGCAATACTTTTGAAAGGCTATTTGTTTATTGGCTCTTCTGTTAACTTCTTTCTTCCAGCAGACTTTGAGGCCCTTTCTTTCTTCTCACCATTCCCCTTTTAGTTGGGCTGAAATCCTGCTTTAGTTTATAAGTAGGAAGTGGCCTTTCTTCTTCTTACTATTTTGTTTTAATTTAAAAAAACAAATAAACACAAAACTAGGAAAAAAAAATGCTGAGATGCATTTGTCTTATTAAAAGATGCCCCAGTTGGAGTATCCGAGGAGACAGAATGTAATTTGTACTGCATAAGATCTGTGAGTGCAACACTTGCTCATGTTTTAAGTCAGTAGTGTTGAGCATGTTTTTGAATTTAGCTGCATGTGATTTTTTGAAAATGAGATGTCTTTGAGAATTGAATTGAGTGTTTCCTTCAGAAGAGTCATGCTTCATTTTTGTAAAAGCACAGGGAGTGTTATTCAGACATCCATATACTGTTTGCTTTGGAACTGGGACCAAAATTCTTGGTCATAAACACTGGGTTCAGTAAGAAGTGTTTTTATATTTAGCCATTAAATTCAAAGCTCCTTATGTAAAATATTGCTTTCATAGTCCCATGTGCTTGCAGATAGTGCACATCCCAGCCTGCAGGGCCTTGCAGGCCCGAGCTGAGTGAGGGTGAATGGAGAGCTAAGACCACCAAGCACCTTTAAAGTTGTCACTAAAAACAGACCAGCAGCTTTCCCTTTGCCTTTCTATCACTTGCCCTATTTCCAGAGAGCTACAGAAGAATTTAATTGCATTTTTATTTTACAAACTTTTGCTTGGTGTACCCAGTAATATCTGAACAGTTAAGCTGAAAGAGTAAGTTTAGCTGGAAAGGATTTTGTTATCTTTTGAGAGTCTTTGGAGGAGCAGGAAGGATTGAGCTAACCTGGGGCTGGCATTCTGTTTTCCTGGCAATAGTTTTGAATGTTTTCATTTAAAAATGATAAATCTAAGGATTAGAGAGCCTTATGTGGTCAAAGAAACTTAACCATGTTTGAAAGTGATAAATGATAAAGCAAAACCAATATGAGATCAAAGAAGCTGGAAAGCTCTTTAAAGTTTTGAAAAAAAAGCACCCAAAAGTGGAGGGTTATTTTAAGACAGTTTCACAATGTATTCCAGCTGTAATTGGAATAAAATGTATGATGGGGAAACATGATCAGATTTGTTCGTTGGCAGCAGAATACTAAAGCGCAGTGTATTCATTCACCTGGAGATTTTCTATGACTTGAATTCTTTATGCTGCTGTGTGCTAGGAAGTCTCCCAATGTGTGTGGAAATTATGGAGATTGAATAGAGAATTCTAAACTTATAAACTTTGCTTCAAATGTATTGCAGCAGTATAGAGATTAGTAAAAGTCTGAAATTGTTTCTGAGCTTCTTTGTGTAAAGAACTAGTGAGAAGTGCAGATGTTGGTAAATTTAAAGGAATTTGGGCTGATAGGAGACAAGTTTGGTGGTCAGAACATGTCAGCTATATTGTGCAGCAGCTTGACTGCATGAGTGAGTTTGCTTCCCAAATAAAAAGGTGCCTGATGAAAGAGTCAGCAGTTGTGACCCTCATGTATGTTTTAACTTTTTGACTTTTTGTTCATAAAGTCCAGAAGATTAGTCGAAGACCTCTTGGTTCTTTCTGTAATCATCTCCCTGGTGGCTTAGCTGCACTCGAATAATGTGTTAGGAAACTTGGTATCATGAATAAGTGGGCCTTCATCCTAATTAAAACTTAATTTGGTGTCAATTTAAATTAAGAGGCTTGCATAAACTGGTCCATTGTGACCTGGCTTGTGCTAATCTTAATCAGCAGCTTGGATAGGACATGAATTCAAATTTCTACAGAACAACTAAAGTGACAGTAACAACTGACAACTTAAATTAAAATTACTAAGTTCTAAGAAATTGATGTGCATGACCCAAGTTACAAGATAGGTCATTAAATCAAATCTGTAAAAACAGAATTGAGAAGCCTTCCCTAAAAATGCTTTGTTAGTGCATTATATGGGCAGAAAAATAACTGGCTTTGAGTTGGGAATTCACACAATTACAATGAAAATTGTACTACAAAAGCTTTTATTTGGTTAATATGAAATAAAGGTAAAATATTTAAAAATAATCATAAAATCATCATAGAAATTGTTTGTTTGAACCCACTGTATTGATGATATACTGTTATCTGAAGCTGTAAAGTACAAAGATAATAAAATTCTAAAATAAAATTCTTTATAAAATAGCTTCTGGAAGTAGTATGTTGCACTTTCAATTGCGAAAAATATTCCCATGAGTCTTTCTCTGACTGCCCTTGTGCATTTCTAGGCATACTAGGTAAAATTTGAAGAACTGTATGCTTGTGCTTCTTACTACTACTTGTCATCTTTTAATCTGACTCTCAGACTTCAGCTGCTTGTACAACAGGACTAGAAATCATAATTAGAGATTGTTAATTGCTGTAGCTATTGGTAGTGGAGCTACCACTGGAGACTCTGTGGATTACAGCATGTTCACGTGTGTGTACAGAACAGCTTTAGCTACATCTCAGGTGTTTGGGACCTCCTCAGTATCTGTGCAGTGAATGAAAATGTCTGGGATAGTTCTACAGAAATCTTTGGATGGAAAGAAGAGCTTGGTTACTGATCTCAAATCCCTTAAGAAGAAGATTTGTACTCTATGCTACTAATTCAGTTGGGGTTGTGTTGTAAACCTGCTGGACATTAGCGCAGAACTTCAAAAGTGAACTCAGGTTTCAAGACTGGGCCTGTTTAGCTCGTGTCAGAATCAGCGGAATATGAAAGATGTGTCCAGAGTGAGTCTCTACTGTTGGGCTGCTTCTCTTAGCACTTGGGCCACTCAAGCCCTGTTCGCCTTTAGTGTCATAGCTTCTTGTAAGAATATTTTTTAATTCAAAAATAACTGCTTGGAATTTTAAAATTTCATATTACTCTGCTTAAAAAAAAAAGGCAAGCTACATGTGCTAAGGGAAGCACGGGAGCAGGAAGTAAAACTTTAAATCAGATGCTAGTTTAATAAAGAAGTTTAGAGTTTGACATCTTTGTCTTTACTCCTGGTTGTTTAGCACTGTGACATCTGCAGTTTTCACTGTGGGAGACAATGTTGTTTCTGGTAGTGATGATCGTACAGTAAAAGTCTGGGATTTGAAAAACATGAGGTCTCCTATTGCAACGATCCGCACAGATTCTGCAGTCAACAGGTAAGCAGACCTCTGAGTTACTGCTTTGCTTAATTCGTGCTTTCTTAATTAATTCTTAATTTCTTTCACATGTGGGAATGGTTTAAAGAAGTGCCACAGAGGTTTAGACTGGACATTTTTTTCCTGAGAGGGTGGTCAAATCCTGGAACAGGTTTTCCTAGAGGGTGGTTGATACACCAAACCTTCCAGTACTTAAGAAGTATTTGGACTAGACCCTTAATAACATGCTTTAAGCTTTGGTCAGGCCTGAATTGGTCAGGTGGTTGGACTGGATGATTGTTGCAGGTACCTTTCAACTGAAATAGTCTATTCTATTAATTCACTGAATATACATTTGTTTTTTGTCTCTGAAATTAAACTTGAGATTTATAAGAATTTGAAAAAGGTCTGAAATGGTTTTATAAAGTGCAGGTGTGATCAACATTAATTTTTAGTAAGTACATTGCTTTTAAGCAATTTTCTGTAAGAACATGCAGATGTTAAGGCTATTTGAGAATCTAGTACAATAGAAAATACCTTAATGGTTCAATATTTTTTTTCTCTTTCCATTTGTGAATTCTAGCCAGGAAAAATTCAGCTGCATCCCTTCCTGTGAGCTTAAATTTGTGCTGTCAGTTTCTATTTGCCAGGCTCGTTGTTTCCTACCCGGGCTCCTTTTGTCCCTTCTCTGCAGGATTAGCGTGTGCGTTGGCCAGAGGATCATCGCCCTTCCCCATGACAACCGGCAGGTTCGGCTCTTCGACATGTCCGGCGTGCGGCTGGCGCGGCTGCCTCGCAGCAACAGACAGGTACCTGCAGAGCTGCACCTTCAGTGTGTCTGTCCTTTCTCAGGCAAGGTTAAAGTGGCATTTGGTCTCTCTAGCTTAAAGCTGAGCAAATGCTGAACGGCGCTGGTCTGAATAAACATGCTGTTAGTTATTAAAAATAACCAACGTGCCAATGTGAAACGTTTGAAACGTTTTTATTGGAGTTGGAAATGGTGTTTCAAGTGAATTTCATCATGATGTTTCCCCTTACTAAAGTGAAACACATATCTGCCTTCTCTATGGAATGGAAAAAGTGTGTAAGAGCACTTCTGATGGGTTTTAATGTCTCGATGTGAATTGTGTCAGAAAAATGGCTCACTATGAGGTTTAATGGTGATTTTCTCATGGTGATTTTTTTTTTTTTTTAATTACACAGTGTCTAGCTGGTTTATATATTCCAAGCTGGATGGGGCTCTGAGTGACCAGGTATACTGGAAAGTGTCCCTGCCCATGGCAGGAAGGTTGGAACCACATGATCTTTAAGGTCTCTTCCAACCCAAACTGTTCTGTGATACTGTGACATAGAAACATAGAAGGAAAAAGTGAGGGTCAGCTTTGTGAGCTCACCTTGCATGATTTGGTGATAAATTTTAATTTTTTTCTTCTATGCTTATTCACATACATTCTAGATGCATCCTACCCTGTTATAAATCATCCTTGCTGCAGCCATTAGGTTTTGTGCATTTATGGCACTATTTGGCATGGCAAGCATCACTAATGGAGTAAATCAGCCTAAGTGAAATTAATTGGATTATGTCACATAAATAGGCCTTTTTTGGGGTTGATTCAGCAGTTCTTGACAGAATTTAGGAAGGAGGTCTAAGACTTACTTAATCTCTTTTAGATTTTTTTCTAATTTAGGCGGGTTTTTTAATTTATTGTAGTCTTGAGGTGGTTCTTTGTGTGTGTGCACGTCTTCTTTTTTTCCTTAGTAGTTCCATTCAGACTGATACTACTGAAATCATGACTTTAGTTTTTTTTTAACCTGAATGCTGGTCAGAACCCTATTTTGGACATTTTTGTTGCTATTGAACTATTTTCATCAGTATGGCATTCTTCCTGGTGCAGTATTATGCCTCCTAAATTATGAACAATATGGACACTTAGTCTTGCAGGCTTGTTACAAAGTAGTTGCCAGCAAGTAGTCCCTTATTTTAAGACTGCTTTTATAAATAAAAATGCTAAAATCAGAATTTGGTTTGCTTTTGTAAAGAAAATCTAACTAGATAGCAAACAGACATTGGAAAACTCAAAAATTTTGATGCACCTTTTTGTATACATCTGTCCTTACGGATGCAGTGCTGGTGCTGAGGAATCACCTCATTATGAAGACTTTTACCTTGCAGATGCAGGTAACAATGACCTTTAGGATTCTCAAGGGCTGTTAGCAAAGAATAGGCTGAGGGTGGGCAGGGTTGCATTTTGAGTTGCAGTGAGCTGTTGGCCCAGCAGTTCCCAAAGCCATGTCAGTAACGATGCTGTCTCCCGCGTGGTGGCAGGGGCACAGGAGGATGGTTTGCTGCTCCGCCTGGTGCGAGGACCATCCCATCTGCAACCTCTTCACGTGTGGGTTTGACCGTCAGGCCATCGGCTGGAACATCAACATCCCTGCTTTGCTACAAGAGAAGTGAAGTGCTGAGAGTTTCTGCGTTTGTGTCGCCGTGGACTTCTACACCTGGGCAGACTTTTCTGAACACTGGTCTGCTGTTGCTGTAAAAGCTCTTCCATGATGGGAGACTTGAGCAAGTGTTGTTCTTGTTACCACATTGTGCACAGTTTGCATGGGTTGTACAGAAAAATGTGATTTTTTAAAAATTAGTTTGTCTTGTGTATGAAATTTTATATTTTGGCATCCACTGGTCAATATGTTCACTGTTGCGTAGAGCACATAAATGTTCATAAGTTATTTAGCATTTAATAGTTACACAGTAGGGCATTACATTTGTGACATAAATGTGAAACTTATGTAATTACTGTAGAGAGTGTATACAGTCTGTTACATTTTTCCATGACTCTACATATCTGCCTTGGGTTACAAAGAATCTGCAGGGCTAAAACTTTGAAATGAAGTGTGAATTTCACTAGTTGTATGATTGTAAACATTTTCCTGTTTGCATCTGATTTAAATACTTTTTTTAGTGCTGCCATAGTGCAACTTCAACTCCATTTTTACTCCAGTTACTAGAGAAATAGTAGATTTGAGAAGGAAAATGCAGGCAACTTGTAGTGAGTATAGACTGCCAGGTTTATTTGTAATCTTTTTTGTACTTTTTATTTTGAAAAAAGGAAAAGATTCATTCTGCCCTTCTTATATAAAGTGATTTTGAAACCTTATCACATTTCATATTAGCAAAAATCCAGAATATTATGATTCTAATCACTGAAATCTAGTCAAGCAAATTCTGAAGCACTTTAGTTTATAGCTATTGTTATAAACCATTTATGAAAGTTTGACTTTACCAGTGAATGTGAGCTAACCTTTGTAAGAAGGATTAATTCTTTTTGGTGATCTGCCCAGAAAGGAAATAGTTTATTTGGGGGTTGATGATTTTGTTTATGTACCTACAGTGAGCATACTTTTAATTGTGTTCACTTCCCATATTTTTATTTTGAGCCAGCAATACAAAGTAAATGAGTACTACCTCAAAAATGAATGTTGGTCAAGAAGCATCGAATCTCTCTGTAGCCTAGGAAAAAGCACCTTTGGTCTCTGGCTGAAGTACTATCTCTGACGGGAGAGGAAAGACAATCATACTACATGTGATCCTTAAGGTAGTTAACACATAAAGCTAGTGGGGCAATACACTAGGTCAGCATTGTGTGTCACCCAGCCATGACAGGAGCACTGCAGTCTCTGTCCTGTTCCAAAAAGGGGGTAATTAGCATGGATCTCCCTTTCTCCCAAATGGTTTTACTCTGGTTTTGCTCCTCACTGTGTTTAGGTGTTTTTGCACTGGCAGTGGGGTGTTACTCTGCAGCTGCTGCTATCAGTAAATGCAGGTGGCAGCTGGTGTCTTGGGAAGAATGGAAAGGCTGCTTCAGACAGATATTTGTTTTTTGGCTGAAGGGAGATGCTGCCCCTGACTGTCTGACATATCACAGTATAAGATGAAGTGTGGAGGTAAGGAAGGGTGCACTCTGAAAGTGGGAATCTTGGGGTTCATGGTGGGTTGGCAGATGTTTATCTCATCATCATGATTCTGTGCGACTACAGCTGTGCTCATGTCCTCTGCATCACTGTTTATAATGACATTGACATGTGTTAGCTGGTTCTCCTGTTAACTAACATTTGTGTGGCATGGGAATACAGTGGGATGGGATAATGAATGCATCAGTGAGGAATTGAAGGAAAATGGGGGTCCTAAACATTGTTTTGGACTGTAACATTAAGGAAACTCAAAATACTTAATGGAGAATATATGTAGTGTCTTTGTAGTACATGTCATCGGAGTGGTTTGATCCCTTGTTTTTTTTTTTTCTGTTGTTGGGCTTGGATTTTTTCTTGAGATACAAGATGGACAACTGTGCTGAAGTAATCTTAAATACTAAAACTAGTGAGGTTGCAGAAAGCAGCTGCAGAGTTTTAAGTCTTCTGGTGGTGAGAGTTAAATGATGGTGACAATGTTTATTTTCACTTTTTTTTTCTCCTGGGTTTTTTGCTCTGGGTTAAAGCCGTTTGATGTTGGGTTATAGGTTTTATTCCTTAAGAAAACAAGACTCACTTTCTTTTAGTTGGTAACAGAGAGAACTTTACAAAGGTTTATGCTGTTTTTAAAAAAAGAAAAAAATGTCTGGCCAGTACAAGCAGTTTCTCCAGCATGGCCTGCATGTAGGATCTGGACAATGGCTCTCCTTTATTACCTGAGGCAGAGGAGAGGGTCACTGGTTTTGGTCCTGCTAAACTAAAGTGTCTAATCTTCTCTCATACATATGTTGTACAGAACCACTGGACTCTATGCAGTTTAATCATCATTGCTGCAAACTTTTTATATCACCAGAGGGAGCATCCTCTGGCACCAGGAATGAGTGATTAGGTGGTTTCATTTTGAAAAGAATCAACCAAATAAGGTGCTAGAGCCACGTTCTTATGAGCAGGCTAATACTTAAATCAGCTGAACACTGAACTATCACTTAGTTTAGTTTTCTATACTGTAGTGAAGGGTAAGCCAAACTGCCATTCCCCTTGAAACTAAACATATGAGCAGGGGTCGTGAATATACTACATTGACTAAATATGTGCAAAACATTTCATGGCTCTAAATGTTCTAAAGAGTGTATTTTTCAGCACTGAATAATGTCCAGCATTTCATTAAATGGAGCAGAGTTGCAGTTACAGTTTCAGTATTGTGCAGAATTTCACAGAAAACTCATCACTGGGCAAAATCAAGCTTCTGTGTCTTTCTCTCAAGCAATGCACATCAATTTTCACAAAGTTTGTGTATACTTTACAATCAGAAAGATCTGGAATGAAACATCTTATTCGTTGCCTAAATCTGTGAAAACTACCTTTTGGAGAAAAGAATTTATAAGTTATGTGGAACCACTTTTTATTATTCTGCTAATTTGTTTTTAGATGTAAAATGTTTTTCTTCATTACAATTCAAAATGCATTAAAACTTTCAACAATTTTTTTTTGCAATTTGCTGTTTTTCTGTGTTGCATTAAGGTTACTGTTGATGTTGACATTTCAATTTTTTGTAGTCAAGGGATCTCCCTCTTCACTTTCCACTCTTTTCTACTAAAAAAGTTTGTTTCTGAGGCATTGATGAGCACAGTTTGGAACAGAAGGTCAAGTCTGTTTATTACAGTAGGTCTTCTGTAGCACTAATGGTCATGCTGCCAGTAAAGTATCTAGACTGAAAGGGTGTTCAGGACTGCATTTGTACTGTTGTCTCCCATTCTGTGTGGAAAAAAATTCTAATTGCATCTTGTTATGCAGCTTATGCAAAAGTTTCCATGGTTTTTCACTCCACTTTACAAACTGGTATTTTAAAATGAAATCTAAACAATTTTTTAATGTTTAGAATACAGCAAAAGTATTGCAAAACTACTCTGGTGAGAAGAACCCATCCTCAGTTTTTCTGTAGGTTAAAGGTTGGTTACCTGTTGCACCCATGTTCAAACCAAAGCTGCGTAGCGTTGGTGTAAAACCCAAGGCACTTGGTGTTGTAGAAAGCTTTGGGTTTCAGAAGCCAAGGCAGAGTCTTGGCTGGTACCTGAGTGCACCTTACTCTCCTTCAATGTGCTTTAGGATCCCTCATTGCCACATTTGGGATTAATCAGAGTTGCTGGTCATATGGACCAAAAATAAGAGACTGGAGTTCCAAGGTAGCACAACTGACATAAGGACTGGGTTGAGACTAAACCCTGGGCTTTAGCTGATTTTAGCTGAGGCCTTCCAAATCGGGCCTTACTGCCACCTGACTTAAACTTTGTATTTCTAGTATAATTTTAAACCCTGAGTAAATATCATGTACAACTAGTGGTTTCAGGAGTCTGTGTTTAAACCTGAAGAGCTGCAGAAGAACCACTCTGTCATGCACCACAGTTTGCTCTTTAGGCCGGCATAGAAATTTTATTTAATGCTCTGTTGAGACTCGAGTATGTCACTGAAAAATTACTCAGCCTTGTGATATTTTATTTTTAAGGAGTGTTGTTACCTTTTCTAATTCCCACAGGTCAGAGTTTTCTGAACACAAGTAATTTGCAGGAGCTTACAGAGGAAATCCTGTTTAATTCAGACTATAAATCCTGGTCAAAACATACCATTAACTGGGAGAGGCGTTATACTGGAGCAGTGTGGGATTTTGTAGATGTGCTGCTTGTCAATGTCCTCCAAGTGAGCATATTCAGTACTACCACAAGGGGCTGTTTCTCAGAGGTGCAGGGTTGAGGCTGTTTGAGTGTTTCCAGTGTTGAACCCAAGTTCCTGAATTAGCAGCTTGGATGTCTCATACAGGTTTGGGGAGTTTCTGGCATGGTTTAGCACCTAATACTTTTAATGATTTACTTTTAATGATTTTTAAATGATTTTTTAAAAGCATGTTACTCCTTAACGTGCTTAATTTGGATAAAGGCAGAAATCTCAATTTTGTTAGATTTATTTTAAACCTTATTTAAATGTTTGCTGTGTCACTGAGATCAGCATTGTACAGACACAAAACTGAACCTGAGTATTTTGTGGAGCAGTGTATGTCCCCTGTGATGTTTGAGCATATAGAAAGGTGAGTAATCCTAATGATAAGAAAGAGTAAAATCTGACACACCACACAACAAACACCACTGAAATCAGGTTGATGGTGTAATATAAACTTGAAGTACAGTATTAAGCATTAGAAGAGAGAGACATAAAGGAAAGGCAAAACTTTTCAGCAGCACTTTGAAGGGTAGAGGGCGTAGTGATGATATCATTATTAATTAAGGTTGTTTTCCAGTGTGGATAATTGCAGGACATGTTGTTTTGGCCTCTCATGTTTTATGAAGCTTGTGAAAGCTGTCTCTGCCAGAAGGCTGTCAGAATGTTGGATGCTGTCATTGAGTGGTGCCATCTTCAAAGGTGCTGAGCTCCCATCAGCGTTCTGCGCAGTCTGGCGGGTGGTTGCTAGCTCGGAAAATCAGATTCATGAGCCTAAATATGGATCTAGAAACTTCATTTTAGGTGCCTGTTTTTGAAAATTATACCCTAATTTTGTATATATTTTATATTGCTGCTGAATTAATGAGCTGAAAAGTTCTTGGCCACAGATGCATGGTTTACTGAAATATAAGAAAAGCAGAGAAATTATTTTCCCTCCCAAATTATATAAGGCTGCTTACAGTTTACTGTTGGGAAACTAAAGCTGCACTGCGTCAGTTCCAAATATAACTACTTACTGCTCAGTGAACAAACACTTCATTTCAGATGCTCATTTTTCATCTTGCAAAAATCTCACCAATGCAAAAATCTCTCATCATAGCATGAGTTTTCCACAGCAAAGGAAATGGAAGGATTAGCTGATTATAAATGTGGATAGATAGATAGATAGATAGATAGATAGATAGATAGATAGATAGATAGATAAAAGTCCCAGACATTTCTGCCATTACCAGCAAAACTGAGGAAATCAAACCTCACTATATGTGCATGGCTCTGACCATCCAAACTCATGCTGTGTTTCTGTGACAATATGATGTTTTGTTGGATCTCACCTGTGCTTAGTTGAGAACACTACTGGATGTCCATGTGCAGATGAGCTACCAAGGGGGATCTTTGATGTCCAGAAACCAGTGTAAAAACAGGAGGTAACAGAGGAGGTACATACTTCTGTCTCCAAATGGTTTTTGACCAGAAAATACAATTTCCTTGAATTAAGGAAGTGCACAGCATTTACTTGCTTTGGTGCACGCATAGGAGCCTGACCTTGACCTTGCACCTGAAATGGCATCAAATGAAACTTGCCAGCAAGAGATGGAGCCACCTTTTAAACCTTGAATTTTTCTTCTTTTTTTCTTGCTCAACTGCAGCATCGTCCTTATGTCCATGCAGGTGTATGTTTGCAGTAGTATTTTTAATTATATGATTTATTTTGTCAAACTATGTTTTGCTTTAGGGAAACATTCTAGCAAGGTCTTAAAAAAAGCAGGTATAAACAGATCAGCTGTGAACAATGAATTAAAGGAAAGTTGTTAACAACAAGAGCCCATTAGAGCCATAACCCTGTGGAGATTAGCTGTGGTCCACATAAAGCCAGCAGTCACAAGAAAAATACAAGTATCAGCAGGCAAGACCAAAATCCAGAAGTTTTGCTCTGCTGGAAAGAGAGACCAGCAGGTAGAGCTGCTTCTGGAGAATAAAGCAGTGAGGGAGTACTGGGCAAAACCCTGCAAGCACAGCAGGGTTGCAGATACAGATACTGGAGCACAGCACAGATATTGTGCTTCGCCTTCACATTTTTCAGGCTTCTCAGAACTTTGCAAGCTCCCTCTTATCCCTTCCACCTCTTCACACCAGCTCCTTGCACTGTGCCAGGCTGTGTGGGAACCATGGGGACAGAGGAAGGTGGAGATGAATGACAAGGGATTTGTGAAGAGAATTGCCAGGATGAGGCACTGGACAGAAATGTTCGCTTGGAAAGATATTGAGTGTCTGGTCAGGGTGGGCCTGCAAAAACTGAGAGAGAGGTGGGAGGAGAGAGCTGTGAAGGGCCTTTGCAATGAAAACAAGAATCTTGTGAGGCTGTGTAGCCTTAACAAAAAACCAACCAACCAAACAAACAAAAAAAAAAAAAAAACCAAAACAAAAAAAGGAAACAGCACTTGATGTGCAGAGCTTTTAAAGAGATGTTCGATATGGTCAGAGGAGAATGGGAGAATGTAATTTTCAGCTGTATCAACTGTGAGACTAAAGGAAAGGAATTTGCAGGAAGCCGGGGTGTGACCAGAACCATCATTTTAGTTTGACTGAAGAGGGAAAGGTTGTGATTCACTGATGGTGTAGAATAACATAAATAAAAAATGTTCCAAACTAAACCCTGAAATAAATGCAACATCCAAGGGCAAGGCAGAACTTAGGGAGAAGCAGCTCTGCCCTACTTCAGTATCAGGTGAGTGTTAGGGGAAATTGGGCAAATAGGAATTTGAGTAGAAGTAAAAGGTCTGGAAAGGAGCAGCTTTGTATCTGAGCTCAGCTGATGTTTGCAAAGAGACCAGTGACAGGGCCCTGTGGTGCTGTAGGAGTCCAGGCTCCAGCATTCCCCAGGAGCTCCGTGGGAGTGTCAGGGCTGGGGCTGGTGGCAGTGGGCGGCTGTGCAGGGGACGGGGACAAGGACCCTGAGGGAGGGAACATCAGCTCCACCATGAAATCACAGGAGAGGGTGAGAGGGTGTGAAGGCATTGGGCTTTAGTCACTAAAGTGAGTGAAGGAGTTGAGAAGATGAAAAAGCTGACATAAGTCAGTATCAGTGAGAGCTGAAAGAGGAGCAGGAAAGGTGACATCATGGCCTTGTCACTTTCCTTTTGGAGGAGCTGGTGAGATCCAGGGCAGTGAGCAGGAACACTGAGTATTTGAGGAGTTGGCTGAGGCTCTGGGAACAGATCCTGACTGGTGTCGTCACAGGTTGAGAAACCAAGTTCATCTGAGTTTTAAAAAAGACCTACTTCCCTGAACCCCTAAAAGGTTTGCCTTATAGCTGAAGTTTAAGAAAGAATGGAATAATATCTTCCCTCCCAGAGAGGCCTCAGTTTGTATTACTGAATACAGGGGGCTTTGCCACAAGTCAAGCATTCATTCCAGCAACCTCTCTGTGCATGAGATCTCCCCAGCAAGACCCTGTGTTTGCAGCAGTGCTGTGCATTGCCCCGAGTGCTCCAGGAACACAGTGTTACAGATATATAAACATCCTATTTTTGGGCTCTTAAGTGTCCAAATGCACTCTGGTTTCCATACCATGTCGTTGGCCTCAACCTCAACAAGCCTTCAGCAATCAAGTGTTTGTGAGAGCCTCATCTGCTTGTTTGGCATTTTACCTTGAACCACCTACCACTGAAACATCACTTATTTCTGCTCTCCCACTAGAGAGCTACAGCCACTGGGATGTCCCCCTCCACTGTTCTCTCTACCTCCTGAGAAAGGGTTTTTCCTTGCTGTGTTCAGCATCTTCCTGTCTCAAAGTGACTTGAGGGGGCACAGAAAGGTAAAGCCAAATGCACAAACAAAGATTTTTCCTCATCAGGCTTTTTCCTAAGCAGCTTCTGTGATGCCACAACCAAGCTGCTCAGTCAATAGCCTTTATATTTGTTTTCCCATAATGAAGGCCAAAGATTAATTTATCTGGACGTCCATTCCACCTTGCAACACAGCCTTGTGTTATACTTGATAACATGTAGAGCTATTTTAATACAGCTTAATTTGATTGTGATCTTTAGTTAATATCCTTTTGATTTTTTTCCTCTAACCTGTGTTCCTGAAATTTACAAGTATAAAATCGTAGGGGAAATGGTATCTGACTTCTGATCCACTTTGTTAATAAGCTGATTACAAGTATTTAAAGTTATCTCCTCTTCTCCAGATGCAACAGAACAAATGACCTCTAAACACCATTAGTCTTGCCAACAAGTTTCAGAGCTCTTGCTGGAAATAAACAAAGTCAAAATGCAGATGGAGACCTTGATCCTGCAAGTTGAACCATTGTGCAATTCCAGCTGAGCTTGGTGGAGCCCTATCAAGGCATAGATTTTCAGTCCTGTAGTTCCAAGCTTTGACTTGGAGAAACTGCCAATAATGTGGGTAATTTACAGGAAATATTTGGTTTATGATTTTTCTGTGAGTACCGAGGAGAGGTTGTCCTCCCTGCTGGGGTTAGAGGCAGCACAGCTCAGTCCTCAGCCCAAGGATAACAAAGGTGCTGCTGCTGCCCATCCTTGCCTCTTCCCTCTGTTCCCTCACACCTTTATCCTTATTTTTTTAGTCCTGAGTTTTTGTTCAGGATCAACCTCACTGTGTATTTGGGTGATGGCTGGTGAGCAGCAGCTTCCTATGCAGGCACTTTGCCTCTGTGGGAGCAGGGCTGTGGTTATCTGTGCTTCCCATGGCAGGCAAGAGTGGGATCTCTCTTGGAGGTGACCTCCAGCAGTCAGTGCAAATGTGGGTCAGCCCAGGTCTGGGGACGTGGGACATGAAGACCTGGTTGGGATCCTCCTCTGAGGACCTCTGGAGTCAGAGTTAGAAGATGAATGAGAATGTGGTTTTAGCACCCAAGTGCTGGGAGGGAGGGAAGGGGCTTGTCCATTGTTTTTTAGGTCCACAAGTTATCAGTGAATTGCCAGACTTGTAGGTGAGCTCTGGCTATCAGGGAGCTGCAGGCACTGGGACAATGTTATGTGGTTGCCGAGTGATTGCCCCTTGGAAATGTGTTGGGAATGACTCTTGTCCAAGGGCTTTCAACAGCAAATGTGCTCTGTGCCAAGAGTGCTGCTCCAGGGCTGCACCATTTTCCCTGTAAGGGAGCCCACCTCTTCTCTGGGACTGATTTCAGTGGTGTTCCTCCACTAACAACAACAGCTCTGCATGCGGCATCTGAGAGCAGAGACAGATTCTTTTCTTTTTGGGAAGAAAAGTAATCTTTTCTGCTCCATTAGTAATGTCTCTGCAGGGAAAAGATGGGCTTTCCTGCTTGTGTGGTCCCAGGCCCTTTCAATGTAAAAATTCAGGAGTCAACATATGCTTAAAAGACATTAAATAAGGAACTCTCTGACACCGCCCCTAGAGCTCCATAATTCAACAAATAATATGCCAGAATGAATTCTTAATTTTTGTTATTTGTGTTCCATTTCTTTCCCATTTAACTGTTTTTCAAAGTATAAATCAGCACCAAGCTCTGTAAAAATTTGTGGCAACAATGAAAGAAATGTTCTGGCTGTTTAAGGACAGCAGGTACGTGCTGGATTTGTGCTGGAACGTGGTGTTTGCCAGTGGCTACCAAACCATAGCCAAACCCGTGTCAAAGACTTGCTGCCAAACCATTGGGTGGGCACGTTTGGATGGGCACATTTGGGACTACCACCTCCAGCCACCCCTCCCACCCTTCCTGGAGCCTCTGTCTTAGGGCTGGGGAGAACAATTTCAGTGCTCACAGGATAGGTGCTCTCACCTCCAGCTCTACACAAGTTCTGCTCTCTTGCTAATGCACCTGCCTTTATTTTCTTCTTTTTCTGTCAGAAATTTCGAATCGTGTGTGTTTACCAAAAACTGTCCCTGAGTGAGCAGAGCTGCTGGCGCCAGGTATTTCCCAGGGAGGAGGGTTTGGACACACAGGGATGTGTTGTGAGGAATAAATGCCAGCAGAGGGCACACCAAGATACGCAGACAGGAAAAAATTAAAACTGGGTCTCAGCTTTGTCTGAGGAGTTAAGCAAAACTCTGTTGGTTCATAATTCATGTGCCTGTAGGACATTGTAAAGGAATATAATTGATCTTTTAGGTCACTGGTGGTATTTTGCTTTGCAAAAGCAATCAGCAAAATATCTTAAAACCTCTATGAATGTAACATGATTTCAGATGTGCTGATGGAAAGAAAAGAGGCTCCTTTCCCTGGCTCACCCAATCTCCTTCCATTAACCTTTCCCCCAGCACATTGGGAGGCAAAAATGCAAGCACAGTTTTGCTGTTTTAAAGCCCCAAAAGCGTTTTTGATTTTTAATAACTACACCTCTCTTATTTCGCTATAATTTTAATTAGTCTACTTCTGTTGCATTTCTGGGCTAGATTTATACTGCTTTGTTGTGGGCATTGCTTTCCAGCTTAGAGTGCTTGTCTGGGTGGGATTGTGCTATGGAAACCTCCCAAATGTGAATCTTCCTGGGGAACTGGACATCCTCAGGCCTTTGTCCAACAGCAGATGCTAGCAGCTATCCAGCACCAACATACAACAACTCAGGTGCAAGGCAGCTCATGAGGGTGCAGAGAGAATAAAAAGCCTGTAGCACTTAAAAAAGAAAACTGTAAGCTTATTTTCTCAAGTTTTTAAAGGTAATAAAGTATTTTAGCAAATCAGGTCAATTGTTTCATCAAAGTCTCCTACACTTTTGTTGCTCATAAATTAGGAACACAACTCTCATTTTGGAGCCACTGAAATGTGGCTTATTTGGCAGGTGGATACAGGGAGGTTGGTTCTTACTTGCACCAAGCTGACACCAGTCTGGAGACACTGCATTGCTTGGGGCCATGCTGCAAACCCAGGGAAGGGTCAGACTTGGAGCTCCCTGCTCAGTCCCTGTTCACCAGCGGTGGGTCACGGGGGCAGTGCCAGTTCTGCCTGACAAAAGGATCTGCAATCCTTGCCAGAGTGCACAGGTGGTACCTGCAGCTACCCTGAGATGCAAAAATGCAGGAAACTGAACCCACCATGGCTGGCCCCATGCCAGCTCCTCCTGTCTTGTGGGGTGGAGTTCACTGAGAGCTTTCCTAAGGGAGAACAAATCATGTAAAAAATTTGAATTCTCTCAAGAGAGTGAGATCCCTCCACCAGAAAAGCCAGGTGTGCTCAGATGGACACCTGGAATCAGCTGGAGGCAGCTGATACAACCCCAAAGTTCCTATTGAGGGGTGGTAGCTCCAAAACCTCTGCTGGCACTTTTTGGCTGCCATGGGATTGAATTGAGCATTTAACTGAATGAACTAAATAGGTAAAGCAGCCTGTATGTAGCATCCACCTAAGCATGGTGGTGATACAAAATACACAGCAGTACCTGACTTAGGTTTTTCAGGAATTTTTTTAATTGTCAGGAGGGAGGTTACTGGCACAAGCCCATGGGTGAAAGCAGCTCCAAGGTATTTGTCATTATTCTTTCAGGATTTCTTTCAAGACCAGTGTAAAGTCTTTGCTGATTTTTTAGGTAATATTTCTTTGAGAAATACTTTGCTACCCAAAACTACCTGTTGTGGTTAAGGTTGACCAACATAGTTTGCAAATACATCAAGTAATTTCTACCCTTGGAAAGCTGCACTGCTTTGAAGTAATGTGTTTTTTCAAAGTAATTAAGCAGCTTGTGGTCCTTTTACCTAAGCAGCAAAAAGATTCCCAAATAAAACAAGTTTGAAGTTGACCAAAATGTCTTTTCAATCCAGTCAATTTTTTTTTTCCCTTTCAGAAAGGAAGTAACCTGACAGATATATTTGGATAGTTCAAACTGCCTGTAAAAGGAATGCATATGTGCAAGGCATCATGCACTTTATGAGAAGATTTCTTCAGATACAGTAATATTTCCAATACTGCCTTTGGTGTCTGATCAATCTCCCAATATAAGCCTTCTGCTGAATTACAAGAAGTACAGAAAATGCTCAAAAAACTTGCTTTGTTTGGCCAAAACATGTATAAACTCTACTAGAGAACTGGTGGAGCAATAAATAAACATGTTTAACACCTAAGGCACTGGTACCCTCCGCGGACTCCAAGAGTTCATTAAACCTTGCCCTGTAAACTTATGGACCAATTTTGTCTCATGCTGTCTGCTCTGCCAAGCTCTTGCTCTGTAATTCCCTAAACAGGATAAACTCCTAAACATTCAGCCAGCAGCCAGAAGAGCAGCAGCTGAGTGTAACCAGCAGTCCCCACCACCTCCATCGCGGCCATGCCTGCAGCTTGCTTCCATCCCTGCTTTCCATGATCACAGCAATCAATGGAGCACCGGGCGAGCAGCCTGTGCTGCTGCCTGAGCTCTGTGCCAGGCACTCACTGCGTGCCCCAGGCCATCCCTGCTGCCAGGCTGCCTCTGCCCTGGCGCTGGGTACCTGGGATCTTGCTGGGAATGACAGCACATGCCAGAGAGGGGCTGAGCCTGTGCTGTGCTCACAGAAAATTCATCTCAGCTCTCTCCCTCCAAAAAGGAGGTGTGATAGCAATAGGTGCCTACACCCAGCTTACACCAAATGTGTGGCTTGTGGATGGCAAATGCCACAGGGGATAATTTCCCACATACACTCCAGAGATATGTATGCGCAGTTGTAAGTTGGAATGTTGCTCCCAAGGAGTGAGGAAGGGAGGGCTTTGTGAGACATTTGTAAAGTAACAAGGTTTAATTAAAAAGCCTGTTGTATGCTTATGTCTCTTCCTGTAGGAATATAAAAAGGTAAAAGACTTTAGAAAGTGCAAAAAGGCCCCAGAAAGTAGACATAAAGCTGAGAAAGGCTGGGAAAGAGAAAGGCTTCTCATGGGAAGCTAGGAAGTTAAGAAACAAGTGAATACATTTATATTTATCACAAGGAACAAGAAAGAACAAAAAATTATTGATAGTTCAAGATGTGAAAAGTCCTAGATATATGCTTTGCAAAGATAGAAAAAGTTTCAATCTTAAATAATGAATTATTGTGTATTGTTTGAGGTTCATAGAAGTCCTTTTGTTAGTGTTAAACCCACGTGGGTCCTTTTCTTATTGGTTAGAGTATAATGACTTTACACCTTTTCTTTTATGCTATTGGTTCTAAGAATATGTAGAAAAAGGCTTTGCATAAGCTGCCATCTTGTCTCTGAGCTGGATTTGCATGGATGTTGTTATTTCTCTGTGTCTCTTGCTTTTTGCTTGTATGATACAGACAGATAATAAATCCTAAGTCTGCAACCAGTCAGGGTCCTGTCCCGTTTGTGAGACACGAATCAATCTGGCAGATCTTCCCATTACAGCAAAAAATTTAAAAAATTGGCAATTCTGAAGTATAGGAGGCTGCTGTGGTTTTTTCATCATAAGAGAGAGGTTAAAGAAGCAAAGTATCTACCTAAAACTGTTCCCCCCCTTCTTTTTTATTTTTTTTTCATCCTTCATATATACTTTTCTTCCCTTGTGAGCTGGATCTGTGTTTATCACAACTTAATCCCAAACTAAGTGGAAGCCACTACATGCTATTAACCTAAGATATCTCATATTCTTTACAGATTACAGATCTCTGAAAGCAGATCTTAGAAAACTTGGAATACAATTATTAGGCCTAATTTATGCACCTATGGCTGACAAATCATGCAAGATCCTAGAAAGAGAAAAATGTAAGTTAGTAGTTCATAAGCAGACACTTGTAAATAGCTTTTCAGCCCTCAGAAGGTCATGCTTTCAAGTCCAGTGGCTGGATCCCAAGGGGGATGCATGTGGGGCTGCTCTAGAATGCAGCCTGCAATCCTGCCTGCCCTGGACGCCAGGAGAGTGAGAGTTTAAATGGAGACACAGCTTGTGCTAGAAAGGCCTGAGCTGAGCAGGACCCAGCCATTCCCCTTTCAGGTTTCTGGCAGAGAAGAGGGGATGGGTAATACTTTGTGCTGAGGGTGAGCAATAATTTGATGTTTTGTTTTACAAGGATGATGCTGTTTGAAACAGTCCAACTTTGCTGCTGGGTGTTGGGAGGGTGGGAACCAGACAGTGTTGTCAGGGCCTGGGGAGGGTGGCTGGAGGCACGTGATGTATGTCCTTCCTTGGCTGCCCATCTCTAAATCCTTTCTGGTCATTGGTCTATTATAAAAAAGTGGCTGCACCTCTTCTGCTCCCTCTACTGTGTTTGCAAACACAGTGATCACTGGAGCCCTTCTCGTGGCTGTGTAAGAGGGGAGCAGCCTGGTCCTGCAACCCCCTGGCTGATCAGAGATGGCTGGGTTTGGTGCCAAGAGATGGTGCTGAATTAAAGTTATTTGGTATTTGAATGCTTCCTATTGCCATCAACACCAGGCTCCAGGTAATATCAGTAACAAAAGCTGCAACAAAATGTAGAAGCATTTGTGTTTGTCACTAGGTGGGAATGAAGCACTTGACTGCTCTGGATAGTGTGTACTGTTCAGAATTTTGCAGTAGTTACTTTTGAGCTGACACACATTTTCAGTAAATTTCAAATAGATGGAATAAATATATATGCAGTACTAGTAAATGGTTAATACAAATGATATGTTACTACAGAGAAAGAATGATAACAAAATCAGTAATTATGACTGACAAACTGCATGGGCACAGTAGAATTGCAGTCATGAATTTTGCTTTTGATTGATACCAAGAACACACGGTTGTTAGAAATTAATAATTATAGCACTGAAATATGCATCATCCCAAGCAGTAATATAACTCTGTGTACTTGTGTGTCAAATTTAAGTGTCTGTCTTGAAGTATGTAGTTACTAAAGAAGTATAAACTTTGGTCTGCAGAAATCAAGCATGAATATTGGGTATATTTTGAAAAAGTGTGCAGTGTGAAAAATGTGAAAAAAAAGTGTGAAAATCTCTTTCAAACTCGACATCTATAGTTAGATTAATAAATATAAATTAATTCTTTTTCCAAATCACTTCTTCAAAGAGTTCTTTCCCCAGTTTTTGAGTTTCAAAACTTCTGGTGCAGCATCTCATACATACGGTGATAACATGATGGCAAGGAGACCCTCTCAGGGCAGAGCTAGACCATGATGAAGTTCACCCCATGGCTTTTCCATGTGTGCTGTCCAGGAGCTGGTGCAGGGCCACCACTGTGCCCAGCCCATGGCCATCACCCATGGCCTGACAAGGTGATAGGCTCTGCCTGAGCTTCCACTCCTGTGGATCTCAAGCAAGTGGTCACATGGGGGAAATGTGTAGATCACTGCTCCTGAGAGCTTTCTCTGGACAGACAGCCTCTTTCCTGTCCCTAAGTATTTCTGTTTTTTTGCTTTCTCCACTCCTGCCTTGAGTAAACTGGGCTGTTCCCTTCTGTCTTAGTCCTTTCCAACCCAAGCCCCATTTCCACAGGTGCTTTCCACCCCAGTGTCAATGGGCAGGTTGTGTGATTTGTTGGCCCAGAACATTTTGGAACTGATTTTGTACCGTGTCTTTGTTTCAAGGCTCTTTTGGAGAAGTTGCTGCTGGTAATTGATCTTGTGGAAGGCCAAGCTCACTCTTGGTCCTTAATGGTCAATAGCATTTGATCAATTTTGTACTGATTAGTGTTGGTCATTCCTGGCTTAAAAAGGGTAACTTCTGTCTAAATCACTAATGTTTTGGGGCTGTAAAATCTCTTTTAGCACATTAGCACTGTTTTGTAGTGTGATATTTGGTGGATGAATGTGTGTGTTATCTATAACCTATTTTCTCCAAGTTCATCCCAGAAAAGCAGCGTGTTTACTCTCCCTGGGAATATTGCAGCATACCTTCATTTTCAGTCATAACCACATTTAGACATAGTGCTGCTGTTTTAAATTGGGGTAATGAAATCTTGACAAGTGGTTTGGACAAACACAACACAAGCAATAACAGAAGCTTTAATAAAATGAAAGGATTTCCAGGGAATACCTTCATTTCTTCCATCCTCCAATTTAATTCTTTTTGAGAATAATCAGACCATAACATACGACTAAATTCAAGAGATGAAGTTCAGCTAGAGAGGAAATAATGTCCATAAAATGTTTTCAAAGGCTGTTCATTTGTTTGAAATGAGTTGTGTGAGTCAGATTGATGTGCCTTAAATACTTTATAAGCAAAAATACGTGCACCTGAACTACATTTTCACCTGGGGATATCAGGGCATTTTACAGGAAGGGGGAAGAAAAACTAATGTTGCTGCCTGTTGCCAGCTCAGAGCAGATGGCTGAGTCTTTCAAGGCAACTCCTCCAGATCTGATTCCAGTGGGGATGAATTTGGGATGTCCATCCCATGACCTGGTGTATGCACCCGATGGGCACATCTGCCTTCCATGTCCTCCTCCCCACTGTGAACTCTCACTGCAGCTTGCATCTGTGATAAAGGAAAAGGACAAAGGTTTTGTGGTGTGTTTTAGGGCATTTGGCTGGAGAATCAGAGGTGTTGTGCCAAAATAACTGCTGGCTTATTAAGGAAATCTTATTAAGTCAGAGTGAGCTGCAGTTCAGATGATCAAAGTAACCTCCATGTAGGTCCAGAGAAATCTTGAGCATCAGTGGCACATAAGGGAATGATGGCTGGGGAGGGACTGGGGGCATTGTGCACCACCTTTTAATGTGGGAAAGAATTGAGAATTATTCCATATTTCCTTCTGGCCATTGGCCCACAGGGTGCTGACAGTTCTGCTTGGCTGACATGGCCAGTTTTGAGTCAGGCCCCAGTGAAGGACATTGCACTCCCAGTGAGAGGTGAATCCCTTTGCTGGATGTCTGTGTACCCCACAGTTTCTCCTAGGCACGTAACTTTAGGCAGAGGCTTAACAAAAGTCAGTCAGGGATGATGAGACTGCGAGCTTCATTAGTACCTTTTGTGTTTCATTGGACAGTGGGGCAATTAACACAGGGCTCATTACACAAGGATTTTGATCATTTTCTCTGCTTATTCATCACAGTATTTCCTCTGAGAAAAGCAGAGACTGTGATTAAGTGCGAGGATAATTCATGTAGTTTCTTCTTTGAGATTTCGATCACTTTTTTGGGGTCTAATTGTTTTACAGCCTTCATTCCTGAGGTACTTATGGCAGATCTGCATAGGGCCCTGCACATAAACTTCAGCTTCTGGCTGAGGTTATTTTCTGCTTCCAGCACAGACCAGTAGCTCCACTTGGAGAAACCTCAAAGCTACAACTTCAAGGTCAAGCAAGGTCTAATAAAACATTATGAGAACCACAAAACAAACCAGAGTAAGCCCAAGGGGATACCTGCTTTTGTCCTGATCCTGAAGATTAATTGTAAAACCATTATAGGATGTCTTCATTAGGCTAAGACCCTTCCAATTACCCCACTGTTTGTTACTGACAGCAGGATATGGATGCCCTTAGAGAAGAGTGTAGGAAGAGGACAAGCAGGCAGTGATGCCTCTCAACTATACTGTCCCAGTCTCCAGCAGCAGGATCTTCCTGAGATGTTTACAATGTCTTTATATTTCATAGCTTTAGATGGAATTCTCCTACACTAATTTGTTCAATACATGTGCCATGAGAGGAGTAATCCACAGGTCTTTCTGAGGCCAGGAGAGTGATATGTAATATTCAGTTCTACAAGGAAAAATATAATGTTCTGCCCACAGTCCCAGCCTGCAGGCTGGGAGATGTGGGGCCCATTTCCATCACTGTTACTGGGTGGGATGGGTGTGGATCACTGCCCTGTCTGTCCTGGGACTTCTGTTTGCCTTTGTCCCCATCTTCCTCTCCCATCAGTTTCCACAAGCTTAACTGCAAAACCTCACTCTTCAGAAGCTAGACCTACTCTGCTGGAAATTTTGGACATGGAGACATAGTTTGCCTTTGTCCAAAATGTGTCTAAGGAATACTCTAAGTGCAACAAAGAGGGAGATACCCAGGAGAAAAAAGGACATTAGATAGCTTTAATTTTTGGTCAACTAGCTCCCCTGGGCCTCTCTTTCCTGTGCCTGTAAAATCCTCTCACTATGATGTCAATGGATGCTGTTGCAAACCCTCTGCCAATTGTCATACACCTCACAGGACTACAACTCTGCAAAGGGTGGTTTTGAAAATTTGAAGAGGGAAATTGCATAGGAAAGTTGTAAATACTTTTCTGTTGGAAAGCTTGCTTTTAAGATATAGGTACTCTGTAGGATTTTAAAATCTGAGGAAATGCAAAGACTTTTATTTCCAAGTGGCAGGATACTATCAAAGACAAAATATGGTGTTCATTAAAATAGGGGGAAGGAAACTTTGAGAGCAGTTTTCAACAGCTTTGACCAAAAATCAGTCTTGGGTTCCTAAGTCACTTAATCTTTACCTCTATTTCAAAGTATTGACAGCAGTTATTGTGTAGCTGAAGGTCTGCACTGAAGAGATATGGGTCATTCCTTCTAAAATCCATGCAATTAGTGAAGTTTTCAAACATTCAGAATAAATTAAATGAGTAACTGCTGAATATTCACACACAGAATCCTTTATTTTTTAGGAAACTGGAAATGCATTTTGTCCACTTTTTAATGAGTATGTTAACAAATCAGGTTTCCCATTATTTGATTAACATGGGCATTAATATATTCTGCATATGAAGCTGATGCAAAGAAGAATGCTGAGCCCAGTCAGTTCAGCACTGGAAGAAGCAAAGATTTAATTTCCTTTTCCTGCTCAGCACCAAGCTGATACAAAGGCCTCTCAGTGAGAAAAATAATTGTGCTTAGAGCTTGGCATATGGAGGCACAGGGTGTAGAGTGTGCAAACATCCCAGCTGGTGGGAGATGCTAATGGCTGAAGAGGATCCAGCTTTCCAGCCTTATCCCTGCTGAGAGCAGCCACCACCCTGCCTGCAGAGCTTTGCTTCACCACTCTCCTGCACCTGGCTTAGGCTCATGAGCAGAACCACAGAAACACCACCAAGCCCACTCACTGGGATGGCTGCTCTTGGCTCAGCAGGGAGGGACCAGCATTGCCTCTGGGGTGGCACCATCTCCTCAGCCCCACAGGAATAGGAGTAGCTCCCAAGGGACACCCAGGACCCAACTGTGCATGTTCAACAGCCCAGACAAGGTCCTAAAATGATGCCCTCTGCTCTAGGGCAGACCTCTGCTTGTGTCTGCCTGTGGGCTCTGCCCTGGACCTGTGTGTGTGGCGTGGATACTCCTGGGAGTATTCAGATTCTGATGAATTAGCAGTTTCTAATTTGAAAAATATTTATTTCAGTAAGTGTTTCCTGGCTGGTGCTGCTGGAATATTTTTGTCTGTGCTAACATATCATATTGCTGGGAGGGAAAGCTCATTCCACCTAATTGTACTAAGCGTGTGGTGATGGAGATGGGAACCTAATTATCTTCATCAAATTGATTTCATTTTGGTTACCACATGGCTATTAGAGGAATGACAATAAATTTTGGTCTCTTTGATCAGGACTGGAGTTTAACCAACATTTCTAAAGTCATTAATGTGTTATGCCTCCCCCAGGCTAATGATTTGATTACCATGTAAATGTACTGAAGCCAAACACTTCAGCTATACATTATGGATGATGGATAGAAAGTTTTGAGAAAATACATGTTGTACTAAATACACTGAAAACACAGAGGATGTCAGATAGCTACTGGCAGGCAGGGAGAGACAGAGAATTGTAGAATCATAGAAGATCCCAAGCTGGAATGGTCTCAATAAGGAACATGAGTCCAGCTCCCTGCTTCTTGCAGGGCTACCTAAAATGAAATCATATGAGTAAGAGGATCATCCAAAATATTGATGGAAACCTGCACAGGTGCCTCTATAACTTATCTCTTCTCATGACTAAATCCTTGCACTGAAGGGCTGTTGATCCCTCTGTGAGATCAGAGCAAGCCCCTCAGGCCCACAGTGGTCCTGTTAGCAGCTGTAGGAGCAAAGTACAACCAGAAGCTTTATTTTAGATCAGTCCTGAGCCTAGAAGTGTTGAGGAGCCATTGAGAGTCAAGTCCAGCTCCCACCACCTTGGATGCTTCCCCATGGCCTGCCTGTGTGATGGGGACTGAAGTGCTGAACTGCCACTGGGCAGAAACTGGAACGTGTCTGTCTCAGCTTTGGTTCTCATGTACCTACATATACAGTTATATAATGCCAAGAAATTCTGTGGGATTTTATCTTTGTGAGGTTTTAGTACTTTTTTTTTCTGATATGCCAAAAAATATGGGTTATATCATGATGTGTTAATATTTGTGCCTATTATAAGATATGTGTATATATGCATATGTTGATAATACAGTTGTTATTAATGTGCTGTAGCTATCACATAACACAACACAATATGACAAATTAATAGATCTTACAGTTAAATATTCCACAATGTATTTTAATGTGTTTTATCTTAAACCCTTTGTGGCTTGCTGCCGTTTTTTTTTTTTTTTTTTTTTTTTTTTTTTTTTTTTTTTTTTTTTTTTTTTTTTCTTTCCCAGGTCAATCTGTATTGAAAGGAAGTACTTTAGTGCTTTAGCTCAGGAAACTGAGGCCAGCAGTTCAAATGATCCAATGTGCTCTTGGCACCAGGCTGAGTCAGACATTGTGCTTCTCATAGGCTTTTGTCTAAAAGTGCTGCAAAACCAGGATTCCTCAGCCTTCCCAGGCAATTGATTCCTCAGGGCAATTAAAGAAATGATGGTACTTGAGCTGGTCTGGAGCACTGCACATCATCTGTGGCTCACCAGGGCAGAGCCTTTCTCCTCACCAGGTTCCACACTGGTGGTTCAGGGAGGCTTATGGAGGAGGAATGTGTTTGCCCAAAGGGTGCATGGCCTGTCAGAGGCACTTCTCACCTGCAGGATTTTGCTGCGGCCACCTTGGCACCCTGTGCCTCAGTTTCCCATCAGGAAGGGACCAGCACGTTCACTACTCTGGTAAGGATATTGAATGCACTACAGCTAAAATGGGTCTATTTGGAAAAAAAAACCATGTGAGTAATTCCAGTGTTATTTGTAAGTGCTTTTCAGTTATGTGTGTTCATAGGGAGGTTTGGGTGGATGGTCTGAGTGTAGACAGAAGGGGCAAGGGGACCCGTGTTTGCAGTGGCACCATCACTGCACAGAGTGGTCCCTTCGCCTGCCTTCCTTCCTTTTAGCTCACTCCACTATGTTGTCTACTCTGAAAGCATATCCCAGGATAAAAGAGAAACAAAAGGGTACCAGGTGTTCAGCAGGATCAACTTTCCTGCTCTGCATCACTGGGCACCTGCCTGGACTCCAGTGTCAGAGATCTGGGGACAAATACATTTTTCAGAGGCAGTCCTAGCTTAAATGGAAGTAAAACTACTGCTTAAACATCAGGACATACAATCTTGTATCCCCTTTTCAGGGACAGCAGTCACTGGCCAGCTGACAGGCCACTGAGCACTAATGTCCTAGTAATGTCCTGAGCACGTAGAATGGAGTACTTCAGCAAAAGTATATAAATAGAGGTACAAAAATATGCACATATAAACTTATATTCATGCCAAATCTATCAGCCCATGGGCAGCAGAAGCTCCTTGGAGACAATGAGGGCTTTTCCCTTTGGAAAGCAAACCAAAGGCCAGCCCTGCCAAGCTGGAGGCAGCTGTTTGTCAGCTCACTTTTCCTGGGCAGCTCCTAACATTTCCCTGGCTCAGGCTGCTGCTGCCAATGCTTGGGGAGAAGGATGCAAACGACTCTAGTCTGTTAATTTATATTAATGAATATAAATTAATGAAGTTTTCTTTTCTCTGGCTTGCAGATATTAAAGACCACTATGACTCATAAGCACGATCTACCTTGTCACTGGTGGCAATAGCATGTTAATCACCTCTGGTGGAGGCTCCCATCAGAGGGTGAGGAGCTGGCACACAGGGCTGGGTGAAGGCAAAGGACCCTGCACAGTTCTACAGCTGCTGCAGGCATGAGACAAGCAGCATGTGGCAACCCAAGTAATTTCCACACCCAGCATCTCTGCAGCAACCTGTGCCTGTGTGGCTTAGGACCCCTCCAGCAGTAAAAATGTCAAGTTAGGGGGTAAAAAGTGTCAGACTATGAAACCAGTAATAAGAGTAACAGTTGAACTATTGCAAACCTCCCTGTAAAAGATGCAGAGAAGTGCTCTGTTTAAGGTGTATTTTAGCTTGGTTCACTGTTTCTCCATGTGTTCTACATTTATCTATATTAGCAGCAGGCACTTGGCAGTGCTAGCAGGGGAACACAAAAGCACCTGACCTCAGTGGCACCATGGCTCTGAAAACAGTTGATTTGGGACATCACTGTGCATCTTTCTGCCAGGTAAATTTGTAATGAGAGTTGGCAAGGAGAAAGTCTCAGCAGTGAAAAACTGAGCATGTTTATGGAAAATTAAGTTGATTTTATGGACCTGGTCCTGGGACAGAGATGCACTGCTGTGATGGCAGGGAACCACTCTAAATTTTCCTTTCTATCTTCCCAGGAAAGTTTGTCTAATCTTACCTGCAGTGACTGAATAGAGCTTTTTTTCCCCATGAAAACTATGGGAAGAATGATAAGGGAGGGGAGAAATTAGCAGCAGGACTATAATATGGCACTCCCTGGCCAATCCCATAACCACTAAAATGCTTCACCAGTTTAATGTCATTTCACAGGGTAATCTTCAGGGCAGCCTTGTCTGGAGACACTCGCAGGCTGATTCGGTGCCCAGTGGTGCAAATCATTGAGTTGCTCTGTGAAAGCACAAGGAGAGGGAGTGATGAAATATTTTCATGTACCTTTATCCTGTGACCTTAACCCCCAATTCCCTTCATAAACTGAATACTACTCAGTTGCAGTACTCTAAGTCCTTTGAAATCCTTTGCATTTAGCTGGCAGATGAACAATCCCATAGTGTAGTGAGCCAAAATAGTTTTTTCTTGCATTTCACTGACATTTTTGGGATAGAGTTATCTCCACATCCCTCCTTGAGTGAAAAAGGGGTTATTTTCAGAATGATTCAGTCTTCACTTTTGCCACAGTTCTTCAAGAAAGACCAGCAGGTGATGAGACAAATAGATGTACAATTTAGCTACTTCTGATCTCTGCCTCACCCCTTAAGTAACTGCAAAAGAAGATAAAAGAATATTTTAGGAAAGCTGCACACAGAAAACAGAGCTGAACTTGTACAGCAAATGTTCTAAATAATGAGAAAGGTTCTTCAGATGTATTTTCCCTTGTTAGAGGGTCAAAGAAGTACTGGGTCAGATGAAAAAAAAAATCTGGGAAATGCTGAGCCACCACAAGGAAGTTCTAATGCAAAGGCTCAGATGGCTGTGATGTATGATTTTGGTTTTCCAGTGTGCACAGAATTGTCAGGGCTAGGAACGAAGATTTGGCACAAAACAAGAAGATTCACATGGCCTTAATACTCTTAGCTCTCAGGTTGAAACATGAATTTGGTATTTACTTACCTCTTGTTGCCAGAAAGGACGCTTTCAATGTTTTCAATGGCAGCAAAGTTATGTTAAGAATAAACTCCTTCAGCAAACCTCTAAGTAGGTGCAGTATATGTTAATTTAGTCAGGCACTAAAACTTAGGGCTGGGACAGCTTTTTTCCAGAGTTTGAAAATGTTCACTATAACGCTAAAAATAGGTCAGTCTGTTGCATATACACACATACACACACACACACACATATATATATATATATATATACTGTATCCTTTTCTTAAAGCCTGGTAGTATTAATACTCAAAAGACATCTTTTGTGACAAGGAATAGTCACTGGTTTTTACAATGGAGAAACAAAGTCCTGTGGTTTACAGACACTTTGACTGGAGTCACCTGCCCATGCACAGACCTCTCAGTGCAGGAGCCTGGATTCCCTTCCATCAGTGGGGAGAGGCCAGACCCTTGGGGAGGACAGTTCTCCACATCTCTTTGACGCAGTTTTAAGTGGCACAAATAATCTTATGGAGATGCTTTTCTCTGTGCAGGGAATTTAGGAAATGGATTCAAGCTAAACACCTATCCTCTGGATGGATGAATGGTTAAGGTGAAAATGATCCTGGAACAAAGGAGGTTTTTACCATGGTGTGAACTTGTTGCCTGGAGGGAAAGTGCTCCCTGCTCTGGGGGTCTTCACTTGTTCATCTCTTCCTCACTTCTGAGGGTAAAATCTAGACAAGAGCCTAAGTCTGCTCTATTCCCAGGTGAGCATCCCCAAATCAGGTATGTTATCGAGTCTTTATAGTTCTCTCTCATGCAAAAAGGTTATTAAATTATAATCACAAATAATGTAGCTTTTTCTGTATATTATGAAATTATATAATCATGAGACACATCTTCTGCACACAACTGGCTAATTTTCTGGGGATTACAATTTTTGCCTGTCCCTTTTGCCAGCAGCCTGAGGAGTTTATCAGTTGATAATCTCCCACTGAAACCTAAGATTTAGGAGCAAGTTCTACTGTTCTATGTCATGGTCAGGATTTTACGAGCTTGTGGTGTCAAAGGGATGCTGTTGTTATTCCTGAAAATACTTCCCTTTACCACTGAGACCAGGACATGAACAAGCTATTTGCTTTAGAAAAAACCAATTCACTTTAGAACCCATAGTAGAAATGTGTTGTCTTATAGATCTAGAGTTAGCACTCTTAAGTGAGTATAACCCCCTGAATTTACTTTTTAAAATAAAATGAGATAAAAGCAATAAGTAGCAAACTGTGTGCCGTGGAAGGGAGGGCTGGGTGTAGTTGGGCTGGTGATGCTGGGAAGGAAGGGAACTGCACCTACAGCTCTTCCTTCAGGGTGTGTCAAACCCAACCTGTGCTAACACCTGAGCTTGGCTTTGAGGTTCTAAGAGATGGAGGGTACCAGTCAGTCTGTCAGAAGAACAGTCAAACCTGACAGCATCTACCATTCTTCACAAAGCTATTTCTCTCTGCAGGAGGTAGTTTTTGGTAACATTGTGTGTAAAGGTAGGAGCTGTCTCCTCTTGGCTTGGATCATTTAATGGCATTATAGGCTGTAAAGGCACCTGTTCAGGGCCTGAGGAGAATAACCAGGACCTTTTCTTTTCTGTGGCAGAACAAGGCTTTAATGGTCTGGTGGAAGTAATTCTGTATTGCAAAGGAAGTTGATAAAATAGAACATAAACTTCTCTAATAGAGGATTTAATTACCAGGAAAGCCAGGTTGAATAAAGCATTTGAGCAGAACTAGTTCATTGCTAAAAAGGCAATAATTATTAATCCCCCTTTTCCAAGCCATGTCATTTGTTCAGGAGGCCTTGGAGTAGTAAGAAACCATATGTCTTTGAGTTGTTTGATTTTTCTTTTTTTTTTTTTTCATCCAAGAAGACTGTCACTACCCTTTAAAAAAATCTCAGACTTTACTCAGATCTCCAGCTATCCATATGATCAAGCTGAAACCAGCCAAACTAATCAGGTCTCAGGGCTGGGCAATAGGCACAGTGGTAATGAATCACAAAGCTTTAAAAGCTCTTAGATAGCTGTTTCATTCTTCAACACACGAGCATGGCTATCAAGGTCTAACTGCAGCAGAAGGACTTATTTATTTTGTTTCAGAAGCAGGCGCTTCTGTGAAGCCCTCTATTAGTCAATATATCAGCTTGTTCATGTTTTATTCTGCTGCTTTTCCAATGTACAGTTGAAAAAGAAATAACTGTGCCTGGTGATGGGGTGTACACTGTAAAGTTTTAAATGAAGTTCAGGTGGTTACCCTTTAAACTTAATGGGATTAAACATGGACTCCATCCCTACAGTTTGCCCTAATGACTGCTCTGTAGTTTGTGTCACAATGTGTGCCATGGTCAAGCAGTAGCAGCTACAGCTCAAGGCAAAAGTCCACCATGGCTGTGATGGAATTGGGTCAGCTCACAGTGACTTTTTTCCACACAAGCAACTTCACCTTGCCAATGCTTTCATCTCCCTGCTTCTCTTTATCCTGCCCCAATACCTAATGACATAGATCCAAGCTGAGGAAATGAAACTGCAGCAAAGTCTTAGCTTGAAAATAAAACTATGTATAGCACCTGCTGGGGAAGGAAATCCCTGGGATGGTCTGTGAGAGTCTAGCACTGACTTCTTCAACATGAGCTAGCAAAGACCTGTGGGGCTCCCTGTGAGCTGTCAGGCTCAATTTCATCTTGGAACCATATCTTCACAGAGACATGGACAGGGAAATCTCTTTCTTGAAAATTTTTGCTGTTGGTGTATTCATATTTTCACAGTGGCTGCTGAAAAGCTTTGGATGTTTTGGTGACACCGGAGATCTCTATAAGGACTGGCAAAGGGAAATCATCTCCAGGTTAAACATTTGTGGGCATGGTATTGTTTGGGCTCAGTGTGAGTTTAGTCTGCTGTGGCTGAATACTGATTGTTTAAAGCAAGAATGTTCCAAAGCCACTCCATCAATGAAGCAGAAATCTACAGAGATGTTGTGACCTTTTGTTCATCACTTGAGTTTTCTTAAGCAGCTTTGTGCAGCAAGTCCCATGCAGTGTGGGTTTGAAAAAAAATGTATTAAATTTTATTGAGAAATATCTTTGAGAGTAACCTGGAAGGATCAAATTAGAGATGTATCCAGTTCACTCTTCTTCCAGGAAAATACTGTGTCCTTTTATGGCTTCATCTACATGAGCAGGCACATCCCTTTCTCAACACAAATGTGTGGTTCTGTAGTGGTTTGACATGGAAGTGAATTTTTTCAGGAAGTTGGTAGTCAAACCAATCAGTGGTCTGGTTTGGAATTTGGCACCTGGAGTGACCACTGAAGGCATGGACACGCTTCTGAGAATACAGGGGGTTGAAAGCAAGAACTCCCAGGGGAACTGTCTCTTTGGTTCCAGTCAGAGTGCAGTGCAGAGCTCCCCTGCCCAGCTGGGCTGGCTGGGGGAGGGGAAGCTGTGCAGCCTGGTCGAGGTAGGCCAGGGGGTGAAGGGACTGGAACCGAGCCAGCTCCTGTGGATGGAAGGGTGGAGAGAAACTGAGATGCCTTTGTTTCCCCCCCCTCCCCAGAGGGAGAGAGACAGAGAGCCTAACGCCACCTGGAATTTGCTGGCAGAGGAGAAGGAGATGGTGGGGGGGGACGGGGGGAAGGTGCCCAGCCATGGGAGTTGGAGTTCTGGGCTGAGATTTCAGCCATCTGGGGAGTCTGAGACTTTTAACCCTTTCCTTGGAAAAGAAAGCTTTCTGAAATATTACTCCTCCTCAATTTGAAAGAGAAGAGAGACAGTCTGGGACCTGAGATGTCAGAAGAAGTTGGGGAAAAGAATCCTAGGCGGGAGGAGATGACGGAGTAGCTTTTGGCTGGACTTTTCTTGATATCCATAGGCTGAACCAATTTCTCCTGCAACAGAGACTGCATTTTTAGAGGGATACAATGGTCTGCCAAGAGACCTGCTTCAGTGACTACCAGCACAGGAATGGAGAGAACAGAGAAAAGCTGAGGAGGGTGTGGTGAAGAAGAAGATCTCTGTTCTCGAGACCCTTGGCCCCAGGGGAGGGAAAATGGGGGGGACTGTGGTCCCAAAATGAAAAGCTGAACTGTTGTTTCTTTTGATCCTTGGCAAAGCATCCTTAAAGGAGCCCTATGAGCAGTCTGTCCATGCACGGTGGTGAGAGCACTGTGACATAAAAAGGAGAGTGTCACACTGGCAGATTTTCTCCAGGCAGTGCCTGCATGTGTGACATGGAAACCCAAGAGGTGGCAATTGTGTTTCCTGGGGGGTCTATGGTGCAAGAAAGACTCCTCTCTCCCCTGATGGACTGAGTATTGATTATCTGAAGGGTGATGACTTGATTGAGGGTCCAAGTTGTGTCTCACTGTGGTTTAATGGAGTTTGGGTGGGGGGAGGAGGAAGGTTTTGGAAGGTTTTCATTCTGGATTTAGTGTGTGTGTCTTTTATCAGAGTAGTAGCTTAATAAAGTTCTTCCTCCTTTATTTCTAAGCTTGGGCCTGCTCTGCTCTGTTCCTGATCGCATCTCACAGCATTTATTTGGGGACGGTGTATTTTCATGGGGGTGCTGGCATTGCGCCAGCGTCAAACCATGACAGGTTCCCACAATGCATCACATCCAAACTGAACAAGAAGATATCTGTAGATCTTCAGTAAGTGTGTGTGTAAAAATACATGCTAGCATTCTGGAGCACATTCCAATTGATTGCTAAGTCATAGTGAAAAATGGTCAATAAACAGTGAAAGAACAATTTTACTTGGCATTTTATTCACTTAACAGAAACATTCACTTATCAGGTATCACTGAAGTGCAATTTACAGAACTTAGCAGCAAATTCACATATGTAAATTCAGATTTATTTTCTTTTGTCATCTTTTTTGTTTCTTTTTTTTTACAAATATTACAAATGTACATCCATTAGTACAGTATTGCCATTCACTCATGCATGTTATGTACAGAATCTTCACTAAAGAATTACTACTGAGCAATTTTTCCTTTGCTTCAGGAAATGCTGTGTGTCAGTCATGTGTGCTTCTGGGATGATGTCCCATCACACTGTTGTTGCACATAATGAGAAGAAGTAGATATTTAAGGTCATATTCAACCCTAGTGCCAGCAGGTGCAACTCATTGAGATCAGCTGATGCCCGCTTGCAGTGGGGACTCAGTTTGGTCCCCATTACTAAACTCATTTGGCAGCTGAATCCAGGGTTGCATTTATGTATTTCCTGCAACAAAGGATCATTTCATCCTGCCACACTTTTTTCTATGTCCTTAAAAATAACCAGGCATGGTGCTTTGTTGTCACAGTAGCTGCAACACCAGCCTGGTGGAACTATAATGCATTAGTTGGGTTGAAATCATGCCATGGCTGGAGGAGGATGGGTGAGGGCAGGGAGATGTAAGGAAGAGCCATTGAGGTCTCATGTGTGCTAGACAAGGACTAACTCAGAGAGGAAAAAAAGAAGACATGCTTCCCCCTGCTCTGTGGATCTCTGCATGAGAAACCTTGTCTTCCTCTCTGGCTGCCCTGTGGTTTCTCTTCCTTGGTGGGAGCAGCCAGAACCCCGGGGGCCACCACTGCCAATGTCCCCTGCAGCCTCTCCCACACCTCCAGCCATGGGCTGGCCCCTGCCCACTGCCCCTTGGGCACATCTGCTGCCCAAACCACACTGGAGGTCTGCAGCTGTGTTAGAGGACAGGACCATGTGCAGGTACCTGGAAACTCCAGAAGGTGCCAAAAGTATTCAAATGTTAATCAGAAGAGCTGTCAAAGTGGTCAAAGTATTGACAAAGTGGTTACCACAAAGTGTTTCCATTATTGAAAAGACTCAGTTTTTGGTTGCCTTTTTTTTTTTTTTTTTTTTTTTTAAGCTATTTCTACTCTAAGGATATTTTTTAAAATATTTTTGGTAGTTAATATGGAATGTATTATTTTGTTGAAAAGGTTTCCGGAAGGGGAGAGCTTTGTTTTACCTAATTTAAAAATTCTAGTTTATCACAATTGTTTTTATACAAGACACTATAGATACATCTTGTAGTTTATAATCTAAAAATAAAATCTCATCAAAATACTGTAGCTATTCTATTGTGGGCATCAATAAACAATGTATTTACTGTATATGGCTCTCCAAACATGATAAACCCTATACAAAGAGCAGCTATCTTTATTGATAGGAACAGTTTCCCGTGTAAAGGAAATTACATGGAAAAATATGAGCCTTGTGTTGTTTGAAAAGTAACTCAGCTTGACAGTTCTGAGAAAATACCAAGACAATTATCACAAATCAGTAGCAGCATGTTATATACAGATTTAAAGACAATCACAGGAATAAAAAGAAAACAGTAGTTATATACCCGCAAATCCTGTCATCTAAAAACCCAGGAACTTAGAGAAATGTACAGGGTGCTTGAAGGTTGGTTTTGCAGTGGGACTATCAAAGCTCAGTTCTCCCATGACTGTATCTTCTGCATTCTGATGAAGTTTGGGATGGTTCAAAGACAAGATTGTATCAGACCCAGCCCAGTTATGAAGAAAATATTTAAATTTTGGGTGATCCTTGTCTCCTAAGTGAAAAATGCATCTGCTTTTATGGCTGCAGATGAGCATGAAGAGTAATAATAACACTTGGCATTTACACAGAGCTAGAATCTGAAAGCTCATGCATTAAGTAAGACCTTACCCACACCTGTGTTTGCCTCTGCTGTGCTTATGTCAGTTGGACTCTGCAGAGAGGTAAAACTCACTGCACGAGTGACAAAATCTGTCTTACACTGTTGCATATGACCAGAGCATTTTGATCCTGCCAAGTTCCTTAGATGTGAAGCAGTTATTATTATCCCCATTTGACAGGTGGAGAAACTGAGACAGGGAAGAGCCAAGCAACAAATGTGCTGTCTTGTTTGGGGATGTCTTACTTGTGGGTACTCAACCTGGTGATTGTTCAGATGCACGGAGCATCCTGAGCTCATACCCACTTAATTCAGAGCTCTGGCTCATCAGGAGATTGGAGATCTGAGGCTCTGGGTCCTGCTGCAGCCTGCCTGACTTTAGGCAGCTGAGCCAGGAGCATGGTCACACTGCTCCTCACTGGCAGCCCCTGCAGAGTGTGCACCCCTGCAGGCAGCACAGGGGTGAATTGCCCCCTTGACAAGGGTCTGCGTCCTGGCTGGTGTCTGAAAGGCATGTGAGATTAACTGGGCCAGACAAGTAAAATTTACAGCATGCAAATTGTGACTAGAGTTGAAGATTTGTTGTGAAGTGGCTTGTCCAAGGTGTCAGAGGGAATAAGTGTAAAAACCAAGGGCATCCTGATGCTAGCTTTGTGCTCAGAGCCAGCAGAGAAAAAATCAATTTAAAAATGCTGCATTTCTTTGAAGTCCAAATTTTTTGTCACAGATTTAGGCCGTTTACAGGATGATTTTTGCATAGAGGTTAGGAACCTTTTTTTTTGTGGATGATTATGGATGCTCTGAGACCTGCTGTCATGCTGTGTGCCTGGGGTACTTACATCTCAGCTCACTATTTTCCATTATTCAGTGATGACTTTTGCACTGATTGTGTGAGAGAAAACAAAGGTCTATTTTGGATCAGGCAGGTGGCCCACTAACACCTCAAATCAGTAATAACCAACAGCAATAAACAATAAAAAGCAGAATCTTGGTGGGGCATTATAATTTGGGCAGGTACATTCTTGGGAAGGGATCATGAAAAAGCAGTTTTCTAAAGTTGAGTTCAGTGCATCAGACACATTTCTACTTATGTATTTCCAATACAGGATTAAAAGCAAATATTCCCATGGAGGTTGCTATTAAATCTCAAACTGCTTCAATTCTCTCTGCTCATACGTCCTGCCTCGCCTTCTCTCCAGTTGGTTTGATCCAGTCATGTAGAAAAGGTGTGGAGTGATTTACACAGTTAGTAGGAACTGATCTTGCTCTGGGGGTTTCTTCACCCAGGTGCCCAGGCCAGCTTTCTGAAATGCTTTAAACAGCTGCTGCTTAACAGACTGGTACGTCTGAGCCACCAGCTTTGCCTCGCTGTACACTGATGGCATCTCTCCATGGCTTGGTACTCGTGTGCTCAGCTGCAGAACAAAAATCAGGGAAGGGAAAAAAAAAAACAAACCCAACCTATGAGCCAAAAGAAACAGGAGGCTTCAGTACATTTCATAAGCAATCACTGTGCTTTGTGTGTTTGCTTTTGGTTTAACAACCAGAAAGCCAGGGAAGCACTAAATGCTGGTGACATAGTTTTGAGCCATTGTGAGCAGGAAAGGGGTGAACAGCTCTGCCTTGGAGTGGGCACAGGCAGTAGCAAGTGTTGGTCTTGGTGTGTTCTACAAAGGCAGAATGGTACTTCTCAGTTAAGATTATTTTTATGGACAAAACTGAAATAAATCCTTTCTGGAAATCTTTAAAGCATGTGCTCCTTTAAAAAAAAAAATTAGCCTGGGAAGTGTAGCAGCTCAGTGCTTCCAAGTAATGCCCAGACACAGAAAAAGAAGGGTTGCCTTCCATACTCTCCCATTTTCCCTCTGTAGTCTGTTATTGTTGTGAATGCTGTGAAATATGTCCAGGACAGGGCAGAAATCAGGCATCAGGGTTTGTGATGGTGTGGGAAAACTGAGTGCTCTGTTGGAACACTGGAGCCACCCATGAGGAGCTACCTTGAGCAGTGTCATGTGTGCAGTGCCCCTAGAAGGACATGCAGGAGGAGCACTCTTTGCTCTGCAGAAGGACTAAACAAACTCCTCTGACCTGCCCAAGTCTCTACTGTGCCAAACCTGTAGGGAAAGGCACCCTCAAGGCAAGCCTGATGAGCAAAGAGCTCTTTTCCTTGTCTCTATACAGGAGAGATGCTGAGAGGCAGATTGAAGGAGAAGGTGAACACACAGCCTGCAATGAGCTGCTCCTGTCTGGGTGTGCCAGCACTCCCTGGGGCTGTACTGGCTGGAGATGTACTGGCCCAGTCAGCAAGGGAGGGTGACATTGCCAGCCTGAGTGTCAGTGGGCCACAAGCTGGCCTGGCAGCAGTGGTTTCTCTCTGGCTGCCTCTTTGTTCCCTTTGTTCCCCAGAGGTAGAAAGTGATGACTTTATCAAATCCTTGTTTTGTCCAGGGCAAAGTGCCCTGCTCAGCCACAAGTTACTCTCTCCTGCTCACTGCAACCTCATCCCTGGTGTGAGCCAGAAGCAATCCAGCTCTCCCAGCCATAGTTCCAGCCATGGCCCCAGTTCTGGGGGTGGCAGGAGTGCTTCTTGCCTCTCTTCCTACCTGCTGTGCAGGAAATAGGCTGGGACCTGTGTCACCACACTGTGACCAAGCCCTGGGCACAAAGACCAGTTGGTCTCTTCTGCTCCCCACAAGGCTCAGGGTCGCTGCTAGGACAGACCATGCCACTGCCTGGAATGCAGTGAGTGCCACCAGCCTCCTTCCCCTGTGGTGTCCTGCAGAGCAGAGCAATCCCTTTGGGCTTCTGCTCAAACCTACCCACCCTGCAGGCTCCTTTGCCTTCCCTAATAACTTTGTGGGTGGAATTGTCTCCAACTTCCCTCCCCACCATCACTCTGTCTTGTTTGTTTCCATTCGTTCCCCAACAGGAAAGAGGTTTTGGCACTAAATGAAATAATTTTTTCTTGTCTTCATCTTCTCTCACTCTCCATGGACTGCAGGACAGCTACTGATAAGGCTCTGAGTGCACCAGACCCACCTTGCCGTGCAGCTTAGCCCAGCGAGTGAAGAACATGTGCTTGCAGAGCCGCGAGGGACCCCCGCAGCTCCTCTTGCCCGTGGTGGCGTTGATCACCTCCAGCTCCGCGCTGCCCACGATCCAGTTCACGCTGAAGCCGGGAGATTTCCCGGGCTGCCGAGCGTCAGCGTGGCTCACCCCTGCAGGAGAGAGGGACGCCAGTAAGCTCCAGTGCTCAAGAGAGTGAGTGCTCAGTAAGCAAGAGAGTGCTCAAGAGAGGCTCCAGCATTCAATTGGAGGCTGCTCCTGGGTTGTTGTGGCACAGGAGACACCCCCAGTGAACCGCTGGCATCGTGCACTGCACGTGCTCTTGTCACCATTGGTTAAACTTTACCAGACCAAGTGCCTTGGAGAGACATAGCTTAGCAATTCCTATAGATTTTTTCCACCTTGCAAGCATACCTTCCATTACCCCAAGGAAAGCCTTTGGATTGGAGTGTGAGCTGTTGACAGCAGTGATGGTTTCTGAGTGAAATCTTTCACAAAGGCTTTAATGGGATAACAGGTTTTTACAAAGAACTAAGCAGTACAGTGCTTTGGCCATGAGTTCTTTCAGGTGAGCTTCCCACAGTCCTGCATATTTATCTGCTGTTAACTCCTGGGGCCTTTGCTGTGAGGAGATGTCTAGACCCCAGGGGATAAGAAAATACAAAACAATACACTTCATCATCACAGAGAGAGAGATTATTAGATCCAAGTTAATAATGACCTTGTAGACATCACAGACCTGCACAGAACACTCTTGGTCCCCACCTTCTCTCTGCCTGCAAGATTCCAACCCTGTATTGGAGCACCAATTTCTTCAACAGCTGGGTTGCATCCTAATAGTGATATCTGGGACACCTTTAAGTGGAATGCATCATATGTAATTTTAGACAGCTGCAATAATGATGTTTACAGTCACCTGGGATGACTGCGTGACCTTAGTGTCATTCACATGGCCAATTTTGGACATCTGAGCCCAATACTGAGCCAATGCATTCATGGGTGAGATCTCCTTGGCTCTAAATGCAGACCAGGGCTACAAGGTCAGGTAGCGGTATATACATGAATTATTTTTAATCAGGTAAATTTTTATCTCTTTTTAACTATTTAGTGTAGCTCAACCTTTCCATGACTCCTGTTGCTTTTTCATTTCTCATACCGGAAACCAGGGAATGGTTAGTCTTTGCAAGAAAATAAGAGGAATAAAGAAAGTGGTTGGCTTATTTTCCAGCACAGCACAAATGCAAACAAGCGAGCTCTGCCGTACCCTGCTCATTAGTGCTTTTGCAATGAAGAACCAACACTGGGAGCTTCCAAGGCTGGAAAATTCGGAGTGACCTGATGCACTTTGAATATTTTTGAAAACATGGACCTTGGATAATGTGTCTGGACCCAGTTGTTGTGTCCCTCTGCTAATTTGCTGTGTGGGCCACTAGCCTGCAGACCTAGTCAACAAAAGCCACTGTGCTGAGCAGCAGGTGGGGACTGTGCTGGTGGGCAGGAGCTGCCTGGCACAGCCACCCCAGCAGAGGCCAGTGCCAGGACTGGGTCTGTGATTCCAAATGGCAGCTCCTGCCTGCAGCAGCTCCAGCGACAGCTCATGGTTTCATTCACTGCTTTCATTGCTGCTGGGTGGAGGGCAGCAGAGAGAGGTCAGCATTTTCTGCTGAGAGGATTTTAAAGAACTCTTGCACAGAGCGAGAAGTGCTAATATGGGCTGTTCAGAGAGAAGGAGATTAAAGAAAAGAGATTAAAGCCCCTCCTTTCCAAAGTGCCCTTCTTGCCCAGAGTCTCATTTTCAAAACGTGGCAAACGTGCATGCCACGAGCATCTGCTGGTCTGAGGCAGAATGGGAGGAGATGGGAGCTGGTGGGAATGCTGCACCCATCATTGAATGTGTTGAGATTGGAAAGCTCCTGAAAGACACCTTGGGAGAAGTGGAGGGCTGTGCAGGGTCTGTCTGGCCGGGATGCTGCCTCTGCAGGCAGCTGCTGCATCTTGCCTGGAGCCTGTCAGCATCATGAGAAGTGATGCCACTGAGGGACATGCCCCCTCTCTCCCCTGTCCCCTCTGCCCTGGGAGGGAGCTTCTAGAGCCAAATGGAACTTAGCACACACACACAGAGAAAGGTGGCCTTTGAAAGGAAAAAATTATATGGCAAACTCACTTTGTATCGGTGACAAAGCTGGAACTGTAGAAATAATCTCAGTCACTGGGACTGAACTCGCTACCATTTGTAGAAGAGAATTACAGCTAAGTCATAACCTCACCCAGGATTTGTAAACACATTCATGTCGTATTAATACCTCTTTCAATTTTCCCCCCCCTGAGATAACAGATCAGTCTGTATCTAAAACTCCAGTTCACCTAGGCAACAGGATTTAAACTGAGAGCTTGAAAATCAGATAGCTCTGCAGCACTGCTCGAGCGTCTCTACGCAGAACAAGATGCAAACAGATCAAAATCAGCTGTTTGACACTATGCACCACTCTCTGTCAAGATAGCACCCAAAACTTAGAGGATATGAGTGCCAAAAAGCATGATAGCAAACACCCTGCCATGCAAAGTTGCCACAGGACACTAAATAAATGAAAATGTTGTGAAATCCCTGACTAGAGGAAGAGAAGGAAAGGCTGCACAGAGGGGAGAGCAGGTTGTGGGTGCTTATCAGATGGGGGCTGTGAGAGGAGCCCAGGCTGGTCCCAGTGCCTGCAAACCTCTCTGGGCTCCTTTGGCTTTCATGCTTTCTCTTCCCAGCTATCGTATGTAAGAAGATGTATTAGGCAAATAGAAGATATTTTCACATCCTTTTCTGAATGCAAAAGAAGAAGTTTTAAAGAAAAAAGCACGAGAGCCATAACAGACAAATATAGAGCATGGATATATTCCCTGATTGTTGATATTTTTATAATTAAAAAAAAAAAATTCTTCCATATTTTTCATTTGACAAATAATTGTTTTATTTAGATAGTAATATATAATAATTATATATTATTTTATATATATATATACTCAAATAATCTAGGTTACTTTCTCTCCTCTATGCAAAACATCCTTCTTAAAACCCACACAACAAAGAGTCCAACAGAAGACAGTTGGATTTGAAAGAAAAAGAAAAGTCTTTGCACAAATAATACGAATTTGAATACTGTGGGATGTGAACTGAAATCTGTCCTCTTTCTCCTCTCTCTCTCAGCAAAACCTCATAACCCATCAGGATACCCTTTAAAAGAGCCTCACTCTTAAGAGGACAAGATATAAAAAAGGCATTTCTTCTAAAAATTACACCCAAGAGTAATCTCAGTGGAAGAGCATAGCTCCATCTGGCTGGGACTGGTAGAAAACTGAGTAGAAAACCTCACTGATTATTTTTCAGTGGAGCCATGGAGTTAATCTCAGTATACCTCATCACACACCATGACTCTCCTCTCCATTAGAGTGTCTGTACTGCTATGATCAAGTGGCAAAATAACTGACACCCTTATAATTTAAGGACTCCTGCAGTCCTGGGCTGGTCTGATGTCCAAGACAAGTGTGGGAGGTGGAGTTGCCTGGCTAAGATTGTGTAGATCTGGTCTCTAATGCATTTGGAGCAGCTTTTTCTAGGTGCCCATCCCTTAGTCACTGGGTATGCTGCTGGCAGGGTTTCCCAGGAAAAAGAATTGCAGCACAAGCCTCAGCAATGTAAATTTTAATCAGCATCACCTCCCCGGGATTTGTGGGGGGAGGCAAGATTACAAATAATGGTGTTAGAGACAAAACACAATGCAGAGAGAAAGAGAGAGATTCCTCCCACCACTTCTCCTGGGCTGAGGAAAACCCACAAACACAACCAAAAAGCGAAGGAAATGCTTTTCCAAACAGAAGCCTCTGGAAAGGAGGAAGACAGCCCAGAAACATGCAGATATTTAAAGGCTCCCTCTGATGCATTTCTTATTCCCTTGAAATCTCTGGCAACGAGTCTTGGACATACACACAGACACACTCTGGCCAAGTATGACCCATTGCTTTTACTCTGCAAGGCCAACCCAGCAAAGCAATAGCTGTTCTGTGGTGAAAACGCTAATAAAATCCCTTTTTGTGTTCTCAACCCTTCAACATTTGAAGCGGGTGTCCACGTACATCCTGCTGACACAGGGAAGCTGTGTGTGCCTTTGATCTTAATGTATGGGTGCAATTACAGTGTGCTAGGGCTGGCACAGAATGAGATCTGCTTTCCCAGTGGGAGATGCAGTGGCTTTCCCAGCCAGGGCTGTGTTGTCAAAATAACAACCAGATCTGGGAAATGGGGAGATATCTCCTGGCCAGCTGTGAGTTCTTTCCTCCCTAGCACAATGTCATGTGGGAAGGAAGAAGGGGCTGAGCCATGCCCATGCTGGACCAGGGCAGGAGGAACAGGTGGGGACATAAACTGAAAGGAGAGTGTGGATCCCAGCTTCCTACTCACTTGATTGTAGTTTTTGTCCAGCTGCACTGAGGAGTTAAAAACTGGAGGTAAGCTGGTCAGCAAAGGATAAGCCTTTTGACCTGCTCACCTCACAACACATACACCCACATTACACTTGCCAGATGTACTAAACCACACAGAACCTGAGAATTTCCCCAGTGGCTAAACTATCACTTCTGCCTCAGCCAAACAAATTTTTCACAAGGACATATTTAAAAAAAAAGTCCACGAAATAGATAAGGTATAAACCAGAACTCTCCTTACTGAGGAACCTAGACGACTTTGAAAGGTAATGGGGTACTCGACTAAAATGTCCTGACTTCCCAGCTCTGTGACACTGACATCATATTGATGTCTCAGGGAATCTTCCCAAAGAACAATTATCAAAGATTAAAATAAGGATCTAATCTGGTGCAGAACTAGTGTCTCTTAGCATTCATATGCCTCATGAGGACCTGAAGACAGTTAAACCTAAAATTTACTGAAAGCTTCCTTCTGGTTTCTAGAAATGTTTTACTTAGTCATACTTTTTTTGTTTTCCACTCTGAGTGTTCAGTGTACAGTGGTTGTTTAGTCATCTTGTATCCATTAATGATCCTTTTTTGTGGCTGCTGCTAATGAAATAGGATTTAAACAGATTTGTTTCTTCAGGAAAAAAAAAAGGGTGTAAGTTAATGCAAACAAAAAGCATTCCCGTTGGTCAGCAGCATGACTAGAGATGGGAGGAGGGACTATTTGTCTCACAGGCAGGTGTTTTCTTACCGCTGAGAAGCAGCTGATTGCGCCGGTACGAAGCTGGCAGCTGACCAACGTCTTCTATCCTATGGCTCATCACCCGGGAGAGGTGACCAGTGTGGTAGAGGCTTCCCACAGTGATGCTGTGCAAGTACATGGGCTCGATGAAGGAGCTGAGCAGAGCGCCTTGGAGACCAAGGATGTTCCACCTGAAAATAATTTCAGGAACAATAAGACACATGGATGGAGGAATGGCCATACTGGAGCTACCCTGGGAAAATCAGCAAATGCAGCACATGGGTTAGAGGGATGAGGGATGAAACTATTTCTGTCCCTGTCCTGTGATACAGAAAGCACTGTTGGGTTATTATACACCCATGGGCTGATTGCCCCTCCAGGAGGATTTGAGATTACTGTGGTGCTATTCACTTAAGGGATGTATTTCCATCTTGTATTGCTGCAAACAGAGGCTTCCTATCAAGACATGTTCTTTCTAAAAGCACTTTGTGCTTGCTGGATGTTCATTTACCATGTCTCTAGCAGAATTTTTTTTTCCTGCATCTATAGCGTTTCACTTTCAATGTTAGAGCTAGAATGAGAGCTTTTGTTATTCTACCTTTATTTGTTACTTAAGTACCATCTGCATGTCATACAGCCAAGCTAGCACATGACTTAGGTGGCCAAAATTCCCCCAAAATCTTTGAATGTCTCATAGGCTGACATTTCTTTGCAGAAATGACCATGAAGATATGAAGACATCCATGAGAATTAAATCCTGATTCTGAATAGGAAAAAGAAGAGAAGACTTGAGCTTTTAGGAAATTTATTTGTAATTGATAGCTCGACCTTCTCTAAAGTGCTCAGAGTGAGGGATACATCTCACCCTGTTGCTGCCTTAAAGGTGCAGCAGAGTGATGGTGGGAACCTTGGGACTTCCACCTGTTGATGTCTGAGACCTCTGTGCTACTGCTGGTGGAGTAGTTGCCAGAACGGTTCTGCATTTTAATAGCTTATGAATTTTTACATCAAGCTAGGCACAAATATGACAGCCTCCTCGCCTCTAAATTCTTCAGGGGACAGCTAATTGGTTAATGAGTGGAAAAATTAAAAAGGGGAAAGAAGTCATGATGCAGTTATCTTCTTGGCAAACCTATTTAGCTCAGCTCATCTAAGAAGTTGTTTCCCACCACACAAATGCTAACAGGCTCTCTTACACTTGGATAATAGTTTTACATAAGCTGAACACTGTCAGTCTGTCTGAGTAGTTTTGAGTTCAGGAGTTCAAACTGAAAATGCTTAGAAAATGGAGTTTGGAGAGTATATTTTGGCTCATTAAAACCCAAAACACCGGCAATATTTGGAACTCGGTAGCTGCTGAAGGAAAGGCTATGAGGTGTCTGCTATATAAGGCATCATCCAGTGGCTGCCATGCTAAATAATGTGTTTAAAGCAGAATTTCCATCAGCAGCAAGCATTATGGTGCTAATTTCTTACATCATTGTTCTTTTCATTAATTAACATTTCTCAACCGTTAGTGCAATTATTGCAGTGCCTCTGTACTGTATGTCTCTTTTCATGATTAATAAGGAGTCATTATATTTCCCTTTCCTGAAGCAGTCAATTAACATGGAATACTTTCCATTAATTACTGAATGTTTAAAACCAGCATGCTGTACCTGGAGAGCAATCTGCTCTAGGAACCTGTGACACCAATTGCTTTTAAAAGTTCTCTTTAAATTTTATTCCAAAAACACAAGCAATTTAGCTGGCTGTATTAATTTGCCTCTGAAGCAGGGCTGTGAATGAGAAACATCTTTTAATCTCATGCAAGAAAAGGCAGCCATCTGGCTGCTGAGGATTTGAGAGTCAGACTCTCCCTGTCTCCCTCTGTAAATGCAGGCCATTAAAGTAATATGTTCATCTACATAAAACTCAAATGAAATATAAAAGGTAATATTTATATACAAACAATTTAGTCCCACAATTTAAACAGTCATTGGTTTTATGAAACATTTACTTTAGTCAATCAGATTTGCATAACTTCATTTGGGGGAAAAAAAAGTGTGGTCATTTCTGCAAATCACATCGCTTTTAAAGGAAAGAACTAGCTGCCTCTTTGAATAAATAACTTCTCATGATGCAAAATTAATAATGCAAGCTTAAGAAACAGAGCTGCATTCAGCTAACAGTACTATGCCTTCAACCAGCATCTAAGGTAAGCAGAACACTTAGACAGATATCTTTGTCAGATGGAAACTTGTAAGATATCAGTGCTGTTTTCAGCATTTAAAATTTCCTTTAAAAAGCCTTACATATTTGATTGAAGGAGAGAAGAAAAGCAGCTAAACTGAAAACAACATATGTTCAACAATATTGGGATTTCAGCAATATGCACATCACAAGAAATCATCTGAATTTTATTTACCAAAATAAGGGATTGTGTTCAGGTCATAAATTACAAAGTAATTTAAATTCATCACAAGGAATCTGTCTTTTCTTTAGAGATATTTTTCTACCTAATTCTGGACATATTAATGTAAAAAGGGATTAAAATGTCAATGGAATTACATTATTGGAAATCACAATAAAAACATGATCAGGTCACCCCCTATGTATTGAAAGCATTCCATAAACATGAATTAATCCTTGCAGTGCTCTGGTAAGGTAAAGTCCCATTTTTGCACCTTGGGGAATCAGGGCAGAAAGGGAGTAAGATCTGCTGAAGTCTGTAAGAGTTTCCGGCTTCTGGATGCAATAGTTTCCCTTGAGAGAATCCTGTTTTCTCACTCCAAAAGAAGGTATATGAAGGTGTAGGAGTGATGAGGCTTCTGTATCAGCCATGGTGGGCTTTGACCCCAGGGGATAAGTTTGACTCCAAGACAAATTGGACAGAGAAACCAGATTAAAAAAAAAAAAAAAAAAACAAAAAAAACCAAAACCAACAACAACAACAAGGGCAAAGAAACCTCTCAGAGAATAGCAGTACCAGAGCAAGTCCTGCCTGATGTGGAGAATGTGGTGCAAAAAGAGACTGTCCCAGAACCAGACAGCATCCTAAGGCAGCAAGGACTGAGAAATCAGGAAAGGCACCACTTGCTGGGTCTTTTTGAGCTGGTGTCCCCTACATGGTGTGAAAAGGGATGAGGGTGATGGCACTGCCACCTGTACAGTGGCGACTTCCTGGTTCAGCAATGGTTTAGCAGCATCTGCTCAAGGAAATGAGAAGAAGCAAAGAAGGAGCTTTGCTTTCCAATCTAGCCCAGGTTTGTCAGAGTGTTTAGACAGTTGTTTCTCTCTGGAATGCAGTCCTGATCATGTGTGTGAGTCCCACTAACTCAGCACAAGTCCTAGGAAAAAATGGGTACTGTACAGAGCTGGCCACAACCAGACCCTTGCTCTGCTGCTGTTGCTCTTCAGAGCACAGGAAAAACACATTCATGTTGGGGAAATTTTCAGTTCCTCATGCTGGTGCTGCTCTGTGGATAGAAAGGCCTGCCTTAGAGGGCAGCCAGTGCAGTATTGTGCAGAAACATTAGATTTTACTGACAAATATTTGGGGGAAGGTCTTTTATCCTGTGTATTATTCATCCCTTGACCAACACACATGGCTAATGTACTGACTTGATCCTTTGATATATGAACAACTATGGTATGATTTGTAGCTAGATGGTAGGGAAAAGTCCATCTGAACAACAGTGAAACTATCAATAAGGGTGTTAATTTTGAAGGAGCTATTTCTCTGTACCCTAATTTAGGTCCATGAAAGTAGCTGTGTTCCCATCTGTAACAAAGAGCTCTCTTCAAATGTGGCTTTTCAAAATAAAATTATTATTCAAAGCAATGCAGTGTTACATTTTGGCTTCTCAATATATCAAAATGACTTTTCTTGCTATGAGGAAATATGCTGGATCATTCTGAATTTTCCTAATTGTGCAAGATTTTAAGGGCTGTTTTCAAGGACACACATCTCTCTAATAACTCATATGCTATGCACTCTGTAATAACCCTTCCAATAAAGTGAAAATCAACCTACTGCTCCCTTAGTCACAGATCTTATTTAAAAATCCCCAAATCTTCAGCAGGCAGGATAAACAAAACAGAATGTCTCCCCTTTTCACTCAAATATGGGAGCTTTTGTAGCTTTAAATGGAAGGAAAGTATACCCTTCCTTTTGTTCAAACAGCAGATATTACTGCACTGTTTACAAAGACAAAATCCTGCGTCCAGTTTTCAATATAGATAATCCTTAAACAAATATATTTTTTGCCTGTTTGTCAATCACAGAAATGCCAGTGACAAGCTGGGAGGCATCCCAGAGCAGGCAGCCTTTCTTTAATCAAATGCTGTGATTCCCCAGTCCTGGACAAGCAGAGGGCAGGGCGTGACCCCCCTGCAGAGCCCCCGCAGTTCCCAGGCTCCTGAAAGTTCGGGACCACAGTGAGGTGTGCAGGGAAATGTGTCCCCATGTCATAACCACACCACAGCCTCCACGTGCTGGAGCATCACCTCACCACATGAATTGTCTATGGCCCCTCCCTTGGACCAACAGAAAAAGAGATGATGAAAATATTGAGGAAGGGGTTTGGATGCAGAGGGCTGCAGCCTTGCTCAGGTCAGTACAAGGCTCCCTGCCCCTTGCTGAGATGTGATGTGACAGCTGGAGCCCCTTTGCTGGTGTTTCTAGCATTGATCTGGACATGGTTAGACCTGAAGGCCAACATTTGAGCACTTTTGTAACTGGGATGTGGAGAAATTCACCTGATGCTTCAAAACATCTCAGGGAACGGTGTCCACCTGCCATGGATGCTCAGAGACTGAAGCGTCTCCTTGGGACCTGTGGAAACCTTGCCCCTTAAAAAGCATTGCTGAGGAATTTCAAATCTTATTTTGATAAGGCTTTTTTTTAATAGACTTTTTTTTTTTTTTAAGAGCTTTAATTCTTATCCACTTGGTGTGTTGTTAACCTGCTGTACCACAGTTTCTATTACCAATATTTCCAGCTATGCTTCACACAACATAAATTGTTATTCAGGGTGGCATGTGCTCAGAAGGACACCTGTGGTGTTCCTATTTATATGACCATTTAGCTATTATTGGTTTGGAAACTGGAACTAGTGCATTAGTTTTTGATCTGTATTTTAACAGTGGGTGGTTTATATATGTTCTCTGGAACATACCTCGTGGTGAAAGATCGAAATTGAACTCTCAGTCACACAGAAAGGGGTTAAGAGAGAGAATTACAAACCGTGTGCACAAATCATCTCTAATTGAAGATCTAGCTGTGTTAATTGATTTTCATTTGCATTAATATGTAGCCTTTGAAGTAGCTTTTCTTAAGAGTTACCTTGTCAGGCTCAGCCTTCTGTTAACAATGGCTCTGGTTGACAGTCTAACTAAAATAGATCTAAGAATGCCGATTTCTAACACTGACTTTTAGTCCTGCATTTTTATATGCTACATTTAAATACAGCTTAATGTGCTCAACTCATCCTATAAAATGCTACTTCAGACTCCCACTGATAAATCCTGAAACAGTGCCTTAAGGCTACACTACCTTGCAGTACTCTGAACATATTCTCAATAAAGATTTCTTCTTATTCTCTAGCTTGTGGGGCCCAAATAATCCACAAATCTTAGCCACAGGACATGGGTAGAGTGCTCATGATGTAATGCAAAGTTTGGAGGTCCTTTGTTACTGTTTGTGTTGTTTTGTAGGTGAGGTAATTTAGATATTCTTTTTTTACTTCTGGGCTGAATTTTACTTCACTTTTTTTGGTGAAGTTTGAGGAAGTAGATGACCATTAACCTGGTGGCAAGAAAATACACAGTCTTTTAAAGGTGACCTTTTGAGAAGTGGTAGTAAGAAAACAATTTTAAGGCCAGAGCTTATAAAACAAACACTGAATTCTGGCTTTTATGTGCTGTTTAAAGACAGTGTTTATGAGGATTGCTCCCTGCAAATCCTGCACAATGCAAAGTACATTCCTCAGCCTGGATCCTGCAAGGGGACTCTGAAAGAGGACAAGTGCCACTGCTCATCCATTTACGGATAAGTTTATACAATCTTTGTGTGTTTAGATGCAAATTTGCTGCACAGAAGGCTGGCATCTCTCCAAAATAACTACATCAGCTCGACATCTACTGAGCCACAATGTGCTCTGCCCTGGCCAGAGTGTGAGGTGCCCAGTCCCCGGCCGAGATCTGTCAAGGAAGAGAGTTTGGGGAAGAGTAGTGCAATGCAGAACTCTCTCCCGTGACACCCAGATAAGAGCTAATTTTTGGAATGAACCCTAGTGTTGAATGCTTGCACCAAGATCCTAAAATGACTTGCACACATCAAGGTGAGGTGGTGACACAGGACCTGGGAATGCCTGTTCATGCCATGGGTCTGCCATGCTCTGGGGAGCCGTGGTGTTCTCCTCCCTGTGCTCCCAGCACCACTGCCAGGCTCTGCCCAAGCACTGGCAATGGCAAGCACCAAACCTCTCTGGGCAGCTACACAGGGCAGAGCACCCTGCTGCTTCAGAGGGGTTGACACTGGGGGAAATGATTTCTCTAGTTTTCTGCATGGAATAAGAAGGAACCCAGGTGCTGATGATGAGATAAATAAACTTTATACAGAAGGGAGGTGTGTGTGCTCCTAAATCTGAGTTACGGTAAGCCTAGAGGATGAGCCATGGTGGAAGGAGACTGGCCTGAAGCTCAGACAGTGCTTCCATGAGACAGAGGACAAAGTGTATGAAAGGGAAGGTGGTTTCTCTCCTCTGTGACAGACTCTGAATTTCCATTATAGGTCTGTCCAGAGGGGTGATGGACTAAAGAGAAACGCATAAATCTTTGATATATTGCCCAGACTTTCATATTTCTTCTGCTGCAGGAATAAGATGTAGAGACATTTGGAAATGCTGATTTTATATCTGCAACCATGTGAACTGTTACCTTGAAATCTGGCACACATGTACACACACTGTGTGCTGTGTGAAGGCAGCAGGGAAGAGACACTCAGTGCTGGGCTGGCTTTGTGCACCTGGAGACCCTGTCACTGAAGGGACACAGAGAGCCAGTGCTCCTGAGGCCCTGGGGCACCAAGGGGGTGCTGCAAATCCCTGCAGCTGGCACATATCAGCTGAACACATATCAGTCCAGAACATTTCTGAGGGTCAGAGACAGAATATAGTGCTGAGCCTCCCTAACTTTTGGTTACTGTGTTTAGATCTTCAAAGAAGAGCTGCGCTCTGGGGATATCCTTGTTTCTCTCCCCTCTAAATGTGTGTGTTTGTGTGCAAGCCTCTGTGTGCATGTGTGTATATGACAATTTTCCTTCAAACATTTGTCTGCTCCCAAACAGCGACTGCAGAGACTTCCATTAGCAGCAGCATTAACCTTGCACTGACCTTGTAATAAGCAAGGTATGAGCTAGTCCTGCGACCAGCCTTAGTGTGAGACAGGGAGATGAAAAGAGGTTTAATTTGGCCCATTGTATGAATTTTGCTGTCACAAAAAGCTGAAATTCTCTTAGGGCTGTAATGTCTCTGTCAACATAAAGGTTTTAATATAGGTTATGATTAGCATCAAGAAAATATTAAATTACATAAATTTTTTCTCAAACAGATGATTATTTTCAAAATTATTTTTCCCATGCTATTGCTGCTTTTTTGCAAATGTATACAATATATATTATAGATGAGAATGAAAGTCAAAAGGGGTAAGTGTAATTAATGAACTGTGGGCTAAAAAATGTGGTTTAATCCTAAATCCTACGGCACTGAGAGCCTGAAGTCACTCCAGCTGCACTGTGAGGCTCACAGGAGTCATGTGTGTAAAAAGCTGACACTCTCTTAGGGTGGTTTATTTGGGGGCTCACAGACCCTGAACTTTAAATTTACACATATAAATGCATAGGTTTTAAAGCCAGAAGGAACAACCAAGATCTAGGTGACCTTCTTTATAATGAAGTTGCAGAATTTCACCTCGTAGTTCCCTGCCTGAGCCAAATAAAATGACTATTCATACCACAGAGCTTGTGCTTTAATTCAGTGAGGGAACAGGTATGATACCAGGGTTTTTATCCTGAGATCTCAACAAAGCCACAGAGCCCAAATAATGCATACCAAGCATCAAATTCTCTCAAACTTGTGGTGATAGTAATAAAAATGGCTAAATGTCTTTGAATAACAAATAAATCTGATTAAACTACTCTCTGCTTATAGCTTTCCTGTGAGCAAGAAAGAACATAAATCGTTAGATACATGATTTATAGAATATTACTCGCTTTTCTCAGTAACTCTGTGCATTCCTGGGTCTTTGATATTCCGATAGCAATGCCCTTTGCAAATAATGCAAAATGATGTATATTTTAGCAGCTACTGGCTAGATTCTCAAGAGGAAACATTCTCTAATAGCACAGTGCTCCTGAGGGACTTTTACAAGCAATAAAATCCAAAGCATACAAGCAAGATTTTTTTTGTCAAATCTTGCTTATACAAACATGATTTTCAGCTCTTTTCTTCTGACTGCAAGACAAGCTCAGATAATGTGAAGCCAGATTCCTGGATCCTGCAGACATTTAAAGAGTCAGCTACCTATGTGGTAGGGCAAATATTTGCAGTTTGAAATGATGTATGGGCACCACCCACAGATCTCTGCAGTAGAGTGGGAAAGGCCCTCATAGAGAAATCTCCTTTTCCACTGAACTCTTTTCCTGCCTCTGCTCTCTATGACCAGAGGAGAAGAAGGCAGAAGACAGTCCTACATGTGCTGAAACAAAGGACAGGTGAAGAAACCTTTGATTTCTCCCCCTGACATATGAGGATAATGATTTAAAATTATTGTGGATGGCATTTAATGTGGTAAACTGAAATTTGGGATCAAGTATAATGCAGATTTTTTCAGCCTCTTTTTTAACTGCAACATATGCTGTTGAAAGCAGGGAATAATGATTGCTGTTTTTAATTTTTTTTAACCTATAAAAATCCCAAGCTCATTTCAATTACATTGAAAATAAATAATAAAAATAAAATAATAAAAAGTACAGTTTTTCTTCCAATATTGAAATAACACCGTCAGTGATGAGAGATGCAAAAATTTTTTTAGCTTGGAAAAACTTTGTGGCAGATTCTTCTTTTCCTCAAAGACTTCAATGCTGTTTAGATGTGTGTCAAGAATGAAAAGATTCACTCAAAGTGCTTAGCAGATGTGCTTGGAGAAAACCCAGCTCCTGAGACTGTGCATTGCTGTCAACATCCCCATTAATAGGAAATGTAATAGCATTTGCAAAGATATTTAATTCACTGGCTAATGACATTAAAAACCACAGAGAGTGCAATATTTCTATCCTTGAACTTAAAATTGTCTAGTTCTTTTGAGTCCATATGAGTCTGAATTTGGAAAACCCAACTGCATCTACATGCAGTGGAGGAGATCCATTGAACAGTCTGGGTATTCTGTGATCTCCTTAGGAGTAAATGAAAACATTACAGCAGAAGTTGCTCTTTTCCTTCATGCAAGCACAACAGTTGTGATGATTGCGCTTAGCAGGGGTGGATTTTGTGAGTCTGGTAGCATTTCCATTTGCTGGTTCACTTCTACATTTTTGTGACAAAATGGCAGGCTTTGCTAAGTTGACAGACTAATGTAGCTTTGGTAGGTCATCCAGTTAAAGCTCAGAGTAGAATTTATGCATTTAGATTAAACAAAATTTCTATGATTTTTTTTTTGAAAGATTAAGTCTATGTTGGGCTTTAATAATTGGGCCAAATTTTTGACTGATGTAATTTAACTGAGTTCTTAGGTATAATATTCTAGCAGAGAATTTGATCATAACATTTATGTTTTTATAGCTATAATGTGATTTATTTTATATGTAGAACTGCATATATAATGTACATTATATACATATATATACATGTATATATATATATATAAATTATGAAGATAAATATACATACATGTATAGATATGTACTAATAATGCAATAAGTGCAACCAAGCACACCCATTTTGATTTTGGATTGTGTTAGCCATCACTTGCTATTAGTTAACACCCTACCTGAGAATGGTGAATGTGTTTACATTTTATTTGTCACCAGGGAATAATTATGAAATATTTATTACATGGAAATTATTCTGCATAAATATATATTGTATTTACAGGGCGTAGCAGAAACCCAGAGAGGGGGTTGTGACATGAGAGCTCTTCAATGACATTCAAAATAGTAGAAATATTCCTGGTGGCTTTTAGGGCACTTTATTCAATTTGGTGCAGACCAGCTAAGTTTATCTGTAAGACAGTTGGTTTGCAAGTTTTGGGGTAAATGATCCAAGAACAGCGAAGTGGATGTATTTTATTTGCACAGTGAAATTCTATTGTCAAAAAAACCTGCAAAGATAGTTTATTTTTTTGTCACACTGTAATAAGCAACTAACGACCCACAGAGAATTTGGGAAAACGTCCTATTTACATTCCCTCCTATTTATATGGTCTGCCTTTGCATACAAAGAAGGTCTTTGTGTCTGCAGGACTTGTCAGCACCTGCTGGCTGCTTCCCACCGGTCACCATAATCCTCTGTGGCATCGAGCTTCAACATGCAAAGACTTTTGCCACGTATATCCGTCACGTACCTGGCAATTTTGTCTGTGCAGGACATGGTGATGAGCTGCTCTCCCAGCAGGACGCCGTCCCACGTCTGTGCTGCGTTGTGACACCGGACAGGAATGGTCCCTTCGCCAGACTCAATCTTTGTCCGCAGGTGCCCACGGTATTTCCTCACTATGTGCTTGCTGCTGTTCACTGGGCAAAATAAACACAAGAATGGCAGTAATTGAATGTTTTTGGAAAGGACCTGAGAGGCTGTGTTGATGCCATAGCTTGCAAAAATTCTGAAAAGCTAGAGGTTTATGCTCTGGATCAAAGGCAAATCAAAACTTACTAGTGGTTCATTGCTGGCTGAAATTCCTCCTACAGTCTCCCTGAAGTGAGGTATTCTCCTGCCTTGTGTTGTACCAAGATCTTTTATCACTTCTGTAATATTACATATTTGAGTGCAAGGCAGCGGCCCCTGGGGTGGCACAAGGCAAGCAGCTAAAGCACTTGTCCTGGACCATGATGAACTGAGTCCTGCAGATATGCAGTAAATACAGAAGATAATGACATTTCAAAAGAACTTCCCCTTCATTATTATGAAAAGAGAAAAACTGAAGTTCATTATAAAAATCACTCTTACACTCTTTACACTGCTACTTTACCCCTGGGTATTTTGGCTGTAAAAGAACAAGAAGGAGCAGCAAGGAAATCCTCAGGGTCTGCTCACTGCCTCACCCTCAGAGGGTTTCACTAGGGGTCACCTTCTCCCTGAAGCAGAGCTTCCACAGTTTCCCTCTAGCCCAAAGGAAAATGACGGATGACTGTAGATGATGGCCTCTGCATTCAAGGAAAAGGAGCGTTGCATTTACAGACATGAAGCTTTTGCCCACATTGCCAACTGTCCTGCGTACTTTTTCCATGCCAGCTGCTCATCTGGACCAGAAGGCTTCCACTTGTGAAGGTGATGCTCCTCAGTCCTCAGTGGGCTGTGGGGCTGAGTGCTTCTGCCACTGAGTAACACCAGTGTGCCAGAGGCTGTGGGGCTGATGGCACCTCTGTGAGCAGCTGGCTCTGTGCACGGTCCCCAGTGCTGGTGGAAGCGATGGATTGACTGGCTGCTGCCAGTGGGTGGTTTGCAAAAAGGGAGAGGAATAATAAATTGCTTCAGCCTATTGGGATTAGCAGAGGCAGCAAACACACGTAGAGCAGCAAAGTCAGCTGTGACCTGCCAGCACATGGGCAGCAGGGCCCTCAGCAATCATTGCCTCTTCTCTTCATTCTTGCTTTTTTAGAATTTAATAAGATGGTTGTTTGTGTGTCAGTAGTGGGCTGGGACAGGTATCAAATGGATTGCTTGGCCGTGACCAAAACCAGTTTCCACCCAAACTCAATCTCCATCATATAAAAAATATTGTTTGCAAATATTATTACAGTAATGCTGCTACAGCATCTCAGTTTGGGGAAGAGTGGTTGTTGCACTTCCATCCCCATCAGCAGCCACCTCATCCCAGCAGCAGGGGATGTGGAGGGTCCTTTTGCCCCGTTGTCAGCACTTTACAAATTGAGACACTGCAGTAATCACCTGACTTGGAGTACTGTGGCTTTTCAAACTTGAGTTAAAGAAACTCAAGAGAAACTGGGAGAAACTGGGAACAGCCAATAGAGAAATAAAAAAAATTAATAAGCAAAAATTTGGAAGTCTCAGAAATGTCTCAGATCCCTCTGTTCTCAAATTTTCTGGTTGTGCCAACACTGTCAGGAAACTATTTCCATGACCATGTGGGCTGATCCCTTGCACATCCCTCTTGTCTGGGATGCTAAGTGCAGTATCATTCAGAGGATGCTCTTTGGACTGTATTAGCCAACTGGGAACAGGCACATATTTTTCCTGGGACTTTGTGAGGAAACATTTTTTAAAAACATGAAACAGTGGTGAGCAGCATTTTTTATAATTAAACTACAGAGTCGTGGGAAAGGTGCTATGACATTTGGACAACAAAAGTAGAAAGTGATCACTTCTACTTAGCAAACAGGTCTAGCTGAACAACAGTGAGAAATGTCTACCAAAACCACTTTGCCTTTGTCTGCACATACTGAGAACTGATGGCACAGCAGAGCAAGATCTCTGCCAAGGAAGCAGTGAAGAGTGACTCAAGAGGCTATTGCTGTTTCAGCTGGTGGAAAGTGTAACTTTAAGCAAACCAGTTCTCTTTTCCTAAGCTTTCCCACAGGTAAAATGAAGATAATGATGCTTCCTTCTTATGCAAATTCATTTAAAGTTGCTCAACAACTATTTACGAAAAACAGATGCTATCCTTCCAGTAAAGATCTGCCACAGGAGTCCACCTGCTGGAAATCCCTCAAGATAAAATTATTTTTTACTGTTTCCTTCTCCAACTTTTAAGAAAAATATTTTCTCTTGTTACACTTTTCCCATTTCCCATTTCTCTAAATTCCCCTCTCTTTCTCAGCTCCTGCTCTGAGTCTCCCCTGTAGGTGCCTTGATCTCCTAGATTACTCTCTAATTCAAGCAATTCAGTGTGTATGTATTTCCCATACATGCAAAGACACATGTAAGTGGCAGGGAATTTTAGTGACTGCAGGATAAGATGAGCAGCCCATCATTTATGTGGCTTTGATTTCAGTACATAAATGTTACCTCAGTGAGGGGCAAAGCATCCCACAATATGCTGACAGAGATAAGGAACAAGCTCAGGGGAAAAAAGAGCAGCAGGATTGCAAACAGCTGTTGAACAGCTGGGGAATTTAAAACACAGAACAAAAATTTTTGGGGAGAGGGATATGAAAGACTTCTGTGAGTTTGGGGTGTCTGTTTATTTAATTTGTCATTTATTTATCTGATCTTCCCAGAACCACAGGAGATACAAAGGCCAAAGCACTCTACAACTGGCTGTTCTCACAGCATCTGAACCCTGGATTGTAAGTGCCAGAAACTGAACAAACAAGTTTCTAAAAAGCACTTGAGGTGTGCAAGTGCACTGATAGTCTCAGTTTCTGAGTGCTCATATGGACTCAGCCATGTGTCCAGCTTTGCTCCCTGTCCCTGCGCCCTGCCCAGGCTGCAGCCGAGCAGCCGGCGCTGGCTGATAGGATTCAGGCATTTGTGGCCAGAGTACACTCGCCCCAGGACACACTCCCACAGCTCTGATAAGGGGTTTTGGCTGCTCAGCTGCTATTAAATTCAATGAATAGGGGGTGACTCAACCTCGAGCCGTGCTGCCTGTCTCAGGCTGCTCACATTGCTGGGGTCATTGGGACACATGCTCCAAAGGTTCATCTCTGGCATTTATATAAGATACTAATAACCCAAAGCTCTGAATGCTTTCAGATTGCCAATGATTAAATAAATCCAAATCTGCAACTGGTACACACTGAGTTCTTTTTCAGCATGTCATTAGGCAGCACAGGAAGATAGAACCAAAGGAAGAGATGAGGCTCTGTGAGTTTTGCACTGAAGCTGCAGACAGACTTCAGCACATAAGCTGCTTGTTAGCACTAAAAAACATGGTCCACTTGCTGGCACAGCCTGCTATGGATCATTTTAATGCAGTCACAGAAATATATTTATTTATGCATCTTCAAGTCACAAACTACAGCCTACTGCTGTTCTGCTGTTAAGTATGATCAAAACATCAGTAACTATAAGCATTTCTGATCTTTGCTGAGCTGGTTCTCCAACTGCTTAATCTCAGCTAATTGCAGGGGAGAAGGCGTCTGTGGATGCCACTTCAACCAGCACAAAATGTCAATTCAAACCAGAATTGGAAAGGACAAATTAAAAAATCATTTGGAGTGGATTTATGATGTGTGCTACACTCAGATGTGGAAATTACTCCTGAGAGTTCCTAAGATGAAAAGGTGCTGGATTAATTACTGGATTAGAAATGTACACAGACAGGTGCCTCGTATTTAAAATCAGTTAAACCCTCGGATTTCAAGCCTCACCCCTTATTTTCATATTTGCTCCAGGACCAGTTCTAGCTCATATGGTAATGAAAAAAGCCACTCCATATTTATTATTTAGTTAAAGAGTGAAGAGGAAATGGACGCTGATTAAACTGAGTCACACGAGTAAGGATCTGTCTGAAATTTTGTATGACTGCCTCAGAGGTTCATTTTCTGTTTCCCTGCTTCAGTGGAGGCTGTTCTCTCTTCAGGAAAGAAGAAATAAAAGAGCCTATCTTGCATTTTTTTCAGTGCTGGACTCTCCCCTCCTCAGCATGGTTTATAAAGCTTCCTTAGAGCAGTGTGAGACAAAGGGGTGGAAAGAAGAGTGTTAACATTTGACTGCCTTTGTATTTTGATGGTTATTAAAGATGCACTTTCCTCAACCAAATCTTGACTAAATGTACAACATTACTATTTCTGGAAGTGTTGAAGTGAGAATTACAGCACAGTGAACACTTTGGCTGTGTCTGCTCTGCTGGGCAGAGTGGCTGGTCAGATAAATCCCTGCTGCACTGTGCTTTGGTGACCAGCACAGAGCCAGGCTGAAATGCCACGGGCCAGCTTTGGAAAACAAGAAACTTTAGGACTATTCTGAAGTAAGTCTGAATTTGTGAAAAGAAGGGTCTACAGAACTGCCCCTGCAGTGACTTCAGGGATGTGTCCTTCCTAGAAGGGAACACAAGGGAACAAAACAGGATAAAAGCATGTTGAGATGAATCCCTGAAAGTCAAGATAGGACTTTTAAATATAGGCCATGAGGGATATTGCACCTGAAGGCAGTCCTAGGAGAGATTTGCTTGCTCCCAGAGCAATGTGGCACCCAGCACGTTGCAGCAGATTTCAGTTCAGATCTATGGTTTGGACAGTATCATTAAGCCCTATATACAATTAAAAATATGAATATGTAATTTATATGGCAATCTTACAAACCTGGGACACCTGTAATTTTTGGAACTGAAATTAACATTGGAGATTGAATTTCTTTACCTTTTTCCTTCTCCCTCCTCTTTCTTGGCTCTGTCTTTGGACTGTAGTCACTAACCTGACAGAATCCATGACCCGATAAATTATATTCCCTTCGGCATATTATTCTTTCTTCTTTTCAGTAACCTTCAAATAACAATTTTCATTCTTTTTACTTCTTCCACATTTTTTTCATCTGCCAATAATTTCTAGGGTTGCACTGACAAGGTGTGACAGAAAAGTCAGTTTGTCTATCCATAGATTATCAATATGTGGCATTTAATCCAGAAGAAGCAGTGAAGATAAAACTTGAAGTTTGAATCCACAAGAACAGAAAGGAAATGACTGCATTATTTTTCTTTATCTGCTTTAAGTAGCTATTAATTAAATTATTATTTTTTGATTGAATTGTGATGTTAGAGACAGTAACTATAGGAAGGGTGTAAGAATGGTATTCCAGCATATTAAAGTTTATCAGTGAATGTCTTAATGAAAACTTTTCATTTTGGTCCATCAAAATGCCTCCAAATATGATTACTGAGGGGAAAAATTTCATCTGTTCAGATAACATAGCACTTTTACAATGAGTTTTTATTATTTTTGTAGGTTAATATGAAATTTATTGAAAGCTCATCCTAGGGAGAGGTGCCAAAATACCTTCATTGAACCTATGCTAGAGCAGAATATGACACTCTAACACATGAAATCCATTTTACCATCAGACTAACTTCTAAGTAAGCCTGGACTCTCAGCAGGCTTTAATGCCCTGAGAGGAAAAAAAAAAGAATCTGAGACAAATAGCTCAAAGCCTACAAACAAGTTTTCTCTAATGTCTGTCTTTGAGGAATGCCTGGGATCAAAATGTGAGTAACTAGTTAAAATTCACTTTAAAACAAAATGCTGGCAGCAAAGTCATGCACAGCTTCCTCTGAGAGTTATAAGTGACTGTTCCAGGCACGGAGGAATGAGCAGTACTGGGTCAGGTGTCAGGGAAACTCTTTGTGCCACCTACAAACCCAGGCTGTGGACTCCAGCCTGCTCTGGAGTAGGAAAGCATTAGGATGTTGAAGCCAAAAGTACAAGATTTATCAGTGGGATTAAGATTCTGTGCATGTGGCAATCAAGGAAAATACAACTCAAACACTTCAAGATTATTATTTTTAATTACTAATTGCTCCTCTTGTCTAAAATCAGACAGACATGTCCTGCTGTGGCTTTGAAAGTGCAGCTGCTCCCACAGAGCAAAGTCTAGAGATCTGGCAAAGGGCTCTCTGAGGAGAGAGAGATCTGTGAACTCTGAGAAGACTTCTGCCTCTGAAGCCTCCATCAGGCTTGCCACCAGGCAGAGAGGGCCACTAGCTGGTCTCCAGCAAGGCAGAGCTCATCTTTGACAGTGTGCAGAGATGCTGCTTGTTCCCAGGTCAGCAGCTCATCAAAGCCAGTGGAGAGTGAGGTCAGGGGGAACCAGCTATTACCCATGTCCTAAGCTGTGCATCATTGTGTCTTTCATTCTTTTGTTAATGAGAAATGTTTTCTCTTAAAGCTAGGCTTTATCTTTTAAATATATTTTACGTGAAAGATATATCAGTATCACTGGAATTGCCTATTTGGTGACAATTCTCTCTCCTGCCATGTTTTAATCAAGAAGTTTACATAAACATAAAGAGAATGTGTTATTCATCATAACCCTCTTTCTTCTATCAACAAAACATGGTGTTATTCATGTGGCTTTGGGATTCTGTTGCAGTTTGGAAATTGAAATCTTCAAGGATGATTTAAGGAAAATGTTGTGGGAGAAGTCAGCAAAATATGAAAACAGAAAATGAACCCCATGAGACAGAAACAAGAGCAATCTGTCAATAATGGAGACAGATTTTCAGCCACACTGTGGTTGGTGTGAGTCTAAAGAGGCAGTGATTCCTGATTCACCACCAGATATATTCTAATTCAGCTTCTGGAGCTCTGAAGTCCTATGGTCTTTGGCTGAAGAAATTAAATCTTGATCACCAGAGAGTGGTTCCACTTGGCCTTAAAAATCTGTGGATTAAATTGTTAAATTATTCTGAATAATTTTATAGTAGTGCATAGAATATACAGTGTTTTCCATTTTAGTATTCTACTCTCAGCACTAACTACCCTTTCTCAGAGCTGTGATTGCTGGATCCCTTTTATTCCTATTTTACAGGTATAGAAATAGAAATAAATTACCAGAGTGAGGTGAGTTGCCCAGACTGGCTAGAGAAGGCAGCTTGCAGGATCATGGTAAGAATTAAATTGCTTGCAGATGCCTTCAGATCTCTCTCCTAAAACTCTAAGAAACTCTCAGAAGTCTAAGGACTTCCAGAAGTCCCACAAAGATCTTAAATGGACCTGGAGCTGCCTGATAAGTTTCCTAAAACTCAGCCTATGAGTTTTACCTATGAGTTTTACCTATAATTCCCACTCAGTGGAAGGGCAAATTAGACTAAATTAGACCTGAATGGGTGTAGTTTTCACCCACAGAGATTTTTCGCAACTATGGTTTGATATTTACCACCCAAAAAATCTGTGCCTTACTTAGGTGCATATCTGTATTGGCTATGGGATGTTGGGGTGGAATGGGGGGATGTCCAGGAGCATGTGGTCTCTTTTCCCTGCTGCAGAGGGCTTTGGAGACAGCACCATTCCTTGGGCTGGACAAATCTGGGGACAAGGAGCTTTTCTTGGTGAAATTTTCTGCTGCTGTTCTGAAAACTTCTCAGGCATGGTCTTTTGCTGATTAATGTAGTCTTTTTATCACATCTGAACATTGCATCCAAATGCAGTGTTTTACAAAGCAGCAAAACCCATAACAAAGCAGAATCAATAAATACAGTGCAATGCCCTTTGGCAATTCAAGCATTCTGTTAAAATTAGAATCTGATTATAGCTGGAAACCTGTTTTCTTGAATCCTAACAAACACATTTTGCTTTACATAAAAGCTTTTCAAAGCTGTGGCCAATGCTGGCTCTGAGCAATCCATAGTTTTCAGCATATTCTTTCTCTTTTCCTGGATAGACACATACTGCACTGACATATACTTCTAAAAATCTTATTTTCTACTTTAAACTCCCCCTGAAACAACAAAACTCAAATAAGCAAAAGCAGCTAAGAATATCACAAGGAGAAGGAATTGGGACATTTTCAATTCACTGTCAAAGGCAAAGAGTTTTCTCATGATGTGTCAGTTCTGACAAAGTTTTAAAACAGAGAGTTAAAAAAGGGAGCTGTCTAGCTTAGCTGAGAGGGAATTCACTGATCCAGGACTTGAGAGACACAGATTCAAGTTTTTGTTTGATTCTAAGTGGACTTGGATGAAAAAGCCTACCCTGAACTGGGCATGGGAGGAAATGAAATAGGGTTTTCCTACCCCTTGTTACTGATGACCAGGAGGTTTGAAAAATATAAGATATGATCCCAGTTTCACACAATTATTCTCTTTTAAATTTTGCCTGACAGGTTTTGATTTTTTTTCCAGCCAGTCAGTTATTTGAGACCTAAAATCTGTCCATTAAGTGAAGCTGTTATTCACCAGTCAGCTTTAGCAGAACTCCACTAAGAACCTATCTACCCAGCCTGGTGGAGATTAATAATGGAATATAAAGCAACAGCAAACTTGTACACGTTGATTAATTGTACTGAAGGCTTCAGGACTTAAATGTAGTGATATGAGAGCCTCTTTCCAAGGTGCATCCTGGGCTCTAGCATGATAATACCAACAATAAAACCATGAGTGCTTTCACAGCTCTCCTAAGCCTGGACACCACTAGTTTCTCTGGCAGGTTTAGGGGCTAGAACTGGCCTTTGGGACTGGCAAAAGGTTTAGCATGACAGGTCATGTAAAGCATCAGACCTCTCCTTTGGGTTACCAAAAGTGATGGAATTTCCAGAACATGTGAACCATATATTTGCAGAGCCTCTGGCACTGCTGCTCTGGCTGAGCAATGGGTCCATCTGAGCATCAAGATGCAACAGCTGCTGCTGCTGCAGCTTTTTCCTCAGGTGGCTTCAGAAGGGCTCAGGGTTCACAGCAAAGGGCTTGGGCCAGTCACTGTCTCCATTCTGGTACCCCTGACAGGAGTTTTTCCCCCCTTTCCCTTTCTTTCCCTTTTCTGCAGCCTTGGATGAGCAAAGAGTGAGTAGGAGAGGCTGGGGGAGGAAAAGCTTCTGGCAGCACTGGAGATGGCTCCAGCCAGTGCCTGCAGGTCCTGTGTGGGTGTTGAGCATTGGAAGAAGCAGAGGGGCTTCACTCATCCTGAGAGTTTCTCCACCCCTCACAGGCTTTATGTTGCTGTCTCTCGCCCACTTCCCCATCACAGCTGAACATCACAGACCCACTCTCCCTCAAACTTCCCATCCTGTCCCAGGGTTCCACTGATTCCTCTCAGCCACACTTTCTTCTCCTGAAATCCCTTTGCCCACCTTCCCCAGAAGAAGAAAGCTCCCCCACAGTGCCAGTATGGATTTATTTTAGATGCTGGAAAGAAATCTTTGAACTGTCTACATGCAGCACCACTTCCACACCTGAAAAGCCCTGAGCTATATCAGAGCACTGCTCAGACCTGCAGTACTCGTGGGGACACAGGACCACCACAGCTGGGCTGGGCTCTGCTGTCATCTGTGCCCATCCTGACCAGGAGCACACTCCACTTACACACCTCACCCATGGCTTGAGCAGAGGTGAAGGAGAGAATTAGCCAGAGGGAACCGTCCTGTGACTGTGCTTTCCCTACCAAGCTGACTTGAGTGAAAGCAGCCACACTGAAACAGCATTTCAGCAGCCTGGGAAGACCAAGTTAGAAAACAGGGCAATTACATATAAACCTAGTGCCTGCTAACAGTCCTGAGAAGGGACACAAGCTCCTTGACAGACCAACCTCTAGTCAGCTGTAGAAAGTTGCTGCATTTCCTCTTTGCTTACTTTGGTAAATTGAGGCTGGGTCAGTGGCACAAGCAGGAGGGGCCATCACTTCCATGGAATGTGACCTCAAAGGAGCCTGACAAAGGGTGCTGAACCCAAACCTTTTGGATAAGACACAGTCCAGTCTTAATGAAGTGAAAGGACAATTTCCTTCCACCTTCTTGAATACTAATTCTCTAGCCTGTGAAGTAATGCAAGAGCCTCTTGCTGTATCTGCAATTTTTGCAGCATCCTTTATATGACAAAGCAATCTGGGCTGACCACAATAATTCATCCAGTGCTAGGATTATTTCTCCTGAGGCAGTATTCAGCACTACAGCCTACAGTGGTGTGTGCATTTTTTTAGTTTCCAGTTACTTCTGGGCATGGCTCTCTATGATATTTTTTTTCTGAGATCCCCCAAGGTATTGTTCTGCTCAGTCATATGAAAAATAGGAAAATAATGCACCTTCATCCCAGTTCCACAGATGGGCCATTCATCAGCATAAAATCAACTTTACAGCCCAGGAGGAAGCTGCTCCATGCACCAAAAAGCTACGAATTTCCAAGATGGTTTCCCAAGCTGTATCAGGCCAGCAGCCGTGACGGAGAGATGCGATACCTGGGAGCACTTGTGTAATGGAAACAAAAAATAGTGCTCAAGTCCAAGGAGAGACCTATGGTTATCCTCTATTTTTGTAATGGGAAAGTTTACCACTTTGTTAGAACCTGAATTTTTTTGTAGTTCCAGATATCTAATTTCTTTTCAGATCACTGAGTTACTTACATGGTTCTCCTTGAAGTACTTTCCCCTTTTACCATCTATTTACAAGAAGAGAATTTGTTCATTTAACCAAACATGGGATTGGCAAAAAGAAGGCAGAGATTTCTACCCCTTGCATGTCCAGAAATGTTCACCAAACCAAATGGTTTGGGGAGTGATTCTAGCCCAGTTACTGCCATAAGCATCCTCATTGTATTTCCATCCTGATAACTCCCTGAAGGACACTGAATGCCAGCTTCTGGGGCTGAGACTCTCACGACAGTTTTAGGAGATCATCAGACTCCTTAGAGGGTCTCTGTGTGAATCTGGCCTCCTCCAGCCAGTCTGCTCAGGATATGACTTTCAGGGATCTGGTTTGGGGATGACAAAACCTGGGTCAGCCCCAACTGAAAACAGAATGCTGTTACTGGTGTGAGCAGGGCACCCCTTCAGAGCAGCCCTGGATTTGGGGGTGAACATTTGGGGGTGAGCATTTTTTTCTGAGAATGGAATGTAAAATCCAGCAGCCAGAATCACAAGCAGGGAAAGCACAGGTCTGCCCAGTGAAAGCACACTTGAAGTAGAGAGCACAAGTGTGTCTTTCTGGGTACTCTTCAGTTCCCCAACTCTCTGAAAACTGCAGTGCACATCTTCTCCTCATCACATCACCTACCAAGGCAATGATCTGGCTCACATGGTTGCAAGTGGGTCCTGCTTAGATGAGAGTTCTGTCAAATGTGTGTGCATGAGAGCTTCAGCACAGCTGTAGGTTAATAGACAAGCAGGAGAAAAACCCCATGTGGAGCAGAAGCAATGGTGTGTTTCAGACCTAAAGGAAGTGTGGGATAAAACAGGAGCTGGGCTATCAGGGAGTCAATGGCACAAGGCAATACAGCATGTTAGCAAGAGATAGAAAAGCAGCCCAGGGGAGAAGAACTGAGACAAGCCCTGGGGCAGATTCTGTTTGTCTCTTTGGCATCCATGTAGTGAAAAAGAGAGAGTACATCTCTAGAAAAAAAGATGGACAATGAGGTAAAATACTGTCAGGGAAGAAGGATTAGGGAAGTAGAGGATTTTTTTTTAGCTCAAATTTTCAATCAATTAATTTTGCTTTTCAAGAGACTCTAAAAAAAGAAAAAAAAATGCCAATGACTCAAGAAGCACTAAATTAGCTAGGATGGTGCTATAGCAAATCAAGGGCTTGATTATTCTGTGGTTTGCCCTAGATTCAGGAGAAAGTGCAAAATATGCAACAAATACTACAGGGAGAGGTGAGCTGCCCCCAGGGCTCCACACCATGAGCAGGAGTGTGTGTGCCATAATGGGAAACAGCAGCTCCCTTTGGCCCCTCTGGAAACCCACGGTGACTTGATGCTGTGATCCTGCCCTGGGAGAGCTCAGAAATCCAGGCACACCTGCTCAGATGTACATGAAGGGAGAAGGCACCAGAAGAGGAGATGTCCCAGGCTCCCTGACCTCAGCACTGAACTGAGGGAGAAGAAGCAGCGTCTGTGAAGGAGCAATGAGAGTTGTGAGGACACCAGGAACATGCTGCCTTTTTGTCATGTAGCTGTGCTACAACCTTGAGGCTGACCTTGGAAAATGATGGAAAGGGTTTGGGAAGGAGACTGACCAGAGAGAATGAGCCAGGACAAACACACAGAAAGCATCTGTGGCATTTCCCAGTCTCATATTCCTGCAACTCCACTGACCCTGGCTGGTCTCCTCTCCTGCTCTCAGCTGCTCTTGCTTCTTTCCCCTCAGCCTCCTCCCCTGCTCTCTCAGACTGTACCTTCTCCCAAAGCTCTGACTTTACTTCCTGTAAGCTCATTCAACCTCCTGACATACAGGCACCAAAAAAGAGTTAGAAAACCCCTCCCTGCTCAAAGCAGCCTGGTCCAACTGGATTTAGGCTCTCTTTTAGAGCTGCCTAAGGATGTTATCAACAAACAAGTCAACTTACCTCTGATTCAAGAAGGCCATTTCTTTAAATTAAAGTACAATTTTATCTCTTTGTCCCTAATCTCTTACTTTTCTGCATGGGTGTGGGCTCCCTGGACCTCTCCTCTGCATTGCAGCTGTCAGACTTTTACACATGCCACAAACTTGGTACTCTGCTCTATCCTGTAAGAAGCAGACTGGGTTTCAAAAGCATGCCAGCTTATGTCCTCCCTTACCAGAACAAAGCTCATAAGAAGGAAATGTGAGGCCTCCCTGAGGGTGCTGGAAAGACACGGTGGATAATAGGAAATTTTTGGAAGGAGATTTGAGAAGTGGATTTTACTCACTCCCTATATTGATAAAGGCTTATCATGTTCCTTCTCAAAACCAGGAACCACATGGTGAGACAACATTTTTAAATGTTAATGCATCTTTAGAGAATAATCAGTAATGTTTGATGGCTTGTGCTAGCTCTAGGAGAGGTTTCTTTGTTGTTTAAGAAATTAAACAACATTCATCTAGAGTTTCTTGTCATTACAGGATGAAAGAAAGGTTATTTCTTTAGGAAAAAAAAAGAGGAAAGAGAAGATCTAAATGATAAACATTATAAAATACTTATCTTCCCAGATGTCTCTGGGATAATGTGAGCTGAGAGGAAATGCTTATCTCTCTGAAGGACAGCTTTTGGCAACATGGCTTTCTACACAGTGCTAAATTATTTTAAGAGCAGAGGACAAAGGTAGAGGGATTTGTTTAAAAGAGTGAATTATGAGCCAGGTGTAGCATCTCTTCAGGTCCTGCTACTGAATCACTGTGTAACCTTGGCTAAGCCACACAGACCTTTCTGCCTCGCCTTCTGCTTGGGAAAATAATTGGTGTAATAGCCAATGGGAAAATTATTTTCATGATTATCTACAAGTTTACTGTCTGTGCCATGTACTGCATGATTATATATTTTTAAACACAGCTGCTTGTATATCTTGTTATCTACAGAAGCATTCCCTCATTAGCTGGGAGATTTATCTGGTCTGTGAAAAAATCCATGAGCCAAGCAGGGTTCACCTCCAGGGCTGGGTTCAGCTGCATATAATCAGGCAGCACGGGCTGTCAGCTGCCCAAAGCAGGGACTTCCTCATGCCAAGAAGAGCAGAATCCAGCCTGGACAGCTTCTGGTTGCTCTTGAGAATGGAACACATTTTAAAAATAATTACAGATTTTGGTGCTTCCAATTGTGATATCAGCGAAGGGGTGCCCCAGGAAACCTGCCTTCTGGAAAACATGAGTGCCTTTAAGTATAAAGCCTTTTTGTATAGGTGTATCTCTTGAAACACCTATACAGTGCAAGGCCAAAATCACTATTGTTTTTTGATATTCATAAGCAATCCCTTTTTTATTTTCAGTTTTGATTTAAGATGATGCTATGTCTTTTCATTTTGTTAACTCATCAGGAATTTGTTGATTTGATTTTGAGTTTTAAGCATTTACTTCCTTTTGTTCATTTTATAAACCCTGCAGACACAATGCAGAAATCATGTCAGGCAAGGACCACATTTCCTTCCTGAATAGGTGCATTCTGCTTTCTTGCCCCAGCAAGCTGCTGTTTCACATGTGAAAAAAAAAGTCTAGTCTGGACAGAATAATATGTAATCATTAATAAATAACTTATACAAATAAGAAATCACAAAGCAGTGAAACTACTGTCTGATGGATTTGCCTGTGAGGAAGTGAGGTTGTTGTGTGACCTTGGGTGATTAATTTTACATTCCTGTGTCTATGCTTCCTCCTCCATCCATTCTTTTGTCTTGCCTGCCTCACATTCAAGGTAGTCAAGGCAAGGACCATTTCTCATGTGTACATTTGGCAGCCAGCACTATGGGCTTTGCAGCACTGTAAAATGCACATATGAGGAGCAGTAGCTGGGGCAGAGATAAGAGAGTCCTTGTGGATTGGATCAGGGGGTGACAGGCATGTGATAACAAGGCACTGATCTCTGGTCCCCTGCCCCTTCCTGGGGGCATTCCACGTGGCTAGACAGGGACAAAGCTGGTGCAGTGGGAAAGCAACAAGGATGTGCCTCTGCCATGGCAGGGCAAGGACAGGGACAGGCGTGTCTGGGGAGTGAGGAGGTGAGAGCGCTGGGTCATGGTGGAGATGGGATTTGTCATCATGGACAAGAAGCTCTGCAGGTCTGTTGGTGGCACACACTGGCTCAAGACCTGATTTATTCATTGGAAAGATCTGGAAGTATCCCTTCCATAAAGGGTCTTGTCATTATTTGCTGTAAGTGCAGGTGATATTTGGAGAGAGTCTGATGAACAATCAACACTACTAAGATGTGCTGTATCATATCATATCAGTGCTCTACTTCAGATTCCAGCTGCATACTCTGTGAAGCCTGAGAAGAGTCTGTGCATCTCCAGTTAGAGCCCTGATCCTCTGGTCCAGCCTCTGGCTGTGGCTTCAAGGATTTTTTTGATCATGGGGATGCTTTCCAAAACACTTACTTACTTTTAGGGTTGTATGTATCAAGCAGGAAATGCAGGGACATATTCCCCAGCAGAGCCACAGAGTCCCAGGTGTGCAGAGCTGCCTTGCCCAGCTCTGATTTCCCTCGGCACACAGGACTGAGCACCAGTTGCACAGACACACACACTCTCTAAAGCCTGTAGTGTTTTTGCCCACAAGTGAAACACTTTCTGCCAGCAAAGAAAGAGAGCAAGAAGGATCTAAAAAAAAAACACCAAAAAAAAAAAAAAAAAAAAAAAAGACAAAACGCACACAAAGGAGGAAAGGGAGAGGGAAGATTTGTCTCTTACAGTCGGTTGTGATTTCGTAGGGGGAGTTAAGGCGCGCGTCTCCGCAGGGTGAAGTGCTCACGTACAGATGGAACAGGATGTTCTCCCGCAGCCTGTAGCCTCCTTCTTTTAATCGCACGAAGATTGATCGCTCCCAGTCTTCTCGCCGTTTGCTATGATCACAAAAGAGGTTCCAGGTCATTTGTTACATGCCAAATCGGAAACATTTCTGTGCTCTCTCTCTCCTTTTCTCCCTCTGCTTGTTTGTTTGTTTTTATTAGCACTCGGCATCATTTATTTTGCCTAGTGACAGCAAAAGAAAAACAATAAGCTTCTCCAGGTGAAGAAATGTGTGAAGGAGGTCAAAACTGCCAAAGGGCTTTTGGCTTGCTTACCTAAGATATGTTCTAATGATAAAATGTGGTTTTTTGAAGGGTAACTCTCCTTCCTCACATGCATGGATGCATAAACACGCTGATTTTAAAGTGGCTCTGGTGCATGAAAAAATGAGTTCTCTTGGGCTCCCATGTGAACTCATCAGCTCTGCTGATCACAATGCCTAGGCACATGTTTGAATCCCATTAACATCAATCACCACAGCTGAGATGTGTGTTCATATGCCCCACTGAAAACAGCCTCTAACGAAGCACCCAAATTTTATGAGCACTGCCAGCCCTTCCTGCTCCCCAGGTTTTGCTCTTTTCCCCCATTCAACCAAAGCCACCTACAAGTGCTCCACCTAGGCCAGCAGGGTCCTCTTGGTCACTTGGTATTTTTGGAAATCAGAAGAAATCTTAAGAAGGATGGACAAAATTTGTGTGGGATTTTCTCAGCTGAGTTGAGAAAGATACTTATTGAGATGAAGCTTTTATCTTTGCAGTGGTTCAGCAGCTAGATGGGGATGCAGTGCACATATTCCATTAGCAACAGCTGCCCGGGAGGCCAAACCCTCCCAGTGCTGCCGTTTGCAGCAACAGCACAGCATTAAGGCTCTGCTGCTGTGCAGCTCCTCTGATGGGTTGCATTTGGGAAGATATGGGTGATTTCTCTGACAGACAGCTGCCTCTAATATGTGTGTTTGGGCAATGGTCATGATTATAATTTTGAAGGTGAAAATGTGATTGGTGACATTATGATGAGACTCCTTTCCCTCTGGTGGCCTGGTCCTTCCCTCAAAAACTCAAGGGTCTTTTTGGAGGAATCTCTGAACAGAACTGCACCTGCAGGTAATGATTTTCCTAGGATGCTGTTAATAAGGCAGAATCCCACCCGTTTAATTCTCTACAGGACAGGTCATTAACCAAGGTGATTTCTGCCTGTCTCTCTGCCTCCTGATAGTGCAAATAGGGGTGCTTTTTACTCAGCCTTTGAGCGAGTCCTTGGCTTTCATCCAGGCTGCCTCTGCCTGTTTTCTCCCAGTGCAGCCTCTGTGCTACTGAATCTGTTTGGCTGTCACTCTTCCATGGTTTGGGTGTTTTGTCATTTCTTGATGCCAGGACGTGTTTGCTGTCAGGAGGAATTTACAGGCACATTAGCTCGCCTGTCAGGGACAGGGAGTCACACCGGCTGCTGAGCTGGGGCTGCCACATGCTGCTCCTTCATTTTCTGCTGGCTGTGGTGGAACTTCCCAACTGCACTAATTATATTATCGCCTCTGAAATAATAAAATCTCTGTAAGTCCTGCTGCTTGGACTTTAGAGGAATTGCAGGTAGTTTTAAATAATTCACTGCAAAATCAGCTGGGAGAATACAAAGCTGTGCAGTCCAAATGCCTGGTATTATTACATTAAATCTCACCAGAGTGTGGGGGGGCAGCTTACAGTACTTGGAGACAGTTGCTATGTAGGGTTGGAGCAGTCATGCTTTGGGCTGGATTTCAGGAGTTCAGCTTCTGTCCTGTTTTCACTGGTCATTGTTTTTCACTGATTAACCTTGCTCTCTTACCTCTTCCTGAGCACCAACAAGGGTCTGTGGCCAGTGTGGCTGCCAGGTTGGATGATAGACAGCTGCTCTAAAAATAGTTGGCAGGGCTGGAGGGCAAGGCAGCTTGACTCTCTCCTCCAGCAGGCTGAGGTTCTTCATATCACATAGGGTCCTGACCTGCCTTTGGGATGGTTTTTTAGGAGCTGAACTCAAACATGAGGTTCATTCTTGCATTGTGGCTGAATAGGATTCATAACAAAATTCAGCGAGTATTGTTGGAAAAGAGTTTAGGTTGCAACATCATCTGCCATGGCTTAGTAAAATATTATTGTGCATGGGATGTTTGGTGTACTTCAAAACCCAGGGGGACCCAGGGATCTGGTAAAAATGGTCCAGGTAAAGCATGAGATGCACTTCTGCAAAGTCACCTCTACTCCAGCACCAGTACCTCGTGCCTTGCCTCTGGGACAGGTGTTTTGAACTGTGAGAGGGAAGATGACTTTGCAGCTGTTGTTTGCAATGTCTTTTGCATAGCCATACACAACCTGCACAAAGCAATGGAGAGAGGAGCCCACAGTGAGCCTACAGATCCCATTCATTCAGGGGGTGGCATTAAAGTGTCATTTCTGCATACTGGCAGTGGCTAAAAGAACAGAATTCATCCCTAAACCTTTGCCTGTTACAAATTTCTTTGGGAGTTAGGATTTGAGACTCATTCAAGTGGAGCATTTAAGAACGTGCTACATTCTAATATTTTGCTTAATTTCACAATTCAGCATAACACATGCCCATTTTTTTGAGCTGACTTGGAGAAGATACTTTAGCACATGCTTATGGTTTAATATATATGAAGCATTTTGGTGAAACAAAGACTGACAAGCAGAGGAGCAGTTTCCTCTGCATGTAAATATATGCACAGGAAGTTTCTAGTACTGCATTCTACAAGAGAGAATCCCAGAGAAACTAACAGCAGGCTTAGTAGATGTGTAACAAGTAGCTGATTTTCCTGGAAAAAGTAATTTAACTGGACTGGATCAAGACTATTCCTTGCTTTTTATGTACAAAATAAACAGTGGTTTGCATCTGACTTGCTGAAAGAGCTTACCTTCTGGTAAAGTCATCTCCCTAGCACCTGAAGTGTGCACTACAGCAGCAAGCCTACAAAGGTGGTGATTTATTTCAAGGATATTCTAATAATTTTGTTTTTCTTTAAAAAAGAGGAGTTGTATTTTCTTTTCTTTCCTTTTGGCCAGTTGATATAAATAATACCACTGAAAATGATGTCAATTTTCCTATCACCATTGCAAGAGAATCAGACTCTCGAATTTGTGTGCTTTTTGACGGTGATTCTTAGAAAAAGCTTCTCAAAAGGTCTATCTTGTCCTTCTTTTGTACATCAGAAAATTTTCGTCTTCTCGTCTTTTTTCATGAAAGTCTGGAGAACTGGAGGATTATGGTTGTCATAAAAATGAAATCTGGGAGGGCTAAGGGTTTTAATCACACTGGTTAGAAGCTGACAGGTTTTAGTTGTGCTTTTAGCTTTTATTTAACTTAAGCTATAGACAATGAATTGTTGAAAGAAAGTTTCCTTTTGAAGTATTTGTCACTCTTGCTTCTTAGAGAGGATAAAGTTCCATTTCTGGAACTCTTTTCCAAGAAAAGTCAGGAAAGTCACACCTCTAACATTTAGCAATAAGAAGAGAAGGGGAAAAAAAGTAATTTGCATATTGCTGCAACATTGGCTTGTGGATGGAATTGTCCTGCATCTTAAATATGTGAAGCAATTGCCGTATTCTCTTTTTAGAAAAATGGAAAAAAGTTTGCCCCAGTACATGGCAGTTCATCTCACCCCCAACAGATACCTGAACAGGTCTGCTGAGCTCCACCTCTGAGATGCCCATCTCTCTCCACTGGTGATAAAAGGAGCCTTGGGCATCTGGGAAACACTTGACTGCCAAGAAGTATATTCAAATTGGTGAATCCCTGGCTCCTGGCCATTAATTTTATATCCTGGCCCTTGCTTTCTCCAGCCTGCTTGCCCTTGCTCTTAGAAGCCTTCATGCTACACTCAGCCAAGTATGAGTTTTGCTTTCACTAAGATCAATGATAGTATTTGTAAATCTGGAAAAGAAGTTCCTTTTAAAAGGCAGCATCACACAGAAAAATATTTCTTGCACTGGAAGTTCCTGAAATTTGAAATCCAGCTGCAGAGACCACTCACAGCAGGTAGGCTTGGTGGGAGGAAGGTATGTGGAAATTAGGAAATCTCCACAGAATAAACTTGCCTGTTCCATAGTGAATGATGGAAAATTTAAGTTCTTTGAGTCAAGAATGATGCTCTCAAAAGAAAACCATCCTTTTGGTTTCAGTTAATTTATTGCTTTGTACAACAGTTTCCTGACCTAGGAGAGGAGTTTAATTTGGGTTAGGTTAATGCAAATGAATTACAATAACTTTGTGTTTCCCCAAGCCTGAGGAGATGGTGTACGTGTAGTCACGGTGGAGCTGACTTACCATGTCAGTCCTAAAAACTCTGTCCTTATAGCTATGTGGCAGCATCATGTGTTTTCTCTGTGAAAAGAAGATGTCTCTCTTTTTCCAGAGAAAAACGAGTAAATATGATTTCAATGTGCAGAAAATGCATTTTTTTATTTCATTTTGAACCCCCTCATTTTGTCACCACAGGACAAAGCTCCCAATGATGGCAGAAAACTGTGTGTAGCAATAAATATTAAAATTAAAAAATATATCACAACACACAGTTTTGCTTCTCCATGGACTTTAAGGAAGCAGAATCTGATTTGATAGTAACTCCAGCTCTGTCATTCAAAGGTGCTTATCCTTGACAGTTTTGGTTGAGATTTTTATGGTGTGTGCTGGTCAGGCAAGCGCTGGTGCCTGGTCTTGGCTGAACAGAGAGTGATTTGAAGTTACTGTGAACAGAGCTCGTGCTGCACTGATGATTCTCTTAACAAAAGGCTGTTAACATTGATCCAAATAAAGCAATAATATGACTGAACATGTTAGGGAGGTGGATCAATACAATAGTTTAAGATACAGTGTTAGCACTTGTTTCCCAAGAGACCATAGCACAAAGCAAGTACTAGGGCTGCTACACTGCTGAAAACATAATAATTTAATGTAAACTTGAAAGCAATTCAGAATGAAATAGAGAGAATATTGTTTTTGATTAAACCCCTCAATGCTCTTGTCCCTCTTTGTTAGCCAAACCCGTGTACTCAATATACTCTCTTGTCTTCAACCCCAGCCTGAAGTTAAAATAGCCATTATTCCTGTTATTGTTGCTTAGGTGCAACAGTATCACAGGTCCTCACAAGAACACACAATCCTGCTTAGATTAACCCTTGTGTCTGTGACCTGATGCAAAACCTTCTGAAGTCAAAGGAAGTTTTTGCACTGAGTTTAATGGCCTTCACAAAAAGTCACACGGATACGCACTCAAGAATGGAGGGCAGAAGAATGACCTATAGCGAAAGAGGCTTTTTTTTTTAGTTTTCCTTCATTTCTTGGCTCCTTCTATATAATAAATGCCACCTCAGCTTCACTTCTGCTTAGTTTTCACATCATAGGATAATTCAGGCTGGTAAGGTCCTTAAATCTCTATCCCAACCTCCTTCTCAAAGTAGTTTGACAGATTGATCAAGGTTCTATGTACTCAGATTTTGAAAATGTCCAAGACGAGAGGGAGACTGCACAAGCCTTCTGAGTGATCTGTCCCACTGCTAGCCTGTCCCCATGGGGAAAATCAGTCCTCATACTCACTGAGGCTGAGCTGCTCTTGTTTCAGTGTGTGCTCTTGTCTGTCACCTTCCCACTGCACACTTGGTGAAGGTGTCAGCTCCACTGTGTTGCTGACATGCTTTGCTGGCTCTGCCATCCCACCTGCAGGCTGACCAGGTCCAGACCTGTCAGCACTTCCACACAGCCCAGGTGCTCTGGCCCCTAAGACTCTGGGCAGCCTCTGCTGAATCTGTGTCAGATGATTGATGTCTTTCCTTTGGGGCACACAAAACTGCACATAGCACTGTAGATGGGCTGTAATGGGTGCTGGTTAGAGGTGGATGCACACATCCCTTGACAGACTCTTCATACATCCCAGGATCCTGCTGACCCTCCCTGCTGTTAGGCACACCACCAGCTAATGTCCTGGTTCCTGTCTGCCTGCAAGCCCTGTCCCCTTTCAGCAGAGCTGCTCCCCAGCCTGCATTTCTTTCTTTCTTGGTGGCAAGGAGGAAGGTCATTCTTTCTTCCTTGGTGTGTGACTTTGCATTTGTTCTTGCTGAGTTTTCTGTCAAAGTTCCTGCTGGTCCAGCCCTTCAGCCTGCTGGGATGACAGACCAGCCCTCAAGCACAGTGACTGGACCTTCCCACATTTTGGTGTCCTCTGCAAAGCTTATAACCAAGCACTACGTAACCTCTTCCAGATTGTTGATAGACATGATCAGAGAAAAGACAGCATTCTGGGGTGAGGTATCCCACTTACTGCCATCTTCCAGGCAGTGTATGACCCATTAGCCATTTAAATGGTAGCAAGGTGGATTTGGCTGAAGACAAGAACAATAATTCCACTGTAATGATTCTACATGCTATAACATTTTAAAACATCATAAAGAAGGAGTAAGTGATAGCATCTTACACTTTGGCACAAAGTTTGCTGTGCTGTTAACACTCATTGGTTCTGTAGTGAGTCAATGAAGACATTAATGATCAATAAATCACTTCTTTGAGATCTTTCAGTAGCAGCAAGGAAGACAGGAAAATGGCTGCATTAAGCAAAATGACTCCCTTCAAGTCTCTGGTCAGTGAATGATGCTAATAAGCCTGCACGTAAAGATTTGTACAAAATCATCAGGCTTCATAAAGCCCAGCTTTATGAGTCATATCTAATCGCTACTGAAAGAGAATCAGCTGAAGTAAAGCAGCTCATGACCCAACACTTTAGACTGCCTAACTCTCCATTTTTTTCGTGCAGTGCATTGTTCCTTCATAACCTAAACACTCAGAAAAAATGACATAAAGAAACAAATAATTCAGTTGTCTGGAGGATGGATCTGTTCCACTGAAGGCCATATAACAGCCCCCAAAAATCAACAGAATTCAGTTACCTTAAGTGTAGCTCCAGCTGTGAGTAGAGGAAGTGAACAAATGCCCTTCTTGCCACAATTTCTGCATGGCAGTCGTTGACCGCAAGCCCTTGGTCATTTATGTATTCCCCATTTATACATTTGGTACCCGATGACAGCACAATAACCTGAGCTTGCCTGATGTCCAAACCTGTAGAAAGAAAAACAAAAGTGCTGTGAAATTGCTGGGGGTGAGTATGATACCACGATTGTTAAAGTCCTCACAGCACACACTTTAATGTGGCAGCCAGATAGCCCTAATGGGATGCTTGTTAAGGTGATGATATGGCCTTTGGAATATGCAGGAATCTCACATCTCTGTGTTATTAGTATAATAAGGTCTATATTTCAGTCTTGCTGTTAATTCCAAGATGAAAGCTCACCATGAAGTTTACTTGTTAAATCAATAACTACATCATAGCAGAGCATATGCTGTAGGGAGGTAATAAAGATCTCCTGCAGTGCTGATAAATGGCCAGGTTTTTATGAGCTGTTGAAGACATTTTCTGGTGGGAACACATACTCCCTGTAATGTTAGGTTTCATTGCTGTTGCATTCTAAGTACTAAAAAAATGGAAGTAATGCTTCTGGGGCTGCTCTTTTTAAAAATCATGAAGAAAATACCCTAACAGATTTGACTTTCAATCCAGTTTCCTTTTAGTTTCTCCAAGAGCAGCTACATCAGTGTTCTTTTCAGAGTGGTCTCTGGGATGGAGCATTTATCACTGAGACCAGCTTTGTTCACCTGTTGCCTCTCTACATAATGTTGATGGCAATTGAAAGATGTCCCTTACTTGGTCCAGATAGACACTTTCTAGGAATAGATCCTAATTTACTTGGAGACCGTTGCAAAATGCTTAGACACTTCAAAGGGACCTGGGTTTCTCTCTAAAACATAGCTCATTCAGCCCTGTGGACAATTTCAAAGTAGAATTTAGAATGAACTGAGCCCAAAATGAAATGATCTCTTGAGAAACACATCTCTGGGCTCATCTCTCTGAATACCAAAGAGCAAGAGAAC